>NW_025766558.1:0-607500 GCF_003918875.1 Haliotis rubra | reverse complement strand
ACTTGCGGTTCTGACATCAAGACGTCCTTCCCGAGGAAAGCACCGTGGCACTGAAGCGCTACCGACAACAGTGGACACACCACCAGGTGTCCTGTGAATTGAGGTTATGTTGACGCTGTGCAGGTGGTAGACGGCTTGCTTGGAGACGACGTGCAGGGTGAAAGCAGTCCGTCTGTGGCAGCATCGTGGTTTCAGTTGGCAGTACGTACGACAACAGGCCATGACCCGTCACCATCGTGTGGACCAGGCGTTACCTCCAGCTGTTATAACTGACGTATTCGGTGTCTCAGGCATCAGATGTTATTGTCCTGAGCAGTCAAATATCCAGAGGTGTCATCGACTGAACACCTGTGCAGAGACCATATACAGGTATATGGTCTCTGACCTGTGAGATGTTCTCGGTTGAATTCACGACACCTTTGGGAGGCCCAAATACGACTGGCGAGAGAGGGGAGACAACCCGTCGTTTGATATCCAGTAAGCCCTTTAGGGTGCCTGTATGGAAGCTCAGATATGACTTTGCTTTGAAAACCTGAATTCCGCCTTTCTTTACATATCCTTTCTGACCAAACCATGGGGTTCCCTTAATATCGTCCTGGTATATTCGGAGGAAGTTCGGTGGAGGCCGTGATCCTACACACCTACATGCACGCACGTACATCAACCTATTTATAACATGCACACATGCACACGTTTCAAATGTAATCGTGGAAGATACAAACATCTGTCTGTCAGGCATCTACGTCTCGTGGTCGCCAATATAGGTACCTACGCGACGATATGCCAAAGTTTATCACGTACCTACGTGGAGAATGGCATCAAAGTGTCCAGCCTCAGCCTCTTCTTGTAAATAGGGCAATGCACGTGGGTTCTCATTGCCAAGGTCACCAAAGACAGCAAGTCTGGGACTCCAGTCACTGCCGCCCTGCATCGCCCTGAAGGTCAGGATGGAGCTGTAGCCGGCGTCACTTCCGCATCTGTACGCTGGAACAAGCAGGAGACATTTAACCATTTCAGGTCCACCAGCAGATCTACAAGGTTCAGGCCCGACAGTGTAACGCGGTGTATATGAAGCACACGCCTCTCGGTGCCACCATCATCAGACCTACAGCTACTCACTATATTGGTGTCCAAGATTCAGGCCCGACAGTGTCACACGGTGTATATAGAGCACACGCCTCTCGGTGCCACCGTCACCAGACCTACAGCTACTCACTATATTGGTGTCCAAGGTTCAGGCCCGACAGTGTCACACGGTGTATATAGAGCACACGCCTCTCGGTGCCACCATCATCAGACCTACAGCTACTCACTATATTGGTGTCCAAGGTTCAGGCCCGACAGTGTCACACGGTGTATATAGAGCACACGCCTCTCGGTGCCACCATCATCAGATCTACAGCTACTCACTATATTGGTGTCCAAGGTTCAGGCCCGACAGTGTCACACGGTGTATATAGAGCACACGCCTCTCGGTGCCACCATCACCAGATCTACAGCTACTCACTATATTGGTGTCCAAGGTTCAGGCCCGACAGTGTCACACGGTGTATGTAGAGCACACGCTTCTCAGTGCCACCATCAGTGAAGATGGTGGTGGTTCCATACTGAGTCTGATCGAGTTTCCCCTCCCCGTAGTTGACGGTGGCGGTGCCTGCCTTGCCGAGAGTCACCCACGTCACCACCATCTGGTCGGGGGCGGCTGTAACAACATCATCTACATGAGACAATCTCAGAAAGCCCTTGAATCGGAGAAAGATTTGAAAGTTAAGCTCTCGGAAGGAACAGCTGTGTCCTTGGTTTTTTTTCTAGAATTAAACTCCTTTTTATGTATTTATTGCTGACAATTCTAATGTATGTCTTTAGATTTCATTGTTTTGGAAAGGAAATGGTGGGTTTGGGAAACTTTGGGGCTATTCTGCAACGTTTGCATGAACGTATGAAGACACCCTGAAACCTACTGAAGGTTGAAGCTTAGTTGGACCCTGGTGGGGGATATCTAGCCATCATTGTTTCTCTTGGCGAAGTCAGCTTGGATAACATGACTCAAAATAACTGACATCCAAAGGTTTTGATGTACGTGAATCAATTCAGAGACTGAGATCTGAACAGACCGGTGACGGTACCAGCGACACCTCTTGCACACCACATCTAATGTCGGTCGAAGGGTTAATCTCCTGTCCATCTCTGAGAGACAGCTGTTATCACCGTGATATCGATGCTGCTGACACTGTTATAGATGATGCCCCCTGTTTACAAATACCTCCGATAACATCTGTTCTTACCAGCTATACAATGAGATATTTTCTTGGTGACCCATGTACCTCCACTATCTCAATGTGTAGAGACTTGTTCTTCAGTCATCTGAACCTAATCAAGGGCACACACACTGAACTGACACTGCTCCCATGTACCTCCACTATCTCAATGTGTAGAGACTTGTTCTTCAGTCATCTAACCAAATCAAGGGCACACACACTGACCTGACACTGCTCCAATGTAAAGACACTGCTACTAATTAGAAGTGAACGGGGTACTGGAACACTTGAGCGAAGGGATGGGGGAGAATGAAAATTGAAGAAAGACTTGGCCGGCACCCCTTATTTTATTGCGAGTTACGAATATCTAAGCAGTTTTGAGTCCATTCCGAACGATACCCACATATAACCCCTTACATACACACATACCTCCATATGGCACCTATATGCAGTCCCTTACATACACACACACCTTCATACGGCACCCACGTACACCCCCCTACATACATACACACCCTTACATACACACACACCTTCATACGGCACCCACGTACACCCCCTTACATACACACACATACCTCAGTACGACACTCATGTACAGTCCCGTACATACACACACACCTCCGTACGGCACCCACGTACACCCCTTTACATACACACACACCTCCGTACGGTACCCACGTACACACCCTTACATACACACATACCTCCGTATGGCACCCATATGCACACCTTACATACACACACACCTTCATACGGCACCCACGTACACCCTTTACATACACACACACCTTCACACACCCCTAACATACACACAACCCTTCATACGGCACCCACGTACACCCCTTACATACACTGATACCTCAGTACGACACTCATGTACAGTCCCACATACACACACACCTCCGTACGGCACCCACGTACACCCCTTACATACACACACACACCCTCCGTACGGCACCCACGTACACCTCCTTACATACACACACACACATCTCCGTACGGTGCCCAAGTACACCCCTTACACACACACACACACACACACACCCAGTACGGCACCCACGTAAAACCCCCTACGGTACCCACGTACACCCCCTTACATACACACACACCTCCGTACGGCACCCACGTACACCCCCTTACATACACACATACCTCAGTACGACGCTCATGTACAGTCCCTTACATACACACACACCTTCATACGGCACCCACGTACACCCCTTACATACACACATACCTCTGTACGACGCTCATGTAGAGTCCCTTACATACACAAACACCTCCGTACGGTACCCACGTACACCCCCTCACATACACACACACCTTCCTACGGCACCCACGTACACCCCCTTACATACACACATACCTCCGTACAACGCCCATGTACACCCCTTACATACACAACACACCTCCGTACGGCACCCACGTACACCCCCTTACATACACACACACACCTCCGTACGGCACCCACGTACACCCCCTTACATACACACACACACACACCTCCGTACGGCACCCACGTACACCCCCTTACATACACACACACACCTCCGTACGGCACCCACGTACACCCCTTTACATACACACACACACACACCTCCGTACGGCACCCACGTACACCCTCCTTACATACACACACACACCTCCGTACAGCACCCACGTACACCCCTTACATACACACACACACCTCCGTACGGCACCCACATACACCCTCTTACATACACACACACACACACCCTCCGTACAGCACCCGTACGGCACCCCTTACACCCATACACACACACACACACCTCCGTACGGCACCCACGTACACCCTCTTACATACACAAACACACCTCCGTACGGCACCCACGTACACCCTCTTACATACACACACACACCTCCGTACGGCACCCACGTACACCCTCTTACATACACACACACCTCCGTACGGCACCCACGTACACCTCTCACACACACACCCTCCGTACATACACACACACACTCCGTACGGCACCCACGTACACCCTCTTACACACACACACACCTCCGTACGGCGCCCACGTACACCGCCTTACACACACACACACCTCCGTACGGCACCCACGTACACTCCCTTACACATACACACACACACACGCCTCCGTACGGTACCCACGTACACACACACTCACACACACGTACGGCATCTATGCACAGTCCCTTACATACACACACATCTCCATTCGGCGCCCACGTACACCCCTCTTACATATACACACACCTCCGTACGACACCCATGTAAACCCCTTACGTACGACACCCATGTAAAATCCCTTACATACACACCTCCGTAAGATAGGTGGATCTGCTCCGGCTGTGGATAGATGGTCCTGTGTTCCAGGATCCCCTGTGTGGCGAGGATGAGCGCGGGAAGTACAACCCCGCAGACTACTAACTTCATGTTTGTTGTTCCAGTCACCTCCAGTACTCGCTGACAACTGACGGTCTGTTCGCGGATCAGTAACTCTCTGTCCCTGGGGAGGTCACCTGTCTCGGAGATATAAACACACGTGACCTCAGCGTTCCAATGACAACAACATGTGTGATGTGATAGTTAACATGAGGTATGATGTGGTGCTGACACACCGAATTACAGGCTAAAGTAATCGATTGACCTCATCACCTGATGTGCGTCGTCAGTAGATCAACTGTTTGAGTCAGACATTGAAGTTATGTATTGATAAAGCCCTGAGTGCCACTTCCTCACACGAGCTTGATGCAGGAGTGAATGATCGACCTAGTTACTCTCCATCCTACAACATCCACGCCGGATGTTTGGTGACACAAACAAGTGCAGCCCATGGTTTACTCAAATGTCCCCTGTTGTTTTCGGCGTGTCGGGTGCTCACGAGTATTTGTCTTATTGTTTTCAACCTGGAATCGTCAATTTTGTTGTACTGTATCGATACAAAAGTTGTAACAATTTACGTAGAGGGTGACGTCCGAGTAACTCTCCATTCCTTAAAAATAATGGAGCCGAGGCACATTATTTTTAAGGAATGCAGAGTTACGAGGATATTACCCTACTTAAATTACATTCAAAGTATTGGGAATATTTCTGTTATCAAAATTAAATGTAAAAATGACAATATGAAGTCTTTAATTTGTAATTTGTACACATCGCTCCATTCTTGAAAAGTAATGGAGCGAGCAGACAATGGAATGACGTCACAAATGTAATTTCACTTCCGATACGGCCCAGTGACGGCGCTGGTGATATTATATTCCATTTTCTATTAAATAAATCCATAGATATTTTTCGAACAAATATATTTTTCAATTTGATACACATATTTTAATACTGCTTTATAGATACTAAAACTGGGTTTCAAACCCCAAATGTTCATTACAAATATATGGCGTTTGGCCAATTAAATCATGTGATTGAGTAAGCTGTTGCTAAAAAAACCTTGCTATTGCAGCAACATAAAATATGTTTTGTGGGTATGTTATGCTGAATAGTCTATTAATGAGATTGATGAATTCTTTCCAAAACAGTCTGAGAGTTGGACAATCAATGTACACATGACCGATGTTCTCACAAACTGAACCATATAATGAACCTAACTCATTATCAACTCCCTTTGTGTAAATTGCTTTATATATAAATTTATATTGAAGCTCTAGGAGTTTGAGGAAAATATTTTCACAAATGAATTTATCACAAAATAATCATGAGCTTTTACTAGGTTTCTTCAATCATTCAAAGGGATACATATTGACACTTTGGATTTATTGGGATATTTTGTTGTTGACAGTTTGGTATCCATCCTAAAGATGCCACGTCATGAGTGTTTGTCTTGCTGGAGGTAACGCTGGTGATTGGCAAAACGTGGCATTGCGTACGTGTAATGTGATTTATTAGCACGTGCCAGCTATACAACCAATTTGTGTTGTTCACATTCAAAATAGCAGATGTGTAAGGATCACGCTAACAAAGTAACAAGGTTATCTACGATAACCTAATCATTCAAGATAGAGGCTTAGGTACAGCATCAGCTCCAACCCTCTTGAGCACCTACCCCGGCATCTACGATGTTGTGTTGTGGATACGTTGTGTTTAGACTGTACCCGGAACAATCTCTACCCACACTGGGTGACTCGTCCCGGGTGTGTACACAATAATAAGAAGAGTATATCCTTCTATTGTTGTCCGCTTCAGTGATCCTGGTCCGGGAGAGACCTCCATGGTCACTGGTGTCTGTTGGTGCGGGAGAGCCCTCCGTGGTCACTGGTGTCTGTTGGTGCGGGAGTGTCCTCCGTGGTCACTGGTGTCTGTTGGTGCGGGAGAGTCCTCCGTGTTCACTGGTGTCTGTTGGTGTGGGAGAGCCCTCCGTGGTCACTGGTGTCTGTTGGTCCAGGAGAACCCTCCGTGGTCACTGGTGTCTGTTGGTCCAGGAGAGCCCTCCGTGGTCACTGGTGTCTGTTGGTGTGGGAGAACCCTCCGTGGTCACTGGTGTCTGTTGGTGTGGGAGAGCCCTCCGTGGTCACTGGTGTCTGGTGTCTGTTGGGTCACTGGTGTCTGTTGGTGTGGGAGAACCCTCCGTGGTCACTGGTGTCTGTTGGTGCGGAGAGGAGAATCCTCCGTGGTCACTGGTGTCTGTTGGTGGTGTCCGGGAGAGAGCCCTCCGTGGTCACTGGTGTCTGTTGGTGTCCTCCGTGGTCACTGGTGTCTGTGGTGTGGGAGAGATCCTGGTGGTCACTGGTGTCTGTTGGTGAACCCTCCGTGGTCACTGGTGTCTGTTGGTCACTGGTGTCTGTTGGTGTGGAGAGTGTCCTCCGTGGTCACTGGTGTCTGTTGGTGGGAATCCTCCGTGGAGGTGTCTGTTGGTGTGGAGAACCCTCCGTGGTCACTGGTGTCTGTTGGTGTTGGGAGAACCCTCCGTGGTCACTGGTGTCTGTTGGTGTGTCTGTTCACTCCGTGGTCACTGGTGTCTGTTGGTGTCTGTTGGTCCGGGAGAACCCTCCTCCACTGTGGTCACTGGTGTCTGTTGGTGCGGGGTGAGCCCCTCCGTGGTCACTGGTGTCTGTTGGTGTGGGGAGAGTCCTCCGTGGTCACTGGTGTCTGTTGGTGTGGGAGAACCCTCCGTGGTCACTGGTGTCTGTTGGTGTGGGAGAGCCCTCCGTGGTCACTGGTGTCTGTTGGTCGGGAGAGCCCTCCGTGGTCACTGGTGTCTGTTGGTGTGGGAGAGCCCTCCGTGGTCACTGGTGTCTGTTGGTGCGGGAGAGCCCTCCGTGGTCACTGGTGTCTGTGGGAGTGTCCTCCGTCTGTTGGTGTGGGAGAGCCCCTCCGTGGTCACTGGTGTCTGTTGGTGTGGGAGAGCCCTCCGTGGTCACTGGTGTCTGTTGGTGTGGGAGAGCCCTCCGTGGTCACTGGTGTCTGTTGGGGTGTGGGAGAGTCCTCCGTGGTCACTGGTGTCTGTTGGTCACGGGGAGTGGTCACTGGTGTCCCTCCGTGTGTCACTGGTGTCTGTTGGTGTGGGAGAGCCCTCCGTGGTCACTGGTGTCTGGGTGGAGAGCCCTCTGTCACTGGTGTCTGTTGGTGTGGGAGAATCCTCCGTGAGGTGTCTGTTGGTCAGGAGAACCCTCCGTGGTCACTGTTGTGTCCTCCGTGGTCACTGGTGTCTGTGGGAGAGTCCCTCCGTGGTCACTGGTGTCTGTTGGGGTGTGGGAGTGTCCTCCGTGGTCACTGGTGTCTGTTGGTCCGGAGAATCCTCCGTGGTCACTGGTGTCTGTTGGTCCAGGAGAACCCTCCGTGGTCACTGGTGTCTGTTGGGGTGTGGGAGTGTCCTCCGTGGTCACTGGTGTCTGTTGGTCCGGGAGAACCCTCCGTGGTCACTGGTGTCTTTTCGTGTTTTTTGTAGGGGGTGGGGGTGGGATGTGTGTGTGTTTTGTTGTTATGTTATCACTGGTCGGTTATATGGGATTATATGCAACCTAGAAGGCCCGTTAGACAAGAAATTTGTCTAAGGTTTTGAAGGTTTGAATGTTATTTAGTGGGCCAGAGACCATATACCGTTATGGTCTCCGAGTGGGCTTAGGAGTGTAGTGTTACGTGTGTGTTAGTGTCCAGTGAACTCTGGAGCACCGTTCAGTGTTGTTGGTAGTGTATGCAGTGTAGTAGGACGTGTTCGGGCGTTTCTGTTTCGTTGCAGTGTGTGCATTTGTCTGTTTGGTGTTGGTTTATTTATTTTATGTAGATGGGAAATTAATTTTGTGTGACCTGTGACTAATTTGGACAAACAACTATCCTTATTAACAGTAAATGTAAGATGTCAACGCCAGAGATCCAGCACGCTCGATTTCAATAGGCGCATGATACGATGCGATTATCGCGATATGGTTCAGATTCTGCAATATATTGGGGGCATCCAGAGTTAGCTCCCTTTGAATTATCTGCCCTTGATTTCCATAGCAACAAAATGTGCTCTAAAAGTGCCAAATATACTTTTATTTCTGTTGGTTTCATGTAACATTTTACAAGTGGAAGTATCTTTATAAGAGGCTCAAAAAGTGCCAAATATTCAACCAAAGGCTTTAAGTTTTGTGGGTTTGAATGGTTTCATATGTGACGTTTTGAAGGAATTAAGTGACCTCAAATGGACCAAGCTTGGTTATTTCTCAGTAGAGCAATTCATGTTATTTTGTTATTTTGTTTGTTTCATAATGGGACATATGCTATCAATTTATCAGAAACGCCTTTGCAGTACTGTATAATGACACTCTAGTCAAGGATCTTAGTTATTGGAGGTCACATGAGATTTTAAGCTCGAGTAGTTCACTTAAATCATGTTTTTGCTTCATTTTGCAACGGTTCATGTTAACACGTTTATATTGGAGTTTAATCTAAATGACGCACTGACATACAGTAACGATAATTACAAATTTCATTGAAGTGCATATTCTACTGAAGCAACTGTGACAGCACTGATAATGACATCATGTTATACTATTACCTTCATCATTATGTTCTCAAAACTTTGTTACAATACGTCAATTAAACATTCCACATTGAAGTTCTACATTATTTTATTTATGTGTAAACCACTGTCATACAACCATGCACAATGGGAACGAGGAGCCTGAAAGTATGGTGTAACAGCAGCTAAGAAGATGACAAGACAAGTTTATTTTTCTCAAAAACCACCCACGGTGGTACAAGAGAATACAAATATTAGGGCTGTAACGATGCATCGAACTATCGATGCATTGCAACTGTTGAGTCTCCGATAGTAATTAATTGATGGTAGAAACGAAAAATTATCGATGCATTGATAGTATGTGTGACTATCGATAGTTTAGTAATTGACTTCCGCTGATAAATGTGCAGCGCAAATTACAGGAAGTACCAGATTCGTTCACTTTGATTTAGAGTGCAGACTTTCAGCTTCACTGAGTTTATGTTTTAACTGTTTACCTGATCTGGGTTTCAAGTTTCTTGTTAGCTATTAAATTGACTGAAACTACTTTAACCTGTTTTTATTTCATATAAACTATACGTACATTTGGGAAATGACTTCAAATGAGACACTTCAAGAGAGAAAACTATTGCAATAGTATTGCAATAGTTCGCCGCAATAGACTATCGCTATCGCAATAGTTGTTTCCCCCTCAATAGTCACCCCTAAAATATATATGTATTACAGAAACAGACAAGAATGGTGATATCAGTAGGATAGGTTATTTTAACTTTTCAAAACAAACAGATTCTTTAATTCTGACATTTTTCTTTTGCAGATTAGACTTTTGTATTTGTACATATTTGGCATTTTAAATTAAAATTCATTAATATAAAGACGACGTTCTGTTTCAAAGGCTGTACGTCTAAATAAATGTGTATTTCATCTGCAATGGCTGGAGAATCAGACAGAGGACATATTCTATCCTGACGGAATAGGCCACGCCATCTTCCTGTTTCCACTGGACATTGTGCTTACCGTGTTACGTGGTATATAATGATTTTTCGAGAAGTAAAAATTGTTCGAAAGACGGGCTTTCTTTAGTTCGTAATTAATTCCTTTAGAACCATTAATAACGGAGCTGCGCAAGGTTTGATCGACATGATCTCTTAAGATGATTTCTACTTGTGATGAAACCCATTTGGGGGGATAATTATATGGATTTCTGAACACATCACTCAGTCCGCATCTATTCAATATATCTTCTACATATTTAAGCCAAACATTTTCTTTACCATTTCTTAGTTTATCGTACATGATGTCGCACGCAGAGAGCTATTAGGAATTTATGATGTACGCACTCGGACAGAAACCTTCCATTATCTCTTAAATTATTGCAATATATCGCAATATGAGAAACAGGGCAAGTTGACAGATATACGAGTTTGTATGAATGGATCACTAAAACACTGCATGAGATCGCACTTCTGACATTGTCCCCATTGGTCAGTCGTACAGGCACACAGGGCCATTTTACCCTACAAGTATACTACGTTATAACGAATGGCCACTGATTTTAGTTCGTTATAGCCCTACTTCCTTATGGGCATTTCGACATACAATACAGCAAGTGAGCGGGACCAAGTGGCCGTCAGTTCGTTATATGCTAGTCATACAGCGGTAACACTGTCGAACTTCAGGCTTAGTGGTGTCTGCCTCGGTCAGTTTATACTTACAGTCATACAGCTGTAACACTGTCGTACTTCAGGCTTAGTCTTTTATACTTACAGTCAGTGTACTTCAGGCTTAGTGGTGTCTCCTCGATCAGTTTATACTTACAGTCATACAGCTGTAACACTGTCGTACTTCAGGCTTAGTGGTGTCTGCCTCGATCAGTTTATACTTACAGTCATACAGCTGTAACACTGTCTACTTCAGGCTTAGTGGTGTCTGCCTCGTTTATACTCAGTCATTTAACACTACTTAGGCAGTCATACAGTCATACAGCGTAACACTGTCGTACTTCAGGCTTAGTGGTGTCTGCCTCGATCACTTATACTTACAGTCATACAGCGGTAACACTGTCGTACTTCAGGCTTAGTGGTGTCTGCCTCGATCAGTTTATACTTACAGTCATACAGCTTCAGGCTTAGTGGTGTCTCCTCGATCAGTTTATACTTACAGTCATACAGCTGTAACACTGTCGTACTTCAGGCTTAGTGGTGTCTGCCTCGATCAGTTTATACTTACAGTCATACAGCTGTAACACTGTCGTACTTCAGGCTTAGTGGTGTCTGCCTCGATCAGTTTATACTTACAGTCATACAGCGGTAACACTGTCGTACTTCAGGCTTAGTGGTGTCTGCCTCGATCAGTTTATACTTACAGTCATACAGCTGTAACACTGTCGTACTTCAGGCTTAGTGGTGTCTGCCTCGATCAGTTTATACTTACAGTCATACAGCGGTAACACTGTCGTACTTCAGGCTTAGTGGTGTCTGCCTCGATCAGTTTATACTTACAGTCATACAGCTGTAACACTGTCCTACGATCAGTTTATACTTACAGTCATACAGCGGTAACACTGTCGTGCTTCAGGCTTAGTGGTGTCTGCCTCGATCAGTTTATACTTACAGTCATGCACAGCTGGTAACACTGTCGAACTTCAGGCTTAGTGGTGTTCTGCCTCGATCAGTTTATACTTACAGTCATACAGCTGTAACACTGTCGTGACTTCAGGCTTAGTGGTGTCTCAGTTCCCCGCGGTTTATACTCGATCAGTTTATAAGTACTCAGGCTTAGTGGTGTCTGCCAGGCTCGATCAGTTTATACTTACAGTCATACAGCTGTAACACTGTCGTACTTCAGGCTTAGTGGTGTCTGCCTCGATCAGTTTATACTTACAGTCATACAGCTGTAACACTGTCATACTTCAGGCTTAGTGGTGTCTGCCTCGATCAGTTTATACTTACAGTCATACAGCTGTAACACTGTCGTACTTCAGGCTTAGTGGTGTCTGCCTCGATCAGTTTATACTTACAGTCATACAGCTGTAACACTGTCGTACTTCAGGCTTAGTGGTGTCTGCCTCGATCAGTTTATACTTACAGTCATACAGCTGTAACACTGTCACTGTCCTACTTCAGGGCTTAGTGGTGTCTGCCTCGATCAGTTTATACTTACAGTCATACAGCTGTAACACTGTCGTACTTCAGGCTTAGTGGTGTCTGCCTCGATCAGTTTATACTTACAGTCATACAGCTGTAACACTGTCATCAGGCTTAGTGGTGTCTGCCTCGATCAGTACTTCTGCCTTACAGCCTACTTTCACACTTTCGTCGTGGCTCAGGCTTAGTGGTGTCTGCCTCGATCAGTTTATACTTACAGTCATACAGCTGTAACACTGTCGTACTTCAGGCTTAGTGGTGTCTGCCTCGATCAGTTTATACTTACAGTCATACAGCTGTAACACTGTGTCTGTTCAGGCTTAGTGGTGTCTGCCTTCAGTTTATACTTACAGTCATACAGCTGTAACACTGTCTTCAGGCTTAGTGCTTAGTGGTGTCTGCCTCGATCAGTTTATACTTACAGTCATACAGCTGTAACACTGTCGTACTTCAGGCTTAGTGGTGTCTGCCTCGATCAGTTTATACTTACAGTCATACAGCTGTAACACTGTCGTACTTCAGGCTTAGTGGTGTCTGCCTCGTTCAGCAGATATTCCCTCAGATCTCCTAAGTCAGACAAGAATGCGATTGGTCATTTCCACAACAAATATGGACAAACAAAATGGAAATATTTAGAGCTATAGTACATGTATACAGACACCTATATATTGTATATGTATAATGTTATGCAAACACCTTTTTCGAGAAATTGATCTGTAATATACACATGAGAAAATATTCAATCAATCTACAGGCATGTGCATAGAGAAACGTGTTCCTTGTCACGGCCTTGTAATATTAATTCCTTGTCCAACACTGTTAGATCTAGGTGTTTGATTCGGGGTGGTATACGTTGCGTCTGTTCCTCAACATGCACCTCTGATCACGTAACGTTGGGTGCTTCAGAGAGGTGTAAACATTGCTTGGTCAACAAGGATATCCTGTGTGACAACACTCACCATGTCTTCCTGGTTTGTTCAACAAATCTAACCGAGATAATTAACGACTATACAGTTAATCCTTTCCTTGCTCAAAGCAGAGACCATATAATAATAATTATATGGTCTCTGCTCAAAGTCTTGATGTCGCAAAGCCCTGGACCCTGCTAGCGTGACCGACCTTTTCTAATGGTTTAGAGGAAGTCTCGTAGGACTTATTGTAACAACGGTATCGTGTTAAGGTGATAGAACTCAGTCCCACACTAATGGGTACTTCAGTACTTCAGGATCGCATTTATCAGCATCTCTGTTTACCATACCCTGTTGATGGAGTTCACCCAAGCCGTACACGACTAGTGACCCTTCGTTTGTTCACAACCATCATCTTGACGCAACGTCCATTTCCTTTAGTCATTTCATGAGTAAACATACGTTCTCGGAACAAAAACAATTCGCATAAACGCAAGCAAATAGATAACGATGTAAGGAGTTCTAGCCAGGGGCACGATGTAAACAATATGGCGTCACCTGAAGGTGTGTTTTGAACCAGTAGCCAAATAATCTTGGAAATTTCGATGCGTTACATTTATTGTGATATTATCTTCATGTGTCACCTTGATGGGTGAAATAGATATTGATACAGAAGTAATACTGAAAGGCGGTACATTATATCATCGAGGCATTCTTGTTGAAGCATCATTTGAGTCGAGTAGATCTAAATTAAATATGACCAGACGGCAGACCAGTGTCTCTTCGTGTGAATACCCTAGTTCAGAGATCTGTGTGGCCACTAATGTCGGCCTGCTTCATATACCATTATGTTGGAACCTCGTCACATCTATTACGTCCTGTCATTTTGATATTACAGTATTAATTTTGTTTCTCACGGTGCAAGCGAGTGCGTTTTCAAGATTGTATGACGGATGAATATATTTTCTATCAAGCAAATATACATGTTGTGAAAGGGAAGACATTTCATCATGATGGATGTTGAGGGACATACGGTTGTTATGACAGGCGTGATTTTCTCTACATGTTTAGTATCACCATTAGAAATTGACACAAAACTTAAATTAGCAGTATGAACTTCAGTGATGTGCTTGCCCAAGTCAGTGGATGAACTAACCCTGATTCATGAACTAGCCTTGGTGCATGTGGGGGGAATCAAACCCGTGTCTTCGGCGTGACGAGTGAATGCTTTAACCACTAGGCTAGGCTGCCTCTAGGCTAGCCAAAAGCCGCGATACGGACCTATACAGTCAAGACATGACCCTGCATGTCTTGACTGTATAGGATCGCATCGCTGCTACCCGCTGCATCTAGGCTACCCCACCATGAACTTAGACTGATGCATGATCCATGCACACACCTCAAGCCCTACTACCCATAGTTGAAGTTTGTCCTGGTTCAACCCTGATAATGAGAATATGTGACATCATTGGAAGTTCTAATACAAATCTTTCATTTCAGGAAAACAAATGCGGAAAAGAAAGAATACAGATGTGGATGAAAACAGTACGGTTATCAAAGCCTTCCGAGAGTTTCAAGTCCTGCTTGACACGAGGCATGATAAATATGAACGTTTAGTCAAACTTAGCCGAGATGTCACCATCGAAAGCAAGCGGACTATCTTCATGCTGCACAGAGTGGCAGGGTAGGCTTCATGTATATAGATCTGTTAAAAGTTGTGTTCAGCAGATAGGAGGTGTAGGTTGTAGGTTCTGTAGCAGTCTTGTGCTTAATAATGGTGTCTCTCTCATCCATATATTCTTATCCTTCCTAAGAAACGTCGAAATGTCTCTAAAAAAAGACTCCTAGTTTATCATTGTTTATAGATGGTGTCTTTTCTGTCCACAGAAATGAGGATTCTGAGAGTCTCCTTGCGCAAACACTTGAAAAACTGAACAACATAAAGCTGATAAAGATGATGAAGATATCTGAAGAGTTGGAAGGAGAAGACCCATATCAGTTCTTACGGGCTTACTCCCCAGGTGAGAACAGTCTCTTTGCTGTGAAACTTAACCTGCAAGTACAAAGATACATGTGATATCCTACCCCTGTAGGTAGGTCTATACTATTGACAACCCACACGTGCAGGTAGGTCTGCTCTTGAGATATCCCACCCTTGCAGGTAGGTCTATACTTGATATATACCAGCCCTGCAGGTAGGTCTATACTTAAGATATCCCGGCCCTGCAGGTAGGTCTATACTTGAGATATCCCAGCCCTGCAGGTAGGTCTATATTTGAGATATCCTACCCCTGCAGGTAGGTCTATACTTGGGATATCCCAGCCCTGCAGGTAGGTCTATATTTGAGATATCCCACCCCTGCAGGTAGATCTATACTTGGGATATCCCACCCTGCAGGTAGGTCTATACTTGATATATCCCAGCCCTGCAGGTAGGTCTATACTTGATATATCCCAGCCCTGCAGGTAGGTCTATACTTGAGATATCCCAGCCCTGCAGGTAGGTCTACACTTGAGATATCCCAGCCCTGCAGGTAGGTCTATACATGATATATCCCAGCCCTGCAGGTAGGTCTATACTTAAGATATCCCAGCCCTGCAGGTAGGTCTATACTTGAGATATCCCAGCCCTGCAGGTGGGTCTATATTTGAGATATCCTACCCCTGCAGGTAGGTCTATACTTGATATATCCCAGCCCTGCAGGTAGGTCTATACTTGAGATATCCCAGCCCTGCAGGTAGGTCTACACTTGAGATATCCCAGCCCTGCAGGTAGGTCTATACATGATATATCCCAGCCCTGCAGGTAGGTCTATACTTAAGATATCCCGGCCCTGCAGGTAGGTCTATACTTGAGATATCCCAGCCCTGCAGGTAGGTCTATATTTGAGATATCCTACCCCTGCAGGTAGGTCTATACTTGGGATATCCCAGCCCTGCAGGTAGGTCTATATTTGATATATCCCAGCCCTGCAGGTAGGTCTATACTTGATATATCCCAGCCCTACAGGTAGGTCTATACTTGAGATATCCCAGCCCTGCAGGTAGGTCTACACTTGAGATATCCCAGCTATGCAGGTAGGTCTATACTTGAGATATCCCACCCCTACATTAATTAGATTTGTGATTGTACCTTGAACCTTGGTTACATTATTTTGGTATGTGATTGTATTTAAATGCCTGTTATTGTACCTGGGACCTAGATGACATTACCATGGTATTTAAATCTGTGATGGTACCATGGACATTGATGACATGATTTAGGTCTGATTTAGAAATGGATGTAAACTGTGATTTGTACTGTTTGCAGGTCTTCAGGAGTTCATTGAAGCTGTGACCTTCTATCACTATCTGCACAGTGGGTCCCTGGTGACTCTCCAACAGATTCAAGATGACCTCACCTTCCCCACTCCTCATCCAGCAGTGGAAAATGTAGCAGATATAACTGCTCCAAATGTGAAAAGGGAGGTAACTGTGCAAGTCCTCATACCACCCCTGGAGTACATGCTGGGCGTGGCAGACCTGACCGGTGAACTCATGAGACTGACTATCAACAGTGTGGGAGCTGGGGACTTACAGCTTCCTTTCAAAGTTTGTGCGTTCATGCGACGTATACATGATGCATTTCTGTCCTACGGGAATGTTTCTCGGGAACTGAATCGAAAAATGTCCACGCTCAGACAGAGCTTGCACAAAGTTGAGAATGCGTGTTACACTATCCAAGTGCGTGGCTCTGAGATCCCCAAACACCTGATCGCTGATGTCCTCAGTGGGACTTCCGAGTGCAGCAGCAGGTTTCAGGAAGAACCATGTGATGAATAGGGGCCATTCTGTAATAAATCGGTCAAAAACCAATTATATGTAAATTATGTATGTTTAACACCTCTTTGGTGGTTTAGTGATACATGTAGATTTCTTTTACAAACCTTTTAAAACCAAAAAGGAAAAAAAGATACATGTATGTGACACATTCCACTCATGTTCAAGCTTCTGTTTGAGAACATAAGTAGAACATAATTTGACATTACACACTATGTTCAGCTTGGCAGGTTGAAGAACTACTCGGCCATTGTAGACTGTTCATCTGTTAGGCCATCCATCCTCCTCCATCAATCTGTCAGTCATTCTGCCCATCCCAGCAACCTGCATACATCTTCGTCCCTTTCAATGTCACTCCATCATCTGCTACATTAAACCTTCCTGCCATCAGTGTCTTGAGACCTTCAGTGAGACTGTTATACTTTCCTTTCTTCCATCAATCTGTTAGACCTTCATCCATCAATCTGTCAGACCTTCCATTCATTAATCTTGAATCTCTTTCATTCAGTTTGTTCTTTTATCTACCCATGAGGATCCGGATTTGAATTCATCTTCAGTAACCCATGCTTGTCGTAAGAGATGATTAACGGGATCGGGTGGTCAGACTCGCTGACTTGGTCGACACATGCCATCACATCACAATTGGGTAGACCGATGCTCATGCTGTTGATCACAGGATTGTCTGTTCCAGGCTCGATTATTTACAGACCGCCGCTATATAGCTGGCTGAAATATTGCTGAGTGCAGCATAAAACTAAACTCACTCACTCAATTGTTCTTCATCCTCTTATTAACGATCACATTTTTCACATGTGTAATAAGATCACCAAACATTTACCTACTTCATCACCAGTCTCCTGCCTATGTCAATCTGCTGAAGGTTGAGGTGCAGCAGACACTGACCTTCCCAGGGGCTACTGTCCACGTACAGACTGACTTTGAGTGGTATCCGTGTTGTCAAGACGAGTTCCCTGGCACAGAGGTAAAAGGCTACCAGGCCATTTGGCACGGAAGTCGAAACCTTGGTCTGGCTGTCTAGTACAAGGAAGACCTTGCTGTACAGACTTGGTTCAGAAGAGCTGCCGGACTTGCCCTTCTCCCTGCTGCTGCTGTCCACGATATGTGGGTGGATGCCATGCAGTCAACACCCTAAGTTATGATAGCCATTGGCTTTAACAACTAGTCAACTACATTGTCACCAAGTCGGTAAATGATGATGCAACATTCCCCAAAACAACAGGATCATGGCTGCACAACTTGGAAGGCTTCCACAACTGTTTCAACAAGCCCTGTGACACCAGCACACAAATGTGTTATGTTTCATTGAAATCATAACAAAGACAGCAGACGAGACAAAGATCGCCCAGATCAACTTTAGAGCAGCCCCTACCATGAGGGAAAGGCTCTACAGTTGACCACCCAGCAGAAAACCCTACTCGTATTTCAAGATGGTGTTGGTCACCTGATAATGATTTGATGAGCAATTAACATTTGCTAATTAAGACCAGATATGAGACACGGGTAATGAGGACACTGTTCAGTCTCACAATAAAACATAATGTGCTCTTAATGGTAATTCGTTATTATATGTGCTACAAGACATAATACATCAGCATCATTTCTTAAATGTCCAAACATAATAACATGGTATCATTTCTTACAGATTGTTTTATGTTTTCCCCTGGTTTAGTCCATTCCTCATCTAAGATATACTTTTGTCAATTTAAGCTTTGGGTGAATGCTTCACGTTTAGTTGGGTTGTTCAGGGGTGGAAATAACCCATTGCTCGACGCCGGAGTCCAGTGTGTTTTTTCTGTTGGGCAAGCAAATTTGTATATCACACTGTACCGGTGTCCAGTTGACTTTCCAATATTAATTATGTTGTTTATTTAAAAAATCAACAAGAAAACGGCCGGTATAGTGGGAAAATTATCAGGGCAAGTGGTTTTACATGTGCCACTGTACCGGAGTACACTAGCAATTTTAAAGTTATTTCCATCCCTGTTGTTACATTACCGAGGTGATGAGGCAGGAGATTAGCTGTGCACTGGACCGTATAGTTTGTTGTTTTAGTCCACTCTCCCAGCACGTAGCATGGCAGAGGTTCAGTCGCATGGCATCACGTTTGTTGGATCACACACAACTCAGAAATGATTGTGTTATGGAGAAGTAGGAACTATAGGTGTTCTCCTGCTTGTGGACAGAAACAAGGCACAGTAGATAAGCTGGAATGTTCCTGTTTCTGATGATTGTAGAACTACTCCGCATTAGTGCATCTCCCCTGACTAGTGTAAAATGACTGGTTAATTCACCAACATATTTCAGTGTTGCCCAGTAACACAACACTTGGTATAAGTGACGTATCAAATACTGACAAAGGGCCAGTAAGTTAACTGAGGAAGAAGTCTGCCATAACCATGTATCTATTTATCCAATGTTGACTTTGACTCCGCAACCTTAAGTTTCAAAGTTCCATCAAAACCTGTACACCCAGTATTGCTGGGTGCAGCTGATGTACCACCACCTCCCTGTACACCCAGTATTGCTGGGTGCAGCTGATGTACCACCACGTCCCTGTACACCCAGTATTGCTGGGTGCAGCTGATGTACCACCACGTCCCTGTACACCCAGTATTGCTGGGTGCAGCTGATGTACCACCACGTCCCTGTACACCCAGTATTGCTGGGTGCAGCTGATGTACCACCAAGTCCCTGTACACCCAGTATTGCTGGGTGCAGCTGATGTACCACCACGTCCCTGCACACCCAGTATTCCTGGGTGCAGCTGATGTACCACCACATCCCTGTACACCCAGTATTGCTGGGTGCAGCTGATGTACCACCACCTCCCTGTACACCCAGTATTGCTGGGTGCAGCTGATGTACCATCACCTCCCTGTACACCCAGTATTGCTGGGTGCAGCTGATGTACCACCACGTCCCTGTACACCCAGTATTGCTGGGTGCAGCTGATGTACCACCATCGCCCTGTACACCCAGTATTGCTGGGTGCAGCTGATGTACCACCAAGTCCCTGTACACCCAGTATTGCTGGGTGCAGCTGATGTACCACCACGTCCCTGTACACCCAGTATTGCTGGGTGCAGCTGATGTACCACCACCTGGGTGGTGTAATGATCCCTGCAGCTGATGTACCACCACATCCCTGTACACCCAGTATTGCTGGGTGCAGCTGATGTACCACCACGTCCCTGTACACCCAGTATTGCTGGGTGCAGCTGATGTACCACCACCAGCCCCTGTACACCCAGTATTGCTGGGTGCAGCTGATGTACCACCACGTCCCACCCATCGTCCCTGTACACCCAGTATTGCTGGGTGCAGCTGATGTACCACCACAGCTCCCTGTACACCCAGTATTGCTGGGTGCAGCTGATGTACCACCACGTCCCTGTACACCCAGTATTGCTGGGTGCAGCTGATGTACCACCACCTCCCTGTACACCCAGTATTGCTGGGTGCAGCTGATGTACCACCATGTCCCTGTACACCCAGTATTGCTGGGTGCAGCTGATACCACCATCTCCCTGTACACCCAGTATTGCTGGGTGTACACTGGGTGCAGCTATTGCTGATGATACCACCACCGTCCCTGTACACCCAGTATTGCTGGGTGCAGCTGATGTACCACCACGTCCTGTACACCCAGTATTGCTGGGTGCAGCTGATGTACCACCACCCCTGTACACTCACCAGATAATCCTGTACCACCCAGTATTGCTGGGTGCAGCTGATGTACCACCCTCGCCACCTGTATCCTGTGTGTTCTTACCCCAGTATTGCTGGGTGCAGTATTTGTGTTCCTAAAACACACCAGATACTTATGATCATTACATCGAATCCCAGCAGTTGCGTTCCTAAAACACACCAGATACTTATGATCATTACATTGAATCCCAGCAGTTGTGTTTTCCTAAATCACACCAGATACTTATGATCATTACATTGAATCCCAGCAGTTGTGTTCCTAAAACACACCAGATACTTATGATCATTACATCGAATCCCAGCAGTTGTGTTCCTAAGACACACCAGATACTTATGATCATTACATCGAATCCCAGCAGTTGTGTTCCTAAGACACACCAGATACTTATGATCATTACATTGAATCCTAGTTTCTGTATGCTTGTCAGTCCTTACCATACCTACACTTTGAGTTTCAACAATGAGGTAAATGTCACCGAACTTTCCATTTAGTGAGTGAGTGAGTTTGGTTTTACGCCGCTTTTAGCAATATTCCAGCAACATCAATCCAGTGCAGTGGGGACACCAGAAATGGGCTTCACATATTGTACCCATGTGGGGATTCGAACCCGGGTCTTCGGCGTGACGAGCCAACACTTTAACCATTAAGCTACCCCACCGCCCCCTTTCCATTTAGCTGACACTGGAAAACTCTTGAAAGTTGAATAAAACCCTTGTGTCATATTCATCGACACTTGTGTGTGACACAGTTACGACGTCTTTAAACAATACTCTGGTCATATTCCTGTACTGTCAGTATAATGTGGGACACCTACAAGTAGAACTTACAAGTGGCACGATATTGTCAGCATTCTGTCTCTTAGGTTTCTATACCATATGTATATATGTATTTAATCGATCCCAGTTACAATGAAAGATTTTACTTATGTTAAATATTTGTCTAAAGTATTGTACAAGAAACATTTCAACATGTTTAATAACAAATAGTACAGTAGAGTTCAAACTTCTTAAATTAAACTGAGACAAATGCAGTAAGATCCTTATCAAGGAGCTCCATCATTTAAATCATGCACCCTACATCCATAACAGAACCTCCGTGTTTCACGGTAGGTATACACACGTGATCACTTCCCTGAATCTTTCAGTCACCATGGTCGAAGTCCTGACTTGTCCACAGAAACCGGGACAATCATACAGTCACGTTTCACTCTCCAGAACAACAATATTTTTGTCAACCAAGTGTATCTGTGCGAGATAGCCATAACATGTAGCGTGTAATTAATGTATTGCAGATTGTTTCACCGAGTCATTTATATACATTCGGACACAGTGAATGCATGTAAAAGTAGTTCATCACACCGACTAGTCGAACTGCTAGTTGTTGAGTGCTTGCTCGTTAGAAACAGATCCAAATGCCCAAATAGTTCATCTTAGAAACACACCAATATGGTTCAAATTGTGGGTTGTAGGAATTCTGACATGACATGTTTTTCATTGAAGAAAGAGGGTAACAGAACAGTTCATTGTAGAGAAACGAAGTGCTAGGGGATATCCAGCCTCTTGACGCGCACTTTCTGCTTGTAATGATAGTACTTGAGATACTCCTTGAGGGAGGACGGCAGTGGCAGCACATTTACATCATCGTACGAGATATTGTTGCATATCTGTGAACGACAGAGATGCTTCAGTGGGAAGCAAGAAGTGCGATTCAAGGGAAGCGTTAACATAGGCTCAAAAAACATGCAACATTCAGGGTCTTTGTAGTGTTCAATCAAACCAACTACACTGTCACAGGCAAACACGGCAGGATCATGGGCATCAAAACTGAACAAGTGGTTCCACTGTTCAATACGAGCATGAAGTGAACGGTTGTAGCGTCTAAAGCTGACTGAAAACAGGAAGTCTTCTTGTGCACTATCTCTCAGTAGGAAGGTTCCCTCTGGCTTATTCTCCAACAGTGCTTCAGCCTCATAGCGGTCCATCACTCCCCAGTAGAAGCTGCAGCAGCTGATCTTGATGAGGTCGGGGACAAGGCAGTGAATGTACTCCACCTGACTGTGGGCGGCTGGCTGCAACGGCTGCTGACAGAGTGGAGCTGGAGGCTGCAGGACTGCGGGAAGATGGTGGGCGAGTGCCTGCAGACACAGCACAGAACTGTCACCATACACTGACTCCTCGTAATCTGATGAGGACGGTGTCAGACTTGCAAATGGAGGGAACGATACAGAGCTAAGTGAATGATGGCGGGTTGAGACATTCATCCTCCCTCTGTGCTGATTGGGGCCTGAACGTGTAACAACACTGAACAAACTTGCTGGCCAGTGTTGGGGACTTATTTCAATTCCATGTTCGATTTCTTTTGCTCTCTCTTCTCGGCGAATCTCATCCATGTCTTGAGTGGGGTACAAAGCGTCAAAATTAACCCTAGCAATGTCAATTAGGGGTACAGCAGCATTCTGCCCTACTCTTAATCCAGACAACATGGCTCCCAGATGCCCGGAGGTACGCAGCGTACCTTGAGATGCCAAGTCTTCATGACCCAGGCATGGCATAGTCCCTCGTTTCCTGTGAGCTGAACACAGACAACTCATCTGATGTTGGCACACATCATTTCGAGCATGTTGCCCGACAAACCTGCTTCCAAGTTTTCCACGTAAACTCCAGAATCTTTTCTTGGATTTATTTGGTTGTAATTTCTCAGACCTTTTCCCTCTCAGACTTGTCCTTCTGCAGCCACTGGAGCTGCCATCTGTCTTTGTTCCTGCTGATGCAGAAGGTGGCAGCATGGTATCAGATGTCAGACATGATGACGAAGTAGAAGGACCAAGATCAAGCGAGTCTACAAGGCTAACAAGGGAGACCTCGCTCCCACAACAAAAGAATGGCCGGACTGTTGAGCGGTGAAGGCGATGTCTGACAGGGGCGACAGCCTCATCAATGTTCACGATTCCTCGGCACTGGTTGTCCTCCATGATGACGGAGTCCAGGTGCTGGATAGCATCAGGGTCAGTATCTGCAACCACACATACAAATCAATGAACATTTTCTTAAATACAGAATATGCACCTATTCCCAGACTAACTATAAAGTGAATGAAGAATGCACAGCACACAGACTGAAAGTTCAGAAATGAACTTCTCATTTCTCTTGTCCACAAACATGATCTGACAGAGTTTAGCTAATGGCATCAGTGACAGCCCAATGGAAATGTCACTAGTGCTGACTAGACTCAAAACAACAGACTAACTGTAATGTTAAGTCCAGAAAGGGAGTGTTGTTTACTATCATAATAGTAATATTCCAACTACATTACAATAACCAAGACATTTTATGGATTTAAGCTTCTTTATCCTTTAATCCATAAAATATCTTGGTCATCTATAACAACTTCTAAATGCCGCTAAAAGACATCATACATTACAATAGCTAGGAAATAATGGAGTCAGACACGTGCAAACCAGTAGTTCAGCCAGCTAAACATTGTGTTCCTACCAAGGTATACACTGGCTGACCTAGCAAACAGTAGTTGAAAAAGCATAAGAAACCTCGCTCACAATCAGAGCATGACAAGCTAAGAGCCTGGTCCATTTTAGTCAACTCCTACAAGATTAAGTTCTGGGGGTCTTATCCAACCCAGAATCACTAGAAGGGTGCAGAACACGGACCAAGGGCTGGCCACTCTACATCACAGAAACTGGGGAATTTCATCCTTGAGTCACACGTACAACCTTGGGAAAGACTTCTGCCCGTATCCCCCTTTAAATTTCATTCTAGTCAAATTATATCACCTGAATATATATTCCTCATCTGATAAGGATGAGTTTTAACATATTTCTTTAAATGTATCTGAACATACTGAAAGACATATCCAACTTCTAAAAAATGCCACTCAAAGAAACTTTTCCTCATGGTTAAAATTTAGGGGGGATACGGGCGGAAGTCTTGCCAGTACAAAAATCAGAACTTTTCATTCCTGAGATTTATGAAAAACAACATTTATTAAGATTTCCTCACTAAATATTACACTAGTTAGATTGGACAACCGATTACTAAGATTTTATCAGCACGGTAAGTATATGGTATACAATGACAAGCAGTTCCGGAGAATGGTCAATCCCAGATCTCAACTTTTCACATCCTGCCCCAATCCAAAACAGTGACACTCATTGACTCAATGAGTCAACATCACTTAATTTTAACTTGGTAAGTAAGTCTGATAGATTTGTGTTTCTTTTGATGTAATGATAAGATAGAGACAGTTTTCACCAGTTGGAAGAACAAATAACATTTGACCGACACACGTCAGACTAGACAATATCCTACCTGACTCCATTCTGTACAGTGTCTCGCCTGATGGTGTACGCTATGACTGACTGACAGCCTCACCCAGGAACTTCCGGCAACAGGAAATGTTACATTGGTGTATTTGTGCGACTCGTTTCGAGAATGGTTTGTTAATAGATATGTCCCTGAAACGACATTATATGTCTGCACACATGAGTAAGTTAAATATCTTCTGCCCCTGAAGTTAAATGTAAGAACAATTCCTCCATATCGTTTGACTGAAACTGTATAAACAATATTCGGCGCGATCCTCGGTAATATGACAATGATCGGTTACAAACTTTTTCTCCCGAAATTGCAGATGTTGAGCAGTCTTTAAAAAACCCACTAATAAATGCAATTAGCACTTACATGATCAACAAGACTGTCTGTCAATCTGTTTGTGGTTAAATAAACAAACCATGTGCATAATGATCGATAATGTGTGTGATTTTGAGTTTCTGAAATTCTTCCAGCTGGATTCTTTTGGAGAATTCTGATAAAATACACATGGAAAAGTACATTACATATAGTGATGTAGGTCTCTTGCGTTCCGTAGTAACAGTAAATTAATAGTTTTGAACATCATAGACAGTGTTCTTGCAGTTGTCATAACTGTTCTCGGAATCACGAACATGTTACAGAACGCAGCCGCGTAGGCGTAATAACACAATTAAAATTTGTAACAATCTTACGCAGGTTTTACTTAACGTTGTATAAGAAACAAACAAAATATTCAAAATTGGTAGTAATATGATTTTTTTAGATTCTAAAAGAAAAGAAAATAGTTTATTTATTTGCCGCGAGATTACTTTAACCGCGGGAAATTCAATATTATTGCGGGAAACTTTTGGCGTTGACGATAGTGTCAAGACGAGAACAACATTGAGTGTTTAATATAACTTTTCTTTCCGGAAATGAAACCTATGAGATATGCTCACAGCGATGGGCACACAGTCCTGTGTTTTGAAGATTCTGGAAGGTAGATTCCTCAGATTTTAACTAAACGCTAGATCCACTAAGATTGTTGTCACTTGTATGTCAGCTTCCTTACCTTTAATTAGAAGTCATAGCACATCTTGAGACGCCCCTGCACACCTGATACCCGCATATTAACTCGAGCAAGGGGAGTAATTTACCACATTAATTAAGTTTCAGATACCAACATGCAAGGATTCTTTGTCAATAACACTTTCTGTGTAATCGCTCGTGTGTTTTGAGTTTTCGTTTTCACCGCGTCATGGTTGAAGGAATGTCACTAACGGTATGATGAGACTTGATCGGACGTGTTGTTTTATTTCTAAATATCTGTAAACATATGAAAACAGGGCTAGAATGAACTTTACCCGGCGCAGCCCTCGCTGCTCCCTTTACGTTCCTTAGGGTTGGGGTATGCCACCCTTTACGATCCTTAGAGTTAGGCACCCTTTACGATCCTTAGTGTTAGGGGTTAGGGTTAGGGAACCCCAGCAACGCTAATTAATCTTAAAAAGTGCGCCCGGTAAAGTCCAGTACACCCGAAAACAGAATAAAATTGTTTTTGTACAATGCAAATTATAATAAAATCCGCCTAAAATGGCATCCAAGTCGGGAGGTAATGGCAAACAGAGCAAAACTCATTAGACTTGTGTGTCCACTACTTTAACATGTTGTGCCTAACTTTGCAGTATTAATTACTATCTTTAATAGGGAAGCTTCATCAATCCCAATCTGAGCCTGCTAGTGCAGGGGTGGAAATAACTTTAAAATTTCTAGTGTACCACGGTACAGTGGCACATGTAAAATCACTTGCCCTGATAATTTTTCCACTATACTGTCCGTTTTCTTGTTATTTTTTTAAATAAACAACATTATTAATATTGGAAAGTCAACTGGACACCGGTACAGTGTGATATACAAATTTGCTTGCCCGACAGAAAAAAGCACTGGACTCGGACGTCGGGCAATGGGTTATTTTCATCCCTGTAGTGCGGCTTAGTGTGTTAATATCAGATTTGAAATTGTCTCTCTATTGCGAACTATTGCCTATACTACCTGTAACCAATATTCCATCTATGTATACATCCACCTTCGGTTGGGATCCATGTAACCTGATTTTCCTGGAATGAAAAAAACAACAACAAAACTCATTAGCCAGTCTCAAACATCTAATGTTGTCTCTTTGTATCATTTGTTTCAACTGTAATCAATACACTTGAAACATATATTTTTCTTATGTGTGAACGTAAATATTCACATGACAGTCACTCAAACATTCAGTGACTTTGAAGCTGTCCATGGGTGTACTAAATGCAGATGTAGGGGTGATCCTGGAGATACTGATGTGTTTCAGATACATGGGTGTACTAAATGCAGATGTACGGGTGATCATGGAGGTACTGATGTGTTTCAGATACATGGGTGTACTAAATGCAGATGTAAGGGTGATCCTGGAGATACTGATGTGTTTCAGATACATGGGTGTACTAAATGCAGATGTACGGGTGATCATGGAGGTACTGATGTGTTTCAGATACATGGTGATCATGGAGATACTGATGTGTTTCAGATACATGGGTGTACTAAATGCAGATGTAATGGGTGATCATGGAGATACTAATGTGTTTCAGATACATGGGTGTACTAAATGCAGATGTACGGGTGATCATGGAGATACTGATGTGTTTCAGATACATGGGTGTACTAAATGCAGATGTACGGGTGATCATGGAGATACTGATGTGTTTCAGATACATGGGTGTACTAAATGCAGATGTACGGGTGATCCTGGAGATACTGATGTGTTTCAGATACATGGGTGTACTAAATGCAGATGTACGGGTGATCCTGGAGATACTGATGTGTTTCAGAAACATGGGTGTACTAAATGCAGATGTACGGGTGATCATGGAGATACTGATGTGTTTCAGATACATGCTGACTGGTGGTACAGATGGAGATGTCAGAGTGTGGCAGGGTATCGAGGATGATGATGCTGTCTCTCACAGAGTTGGAGAGAAAGTTTATGCTGTTGCCTTTAAGGTGAAATAAAATGCTTTCAAGAACTTTTCAAGAGACAACCTTTAATTTCTCAGTTTATGAAGAATTCCCCCAATTCAGACTTGGAAACACAGTATAGTATTTAGTTATCATTTTTGTTCTGTCTCATACTAGTCATAGGTATCTGCAATGTTTTTGTAAGGATATGCTGGCATTTCCAGCAGAAATATTCTTACCATAAGCCATCCCTCCATTATCCTGGCACACAGCGTGGAGGGACAGAAAGTTGTGTGTTTCATGCCTCCAACTGTGTTATTAGTGCAGTATCAAATATCTGCAAACAAATTATGAAAATAAAAGTGCATTACAATATAAGAGTTATAGAGATATGAACATTAAGCATTTCGGCCTGTTAACAGATTCATGTAGGCATATCATCGTTAAGGTTCTGTATATCAGAGTCTAGCCCAATATAACACACCACAGCAGTGATGTCAGATGGAATGAAGATTAAATGATTGTATTACATTGTGTTTGCAGAATAATCGTTTCTACACTGCATCTGAGTCCAACTCCATACAGACTCATACCTTCCCTGATGGTTCCCCTGATGGCATCGTGACCCGCTTCACCGGTGCCGTGTCACACATGTGCTTCAACAAGTCTGGCAGCGTAATGGTGGCTGCATCAAGGTATGTAGCATGTGACATGTAACTCCATCAGTGTCACAACATCAGGTGTGAAATAAATTTCAGTTGACATTTGTTGAATTCATATAAATGCAGATTGTCTGTTTCAGTGACTTCACTGTGAAGCATGTTGAGGTTGAGAGCAGTAACCAGAAGGTGTTCCATGGTCACCAGGCTCCAGTGCTCAGCGTGGCTCTCCACCCCCAAGAGGAACTATTGGTAGGTGTCCAACATGTATCTCAGCGTGGCTCTCCACCCCCAGGAGGAACTATTGGTAGGTGTTCAACATGTATCTCAGCGTGGCTCTCCACCCCCAGGAGGAACTATTGGTAGGTGTCCAACATGTAACTTAGTGTGGCTCTCCACCCTCAGGAGGAACTATTGGTACGTGTCCAACATGTATCTTAGTGTGGCACTCCACCCTCAGGAGGAACTATTGGTACGTGTCCAACATGTATCTTAGTGTGGCTCTCCACCCTCAGGAGGAACTATTGGTAGGTGTCCAACATGTATCTTAGTGTGGCTCTCCACCCTCAGGAGGAACTATTGGTAGGTGTCCAACATGTATCTTAGTGTGGCTCTCCACCCCCAGGAGGAACTATTGGTAGGTGTCCAACATGTATCTTAGTGTGGCTCTCCACCCCTCAGGAGGAACTATTGGTAGGTGTCCAACATGTATCTCCAGTGTGGGCTCTCCACCCCAGGAGGAACTATTGGTAGGTGTCCAACATGTATCTTAGTGTGGCTCTCCACCCCTCAGGAGGAACTATTGGTAGGTGTCCAACATGTATCTTAGTGTGGCTCTCCACCCCAGGAGGAACTATTGGTAGGTGTCCAACATGTATCTTAGTGTGGCTCTCCACCCCCAGGAGGAGGAACTATTGGTAGGTGTCCAACATGTATCTTAGTGTGGCTCTCCACCCCAGGAGGAACTATTGGTAGGTGTCCAACATGTATCTTAGTGTGGCTCTCCACCCCCAGGAGGAACTATTGGTAGGTGTCCAACATGTATCTTAGTGTGGCTCTCCACCCTCAGGAGGAACTATTGGTAGGTGTCCAACATGTATCTTAGTGTGGCTCTCCACCCTCAGGAGGAACTATTGGTAGGTGTCCAACATGTATCTTAGTGTGGCTCTCCACCCCCAGGAGGAACTATTGGTAGGTGTCCAACATGTATCTTAGTGTGGCTCTCCACCCCAGGAGGAACTATTGGTAGGTGTCCAACATGTATCTTAGTGTGGCTCTCCACCCTCAGGAGGAACTATTGGTAGGTGTCCAACATGTATCTTAGTGTGGCTCTCCACCCCCAGGAGGAACTATTGGTAGGTGTCCAACATGTATCTTAGTGTGGCTCTCCACCCTCAGGAGGAACTATTGGTAGGTGTCCAACATGTATCTTAGTGTGGCTCTCCACCCTCAGGAGGAACTATTGGTAGGTGTCCAACATGTAACTTAGTGTGGCTCTCCACCCTCAGGAGGAACTATTGGTAGGTGTCCAACATGTATCTTAGTGTGGCTCTCCACCCTCAGGAGGAACTATTGGTAGGTGTCCAACATGTATCTTAGTGTGGCTCTCCACCCCAGGAGGAGGAACTATTGGTAGGTGTCCAACATGTATCTTAGTGTGGCTCTCCACCCTCAGGAGGAACTATTGGTAGGTGTCCAACATGTATCTTAGTGTGGCTCTCTTAGTGTGCACCCTCAGGAGGAACTATTGGTAGGTGTCCAACATGTATCTTAGTGTGGCTCTCTCACCCTCAAGGAGGAACTATTGGTAGGTGTCCAACATGTATCTTAGTGTGGCTCTCCACCCCAGGAGGAGGTAGGTGTCTATTGGTAGGTGTCCAACATGTATCTTAGTGTGGCTCTCCACCCTCAGGAGGAACTATTGGTAGGTGTCCAACATGTATCTTAGTGTGGCTCTCCACCCTCAGGAGGAACTATTGGTAGGTGTCCAACATGTATCTTAGTGTGGCTCTCCACCCTCAGGAGGAACTATTGGTAGGTGTCCAACATGTATCTTAGTGTGGCTCTCCACCCTCAGGAGGAACTATTGGTAGGTGTCCAACATGTATCTTAGTGTGGCTCTCCACCCTCAGGAGGAACTATTGGTAGGTGTCCAACATGTATCTTAGTGTGGCTCTCCACCCTCAGGAGGAACTATTGGTAGGTGTCCAACATGTATCTTAGTGTGGCTCTCCACCCCAGGAGGAACTATTGGTAGGTGTCCAACATGTATCTTAGTGTGGCTCTCCACCCAGGAGGAACTCAGGAGGAACTATTGGTAGGGTGTCCAACATGTATCTTAGTGTGGCTCTCCACCCTCAGGAGGAACTATTGGTAGGTGTCCAACATGTATCTTAGTGTGGCTCTCCACCCTCAGGAGGAACTATTGGTAGGTGTCCAACATGTATCTTAGTGTGGCTCTCCACCCCTCAGGAGGAACTATTGGTAGGTGTCCAACATGTATCTTAGTGTGGCTCTCCACCCTCAGGAGGAACTATTGGTAGGTGTCCAACATGTATCTTAGTGTGGCTCTCCCACCCCTCAGGAGGAACTATTGGTAGGTGTCCAACATGTATCTTAGTGTGGCTCTCCACCCCCCAGGAGGAACTATTGGTAGGTGTCCAACATGTATCTTAGTGTGGCTCTCCACCCCCACCCTCAGGAGGAACTATTGGTAGGTGTCCAACATGTGTCTTAGTGTGGCTCTCCACCCCAGGAGGAACTAGGAGGAACTATTGGTAGGTGTCCAACATGTATCTTAGTGTGGCTCTCCACCCTCAGGAGGAACTATTGGTAGGTGTCCAACATGTATCTTAGTGTGGCTCTCCACCCCCTGAGGAGGAACCATCAGGAGGAACTATTGGTAGGTGTCCAACATGTATCTTAGTGTGGCTCTCCACCCTCAGGAGGAACTATTGGTAGGTGTCCAACATGTATCTTAGTGTGGCTCTCCACCCTCAGGAGGAACTATTGGTAGGTGTCCAACATGTATCTTAGTGTGGCTCTCCACCCTCAGGAGGAACTATTGGTAGGTGTCCAACATGTATCTTAGTGTGGCTCTCCACCCTCAGGAGGAACTATTGGTAGGTGTCCAACATGTATCTTAGTGTGGCTCTCCACCCTCAGGAGGAACTATTGGTAGGTGTCCAACATGTATCTTAGTGTGGCTCTCCACCCTCAGGAGGAACTATTGGTAGGTGTCCAACATGTATCTTAGTGTGGCTCTCCACCCTCAAGAGGAACTATAGGTAGGTGTCCAACATGTATCTCACATGGCTCTCTACCCCCAGCAGGAACTATTAGTAGGTGTCCAACATGTATCTTAGTGTGGCTCTCCACCCTCAAGAGGAACTATTGGTAGGTGTCCAACATGTATCTTAGTGTGACTCTCCACCCTCAAGAGGAACTATTGGTACGTGCCCAACATGTATCTTAGCGTGGCTCTCCACCCTCAAGAGGAACTATTGGTACGTGCCCAACATGTATCTTAGTGTGGCTCTCTACCCTCAAGAGGAACTATTGGTACGTGTCCAACATGCTGACATTTTGTGATGTAACTGTAATATTGCTCAATATTCACCCCAACTCACTCATACAATGGAGGAGACCCTGGGATTTCCTGATGAGTTGTATCCGACTGTGAATGTCCCGACTGTGAAAGTCCCGTCTGTGAATGTCCCGTCCATTCCAGGCTTCCTCCAGCTGTGATGGCAGTGTCAAAGTGTGGACGGTGGCCGACCAATCCTGTGTCAAGTCTTTGGAGGAAAGCATACCAAAGTGTTCAGACATAAGGTGAGATCACGTGGAAGTGTCCCGACAGGTGCATTCACACCCACAGTCCAGACAGGCGCATTCACACCCACAGTCCAGACAGGCGCATTCACACCCACAGTCCTGACAGGTGCATTCACACCCACAGTCCAGACAGGCGCATTCACACCCACAGTCCAGACAGGCGTATTCACACCCACAGTCCAGACAGGCACATTCACACCCACAGTCCTGACAGGTGCATTCACACCCACAGTCAAGACAGGCGCATTCACACCCACAGTCCAGACTGGCACATTCACACCCACAGTCCCGACAGGCACATTCACACCCACAGTCCTGACAGGCACATTCACACCCACAGTCCTGACAGGTGCATTCACACCCACAGTCCCGACAGGTGCATTCACACCCACAGTCCCGACAGGCACATTCACACCCACAGTCCCGACAGGCACATTCACACCCACAGTCCAGACTGGCACATTCACACCCACAGTCCCGACAGGCACATTCACACCCACAGTCCAGACAGGCACATTCACACCCACAGTCCTGACAGGTGCATTCACACCCACAGTCCAGACAGGTGCATTCACACCCACAGTCCAGACTGGCACATTCACACACCACAGTTCAGACAGAGCCACACCCACAGTCAAGACAGGTGCATTCACACCCACAGTCCAGACAGGCGCATTCACACCCACAGTCAAGACAGGCGCATTCACACCCACAGTCAAGACAGGTGCATTCACACCCACAGTCCAGACAGGTGCATTCACACCCACAGTCCAGACTGGTGCATTCACACCCACAGTCCAGACAGGTGCATTCACACCCACAGTCCTGACAGGTGCATTCACACCCACAGTCAAGACAGGTGCATTCACACCCACAGTCCAGACAGGTGCATTCACACCCACAGTCCTGACAGGTGCATTCACACCCACAGTCAAGACAGGTGCATTCACACCCACAGTCAAGACAGGTGCATTCACACCCACAGTCCAGACAGGCGCATTCACACCCACAGTCAAGACAGGCGCATTCACACCACAGTCAAGACAGGCGATTCATTCACACCCCACAGTCCAGACAGGCGCATTCACACCCACAGTCCCGACAGGCGCATTCCACACCCACAGTCCAGACAGGCATTCACACCCACAGTCCAGACTGGCGCATTCACACCAACAGTCAAGACAGGCATTCACACCCACAGTCCAGACAGGCATTCACACCCACAGTCAAGACAGGTGCATTCACACCCACAGTCCTGACAGGTGCATTCACACCCACAGTCAAGACAGGCGCATTCACACCCACAGTCCAGACTGGCAGCATTCACACCCACAGTCAAGACAGGTGCATTCACACCCACAGTCAAGACAGGTGCATTCACACCCACAGTCAAGACAGGTGCATTCACACCCACAGTCAAGACAGGCACATTCACACCCACAGTCCTGACAGGTGCATTCACACCCACAGTCAAGACAGGCATTCACACCCACAGTCAAGACAGGCATTCACACCCACAGTCCAGACAGGTGCATTCACACCCACAGTCAAGACAGGGCATTCACACCCACAGTCCAGACTGGCACATTCACACCCACAGTCCAGACTGGCTCATTCACACCCACAGTCCAGACAGGCATTCACACCCACAGTCAAGACAGGCATTCACACCCACAGTCCAGACAGGTGCATTCACACCCACAGTCTACAGACAGGTGCATTCACACCCAGTCCAGAGGGTACATTCACACCCACAGTCCAGACAGGCATTCACACCCACAGTCCAGACAGGCACATTCACACCCACAGTCCAGACAGGTGCATTCACACCCACAGTCCAGACAGGCGCATTCACACCCACAGTCCAGACAGTACATTCACACCCACAGTCCAGACAGGCATTCACACCCACAGTCCAGACAGGCGCATTCACACCCACAGTCCTGACAGGTGCATTCACACCCACAGTCCCACAGGTGGTGCATTCACACCCACAGTCCAGACAGGCGCATTCACACCCACAGTCCAGACAGGCGCATTCACACCCACAGTCCAGACAGATGCATTCGCACCCACACTACACACAGGTGCATTCACACCCAAAGTCCAGAGAGGTGCATTCACACCCACAGTCCAGAGAGGTGCATTCACATCCACAGTCCAGACAGGTGCATTCACACCCACAGTCCTGACAAGCCCGTCACACCCACACTCCAGACAGGGGATGATGCTACCTATGATTCTTACGGGCTGAATACATTTGGATACGTTGAAATATACAATCAGTGGGCGGACTCAAAGGCTACAACTTGACTGACTTTATCTGCTTCTCCTTCAGTCTCTCCAAGACGCTGTGTCGCTTGACGTGGTCGCCAGACGGCAAGGTGAGTGAGTGTGTGCACACCATATGTGGTGCAGGCCATGTATTCTGTATAGGTGATTGTATAGCCAGTGTTTGAATAAATACTGACATTTTCACAAGAATTTCTTTGAGTTTTGTGATAATTATTCAAACAAAACACAATTCATTTTCTCCAAATCATTTACCATATTTCTAAACTCCCCAGAACCTGCTGGTGCCAAGAGAAAAGGAAATAGCTGTCTATGAACACAACTCATGGCAGAAAAGTGTCATCACTCACGAGTCCTTCACTGGGGTATGTACACTATTCTCCTCTTATCCTTCAGGCGGTGTCCATCCAAACCTTCTCCTCTTGTCCTTCAAGCAGTGTCCATCCAAACCTTCTCCTTTTGTCCTTCAAGCAGTGTCCATCCAAGCCTTCTCCTCTTGTCCTTCAGACAGTGTCCATCCAAACCTTCTCCTCTTGTCCTTCAAGCAGTGTCCATCCTAACATTCTCCTCTTGTCCTTCAAGCAGTCTCCATGAAAACCTTCACTTGTCCTTCAAGCAGTGTCCATCCAAACCTTCTCCTCTTGTCCTTCAGGCAGTGTCCATCCAAACCTTCTCCTCTTGTCCTTCAGGCAGTGTCCATCCTAATATTCTCCTCTTCTTCTTCAGGCGATGTCCATCCAAACCTTCTCTTGTCCTTCAAGCAGTGTCCATTAACATTCTCCTCTTGTCCTTCAGGCAGTGTCCATCCTAACATTCTCCTCTTGTCCTTCAGGAGGTGTCCATCCAAACCTTCTCCTCTTGTCCTTCAGACAGTGTCCATCCAAACCTTCTCCTCTTGTCCTTCAGGCAGTGTCCATCCTAACATTCTCCTCTTGTCCTTCAGGCAGTGTCCATCCACACCTTCTCCTCTTGTCCTTCAGGCAGTGTCCATCCAAACCTTCTCTTGTCCTTCAGGCAGTGTCCATTAACATTGTCCTTCAGGCAGTGTCCATCAAACAGTGTCCTTCCAAGTGTCCTTCATTCTCCTCTTGTCCTTCAGGCAGTGTCCATCCAAACCTTCTCCTCTTGTCCTTCAGGCAGTGTCCATCCAAACCTTCTCCTCTTGTCCTTCAGGCAGTGTCCATCCAAGCCTTCTCCTCTTGTCCTTCAGGCAGTGTCCATCCAAGCCTTCTCCTCTTGTCCTTCAAGCAGTGTCCATCCAAACCTTCTCCTCTTGTCCTTCAGGCAGTGTCCATCCAAGCCTTCTCCTCTTGTCCTTCAGGCAGTGTCCATCCAAACCTTCTCCTCTTGTCCTTCAGGCAGTGTCCATCCAAACCTTCTCCTCTTGTCCTTCAGGCAGTGTCCATCCAAACCTTCTCCTCTTGTCCTTCAGGCGGTGTCCATCCTAACCTTCTCCTCTTGTCCTTCAAGCAGTGTCCATCCAAACATTCTCCTCTTGTCCTTCAGGCAGTGTCCAACCAAACCTTCTCCTCTTGTCCTTCAGGCAGTGTCCATCTAAACCTTCTCCTCTTGTCCTTCAGGCAGTGTCCATTAACATTCTCCTCTTGTCCTTCAGGCAGTGTCCATCCAAACCTTCTCCTCTTGTCCTTCAGGCGGTGTCCATCCTAACCTTCTCTCCTGATAAGAAGCTGCTTGCTGCAACATGCTGTGATGGCACTATTGTTGTCTTTGACTGGAACACACGCAAGTGTGTAGACAAGTGAGTTTATGGCAGTTATTTAGATGGTGCTATATATTATCTCCAGGAATATTCTTCATTGAAACAGGGCCATTCATGTCAGGGCCAACTGTATTAACCCAAGTGTGTTAACTGTATTGACCCAAGTATGTTAACTGTGTTGACCCAAGTATGTTAACTGTATTGACCCAAGTATCTTAACTGTATTGACCCAAGTATGTTAACTGTATTGACCCAAGTGTGTCAACTGTGTTGACCCAAGTATGTGAACTGTTTGACTGACCCAAACTGTGTTAACCTGTATTGACCTGTAGTTGATGTTAACTGTATTGACCCAAGTATGTTAACTGTGTTGACCCAAGTATGTTAACTGTATTGACCCAAGTATGTTAACTGTATTGACCCAAGTATGGTAACTGTATTGACCCAAGTGTGTCAACTGTGTTGACCCAAGTATGTTAAGTGTATTGACCCGAGTATGTTAACTGTATTGACCCAAGTATCTTAACTGTATTGACCCAAGTGTGTCAACTGTGTTGACCCAAGTAAGTTAACTGTCTTGACCCAAGTATGTCAACTGTATTGACCCAAGTATGTCAACTGTGTTGACCCAAGTATGTTAAGTATGTCAACTGTGTTGACCCAAGTATGTCAACTGTGTTGACCCAAGTATATCAACTGTATTGACCCAAGTATGTCAACTGTGTTGACCCAAGTATGTTAAGTGTGTTGACCCAAGTATGTCAACTGTATTGACCCAAGTATGTCAACTGTGTTGACCCAAGTATGTTAAGTATGTTAAGTGTGTTGACCCAAGTATGTGTCAACTTAACTGTGTTGATAAAGTATGTTAAGTGTGTTGACCCAAGTATGTTAAGTGTGTTGACCCAAGTATGTTAAGTGTGTTGACCCAAGTATGTTAAGTGTGTTGATTCAAGTATGTTAACTGTATTGATCCAAGTATGTTAAGTGTGTTGACCCAAGTATGTTAAGTGTGTTGACCCAAGTATGTTAAGTGTGTTGACCCAAGTATGTTAAGTGTGTTGATCCAAGTATGTTAACTGTATTGATCCAAGTATGTTAAGTGTGTTGATCCAAGTATGTTAAAGTGTGTTGAGTGTGTTGAGTATGTTAAGTGTGTTGACCAAAGTATGTTAAGTGTGTTGACCCAAGTATGTTAAGTGTGTTGACCCAAGTATGTTAAGTGTGTTGACCCAAGTATGTTAACTGTATTGATCCAAGTATGTTAAGTGTGTTGACCCAAGTATGTTAAGTGTGTTGACCCAAGTATGTTAACTGTATTGACCCAAGTATGTTAAGTGTGTTGACCCAAGTATGTTAAGTGTATTGACCCAAGTATGTTAACTGTATTGATCCAAGTATGTTAAGTGTGTTGACCCAAGTATGTTAAGTGTGTTGACCCAAGTATGTTAACTGTATTGACCCAAGTATGTTAAGTGTGTTGACCCAAGTATGTTAAGTGTGTTGACCCAAGTATGTTAAGTGTGTTGACCCAAGTATGTTAAGTGTATTGACCCAAGTATGTTAACTGTATTGACCCAAGTATGTTAAGTGTGTTGACCCAAGTATGTTAAGTGTGTTGACCCAAGTATGTTAAGTGTGTTGACCCAAGTATGTTAAGTGTGTTGACCCAAGTATGTTAAGTGTATTGACCCAAGTATGTTAACTGTATTGACCCAAGTATGTTAACTGTGTTGACCCAAGTATGTTAAGTGTGTTGATCCAAGTATGTTAAGTGTGTTGACCCAAGTATGTTAACTGTATTGACCCAAGTATGTTAACTGTATTGATCCAAGTATGTTAAGTGTGTTGACCCAAGTATGTTAAGTGTGTTGACCCAAGTATGTTAAGTGTGTTGATCCAAGTATGTTAACTGTATTGATCCAAGTATGTTAAGTGTGTTGACCCAAGTATGTTAACTGTATTGATCAAAGTATGTTAAGTGTGTTGACCCAAGTATGTTAAGTGTGTTGACCCAAGTATGTTAAGTGTGTTGACCCAAGTATGTTAACTGTATTGACCCAAGTGTGTTAACTGTATTGACCCAAGTATGTTAACTGTATTGATCCAAGTATCTTAACTGTATTGACCCAAGTATGTCATCTGTGTTGACCCAAGTGTGTCAACTGTGTTGACCCAAGTATGTTAACTGTGTTGACATGTTAACTGTTGACCCAAGTTAGCCCAATGTTAAGTTAACTGTTGACCCAATGTTAAGTGTGTTGGCCCAAATATGTTAACTGTTAATATAAGGGACAACTGTGTTGACCACATTATTTTCTATTGTGTAGGGCTGACTGTTATTTTGTATTACCTTACTATACTGACAGCGTTAACAGTGAGCTGTGTAGATTGTGTTGACCAAGTCATGCTCTTACGAGAAGCTGTTGTTAATTAATGTTTCAGTAGAGTGCGTGATTGTCAGATTCAGCACATTCATCTGTCTAGCCAGTTCTTTGCCCATGTTCTTCCAGACAGCGACATGACAAGGGTCTAAACATCAGTGCTTTAGCATGGAACCCAAGCAATTCTTCCCAGCTCGCGCTCTGTGACACTGAGGTAGGTACCTCTGACAATACATCTGTTTGAGATGTCTCAGTTATCTATACAGCATATTTCCATGGCAGTTGACCAAGACTCAGATATAACTGATTGAGCTCAATGAATGTGCCGTCTGATGTCATTCATGAGATTATAAGAACTGGTCTGCAGTTGGAAATAGTAAAAGATCCTGTTTAACCTTTCTTGTTCTATCTGTTTATTCTAAATAACATTATTTTTTTCTTATCCTGACTCATGCTACTTGCTTGTCTTCTTCTTCTTGCGAACACAGTGGAACACTTGTATCTCCCAATTGAAGTTCCCTTCAATGTAAAATCACTAATTAGTACTCACCACGAGTTATCTGTTCCCTCAAAAGCGCGGGAACGAGGGCGCCACCTCCTGCCATGTGCCTCACTCTCTCCTTCTTCGCCCAGTGAGCAGGACGTGAGAGCGCCTGTGTCTCCCTACACATTATATCCTTTATTTATATTTAGTTGTTTACCTCTTATAATCATCTACAGAGGTGTAACTAGTATCCTTATACATGATGCATTGATATTTATTCGTGTTTCTACTGTTTTATTCACGGTTCGCCGTGTTTGCTCAGTAGATTGCGTTAATGAAAATCTGCACTGTTTGTAAATTACGCTTTCTCTGCTGCTGATCCGCATTTAATATGCCCTAGTTGTATTACGCCGTGCTCTACTGTTTCACGTTGCAATCATTGTATTAAATTATCTAATTCTGCCTTTGATAAATATTTATTTTGCGTCTTGAGACGCGCAGCAGATAGATTACGGAAACAGTCTTCAGTTATGGCTAATAGATCAGAGTCTGATATACCATGTCAACTGTTGGCGGATTACCCCCTACCGTCTGGTGTTCTGCTTGAGTTGTCCTCGGGGGAGAAGCGTGGGACGCAGTCCGCTATCTCCAAGAAGCGACCTGCATCCCAGGACATCCCGTCGTCCCAGTCTAAGACCAGGAGAGCTTCTACGTCGTCACAACGTACACTCCGCACCCCCAGGGCTACATCTTCGTCGAAAGTGAAACCTACGAAGACTACTAACAATTTTTCATCTGACATTCTTCCTGTTTCAGAATTGGGCTTATATGATGACGATCTACCGATCATCATTCCAGATATACGGCATAAGAAGCGACCTGTATCGGCTACCGTCACCTCAGCGCAGATCAACACGCAGCTAGAGATGCCTACACTGATGGCAGAGAATCCACCTGAGGGTCCCGTCGCTACCATACAGAGGGCATCGTCTACATCAGCGCAGACGACCTGGTCACCCAAATTATGATGTTGATGGAAGATCGATACGGTTTACAGAGGCCTCAGAGCCGCGGGTCCCAGAGCCCAACCCACTCACAGTCTTGTAGGGCCCCAGAGCCCGTTTGTTTGACTTCGCGTAGGGCCCCAGAGCCCACAGACGCGCCTCCACGAAGGCAACCCAGCCCGTATCGAAGCCTTCGCGAAGGACGTCCCAGTCCGCCTCCATGAAGGACCCAGATCCTCACCATTCGCAAAAGGGTTCACGGAGGAGGAGTGCTTCACCGAGCTCAGACCCTGAAGAACACGGAGGTCGGTCGCGAAGCAAGCTCCTATCTAATGATTCGGACTCTGACTCAACACCTTCACGAAGGTTAAGTGGCTCCAAGTCATCTTCAGCTAGAAGATCTATAAGGGATTCACAGAGAGCTTCACAAAGCCTCCAGCGTTCGCCAAGGAAGTCTCCACAAAGGTCTCCCTATACAAGCCACTCGTCAGTCCGTTCACCACATTCTTCTCATCGATCCTCATATAGATCTAGGACTCCACCTCGGAGTCTATTATCGGTGATCCGACGTCAGAAGAGGAAGGGGGTATCATATTCTCGGATGCAGAAATTAGATACTGGATGGTGAATGGTTTGGAACTTTCCTCCCCGTCTAAGAACGAGAACTCAGCCCATACTTATTTGATGAAGGAAGATGATGCTGACACTATCTCCTTACCTCCTATTGACCCGACAGCAGCGGTTCCAGCTAATCTGGATGCAGCTTTTACCAAATCTACGAAGTCTCAGACAGCACATTTCCCGGTTTTCAACGCTAAGAAGTTTGCAGGCCACAATATGGACTCCTTTTTCAAGGCTCAAGATATTGATGAGAACTTTAAGTTAATCAATGAGAACAAGTCCAGGAATTACAGAATAGACGACCGCAAGCTAGCTCAGTTGGATACCATTTCTAGGAGAATGTTTTTTGGACTGAATAGATCTAGAACTGTCAATGAAACTCTTCTCACCAAGTTCAAAGACTCTACAGATGAAGAAGATAGAATGATCTACTCGGCTCTACTCATGCAGAAAAGAGACCAACAATTCCTAACAGATCATTTGTCAGCGCTTTCGGGAGCTACTACTATGGCTCGTCGTCAAGGTCTCCTAGCCTCCTGTAATTGGGGTAAACAATTTACCGAATCCCTCTACGCTGCCCCGTGGTCATCTCCATATCTCTTTGGTGGTAACATAGACAAGGTCTCCAAAGAAGTGTCTAAGGACTCTAGAGAGGTGCTTATGATTAAGTCCATGGATATGTTAGCTAATGTCATTAAGCAAACATCTATGAGATACTCTGGCAAGTCGAAATTCTCTGGACTACAGAAAGCACGGGACAAGCTATTGGCTGCAGCAAAAGGTTCTAAGGAGTCTTTTCGTCGCCCATACAGCAATTTCAGAGGAGGATCAGCAAGAGGCAGGTCATCCAGAGGTTCCCGCACTTATAAACGATGAAGTACAGGTTCGGAATGACTGGAGTCTTCCACCCCCAGCCGTTCCAGTACAACCGTCTCAAGTGGTTGGACGCCTTCATCTGCACTGGGAAAACTGGGGATTCCTACAAGATCCTTATGTATCCAACATCCTACAGCACGGATATCAAATACAACTCAAGGCCAAACCTCCGTTGACAGTCATCCCTCCAAGGTTCGACTTCCATCCATTACAACTACCAATGTTAAGAGAGGCAGTAGCTACACTATTAAACAAGCAGGCCTTAGAAGTTCTGGATCAAGTAAACATCGTACCAGGTTTCTACTCCCCAGTTTTCCTAGTGCCCAAGAAAAATTTCAGGGAAAAGTTTCGTCTCATATACAATATGAGCATCTTCAACAGAGACTATCTAAGCAAACCGCCAGCGTTTCGCCATGATACACCTACCGCAACTACGACACTTAATTCGTCCCAGAGACTACATGGCCAGCATAGATCTGCAAGACGCATATCTACACATTCCGATTCATCCCGATTCAAGGAAATATCTCCGATTTATCCTAGACGGAATACATTACCAATGGAAAGTGCTCCCTTTTGGAATCTTATCGGCCCCCTGGTTATTCACAAGAGTGACGAAACCTATCATCTCATACCTACATCGTCAAGGTCTTCGCAGATCGTTTTACCTAGACGACGGGATACAAGTGGATCCAGATCCACAGCGTCTCAGACTACAGCTGAACTTTATAATCAAGTTACTAACTCAACTAGGATGGTTAGTAAATCTACTCAAGTCAGACCTAGAGCCAACGCAAGATCTGCAATTTCTAGGTATACGATTTCTAACAGCCCAGAATCATATAGTAGTACCGGAGGACAGATGGATCAAGATCCAACAGTCAATCCCACAAGCCTTTACGTCCGTTGCAAGTCCTCATCAATTCGCATCTCAACGACTCTCTACCGTTCAGTCTACCGGATCAGGTCAAACCTCACCTACTATGGTGGACCAAGAGATCGAATGTTTGCGTAGGCGTCTCCTTAATAGAGCCGGAATCGAAAACACATCTCTACATAGACGCGTCACTACAAGGTTGGGGAGCCCATCTCGCCAACAGGACAGCGTCAGGCCTATGGAGCAATCAAGAGAGCAAATTACACAGAAATCTGCTAGAGATGCAAGCAGTGATAAACACCATAAGTCACTGGAGCAACTTTCTACAGAATGCTCAGTTGATGATTCACACAGACAATTCGACAGTGGCGTTTTATGTGAACAAACAAGGCTCAACAAGGTCCCCGAACCTATTGACTCTATGTTTTCAATTGTTCGATTTACTCGACAATCTCAACATACATGTCAGAGCATGTCACATTCCAGGAGCAAAGAATGTAATAGCAGACGCTCTCTCTCGTCCACTCCAACCATCACCGACGGAATGGATGCTCCATACAGAGATATTCAATCAAATTATCAAGGAAATAGGAACTCCACTAATAGACCTATTTGCCACTCGATTCAACAAACAACTGACAACTTTCGTATCGCTAGTTCCAGACCCACTAGCATGGGCAACGGACGACTAAGCATATCGTGGGAAGGACTCAACGCGCACGCTGCTCCATCACCAGCGTTAATCCCACAAGTGTTACTCAAAATCAAACAAACTCAGAGCCTCCATCTGATTTTGGTCGCCCCCTACTGGCCAGCAAGAACGTGGTTTCCAACTCTTATTCAAGAAATCGGACAACCAAAACTACAACTTCAAAAGTGCGCGAATCTGTTAATACATCCGCACACCAAACAAGCACACGGAAAGCCAGAAACATTCCAACTTCACGTATGGACTGTATCAAGGCGTGTCTAAATAAGAGAGGTTATTCAGCCAGAGCGGCAAAAGCAGTCACGCTTGCCTTGCGTAACTCCACTCGCAACTTATACGATGACAAATGGCACAGTTTTGTCAATTATGCTGCAAAGAAAGGATTTACAGCCAGATATTCTACTCATCCTCAAGTGGCTGACTACTTATGTTATCTACGTCAGACCAGAAATCTAAAAGGCTCAACCTTATCCACTTATCTTGCAGCAATAAGCTCTGTCATAACTATGAGAACGGGTGTCAAGTTAACCAAGACCCCAGAGTTACTCGCCTTACTACGAGGGTTCTGATTGGAGGATCAAAAACGCAGATTTCACGCTCCGGCTTGGGATCTAAATATAGTGCTCCAACACCTCACAAGTGAGGCATATGAGCCGTTACAATCTACATCCTTCGAATTTCTGACACAGAAAACATTGTTCCTGTTATCTCTAGCTACGGCTGCCAGGATGTCAGAGATTCACGCATTGGATTATGAGAGAATACGCTTTGATGATATTCATAACATCGTGCATATGGGACTACGTTGGGATTTTTTTGCCAAGAACCAATTACCAGGCCAACCAGACAGGTTATTCCACGTCCCAGCTCTCTCATCTATACTTGGACCTCATGATACGATGGATCTATCACTATGCCCAGTAAGAGCACTGAAAATATATTTCCAACGATCCAAACAGAGGAGACAAAAATTCAAGAGATTATTTATTCCTCTATCAACAGCTACGCAGACTGAAGTCTCACGTATTACTACCATCTCCATTTGGATCAGAACTGTCATACTACGTGCCTACAAGGCTGCAGGACTCGACCCTCCAAGAGCATCTAATCCTCATGAAATTAGAGCGTTAGCATCGACACTGGCTCTGCACGGCAACTGCTCTTTGAATACCATAATGGAGGGTTGTTTCTGGAGATCCGATATGGTGTTTGCCAACCATTATCTGAGAGATATCACCACAGAGGACGTCTCAGGTATTCACCATTTCGGTCCCATGGTCCTCGCACAACAGTTGACAGTTCCTCGGAGAAGATAAGTCAATCTTATAGATTTTACTACTTATCTTATAACAGTACTAAATAGCTATATGCTATATATATTTTGCTAAAGTTCATTTATTATCTTAAGCACAGTACTATTATGGTTATATCATAACAGTATATTAGCTAACAAACCCTATGAAGTTTTTGCTATTATATATTTAGCTTAAGTTAATCATATCTTAAGCTCAGTACTATGGATATAACATAAAAGTATATTAGCTAACAAACTCTATGAAGTTTATGCATATTGTCAAGCTTAAGTCTATTAGTCTTAAGCATAGTATGCATGTTGTATATACTTTTATCTTAATATTATATTGTAATAACCCATATAGGGCAGCTGATAAGTTAGCAGCAGGAATTCATCAATCAGTACCTTTATGAAGTTCCCATAAGGGTTATTACAGTCATTACAGAAATCACTAATTATCTAAAATCCAAAGTATTCTGTATTCCCACCTCCGCTTCCGTCGGATTCTACAAGCAAGTAGCATGAGTCAGGATAAGGAAAAATATGTAATTTTCTGATTAAAATTGATATTTTATACTTATCCTGACTCATGAGGTAAGCCCTCCCGTCCTCCCCACATAACACTTTGGATTTCCCTGAAAATTCAAGTGTTGGGCTCGCTATATAAGGAGAGAGTGAGGCACATGGCAGGAGGTGGCGCCCTCGTTCCCGCGCTTTTGAGGGAACAGATAACTCGTGGTGAGTACTAATTAGTGATTTTACATTGAAGGGAACTTCAATTGGGAGATACAAGTGTTCCACTGTGTTCGCAAGAAGAAGAAGACAAGCAAGTAGCATGAGTCAGGATAAGTATAAAATATCAATTTTAATCAGAAAATTACATATTTTGAAAAAAACATCAACTATGCCTATCCATGGATTCCTGCCATTGAAATTGGCAAGTACATCTGCACTGATATTCTCAACAATAAGGCATAAGCATATGTACAATGGCATATCTGTGTAAGTTTACTGAAATCTGTAGAGTGTATCAGTATCAGCTGGTGTGTATGGCCAGTGCTGACTGTTGGTGTGGCATGAAGTAGCACTCTCTCACATACTGATGTTTTCTGTTACACAGGGACAGCTTGGGGTGCTTGACCTGACAACAACCCGAGATGAGGTGAGCCTTCGTCAGGGGATGCAGTCAACATGATTAGTCATCATGATAGAATAGAGTAATGTAGACTTTAATTCTGAGTGTCATGTGAGTCAAATCAGATCCAGAGTATTTTTCAGACACATTCGAGCCAGTCTGCAAGCCAAAATCTACTAAATTGTGCTGAAGACAATAGAACGTAAAATAACATTTTAGGGCTACAGTTCTGAAACAGTTCTCTGAGACTGTAGATGTCATACACTGACTGTAGCCTGTCTCGCCTTCCACAGCCTGCTGGGAATGACCAGATGAATGCGGAGCAGTTTGCTGGAGTTTTTGATGACGATGATGATCTGCTCCTGGAAGCCAGCAATGCAGGCCCTGGGGACGATGATGATGACAGAGAAGCAACAGATGCTGCACAAGGAGATGTACCTAGCACAAAGAAGAGCAAGCCACTGCTAGATGATGATGATGATGATGACGATGATGGAGGTACGGATAGTCCTGACTCGTGAACTCACCTCCTCCCTTTGTTGCCCATCTGTCAGCACCAGTTGTATTCCTGTCACTGTTACATGTAATAACCCAGCTGCACCTGCTCCAATACCACAACGTGTCATGGGTGGGTTGTAGGTAGTCCCTGTGGCCACTCATCATGTCTAGAATCTGCTAACTTACTAACAACAAGCCTTGCAATTGGTATTTGATAGTTGAGTGAGCCAGCTATTGAACCTCTGCTTATGTTTAGATTTTCTGAAAGACATCAAGCTCTTACCCAAGGAGGATGATGCAAGCAGCATTGCGGACAGCTTACCTCCACCTGCCTCCATAATACCGGCCAATACCTTCAAGCCAACCCCCTTGCAGAGGCCTTTCCAGCCTGGATCCACACCATCACACCTGTCAAACAGATACATGGTAGGTTGGCACACCTGTCAAACATGTACATTGAAGGTAGTTTTTCTCCTAGGCAACTTTAGGAGGCACAGCACCCTGCCCTTTTTATTTGGTGCCCTGCCCTTTTTGTGCCCCGCAACAACGAAGTTGCGGGGTATATAGAAACGAGTTCCATCCATCCGTACATCCGTCACACTTTGTCCGAAGCAGATCTCCTAAACTATTGGTGATAGCTTAACCAAACTTGGTATACATGTCAACCATGATCCCTAGATGTGCCTTTTGGGGGTTAGACCCAAATGTGTATTTTGTTTTTTGCTGTTTCCATGGAAACGTGACTTTGGCTGTGGCAATGAGGATGTCATCTTGTCCGGAGCAGATCTCCTAAACTATACATGCTAGCTTCATAAAACTTGGTACACATATCAAGCATGATCCATAGATGTGCCATTTGATGGTTAGACCAAGATACAAATTTATTTTTTGTGATTTCTGTAGACTTAGGCTGTGACTATGAGGATGTCATCTTGTTGCATGTCCATGGCAACAAGTTAGGCTTCAACTGAATTTGGTGGTAGTGCTCCTTTCTGGAGCAGATCTTAAAAACCTTTCGATACTCTCCTTTTGCTTTGCTATATACACTCCAAAACATTCGACATAATCATAACTAAACTAGCGTCCAAAAGAAACACCACCAAGCAGTTTTCTTCACTAAAACTCAACAAAAGCAAATTATGGTAACAAGAAGTGTTGTATTGTAAAACACAATCATTCAGCAAAAGTTCTTGAAACTTTTCAGTTAGAAAAACGAAACAGTTCGTATTCTGAAAGCACATGGATGACACAGGGGTGCAGAGTCCAGTATTCGATCCCCAACGCTGATTCGTTTTTAAGGTCTTAAACTGTCCTGAACAACACAGATGATTCAGTATCGTGTGGCCACCCCTAGCAGTGATGCAGGCTCTAACGCGGTGTCGAACTGAGTGTGAGCCTTCTGACGTCATCATTAGGGATTCGGCGCCATTCCTCCAGCTGGCCACTGTAGCAGGTTGACGTTAGTGTTGAGGAAGTCATTAGTGATTAGAGCTGTGTGAGTTGTGGCGTTGTCCTGTTGAAACAGAGTCCTTGGGTGACGTTGCAGGTAAGGCAGCACCACAGGCCGTAAAATTTCGTCGATGTAACGACGTGCGGTGAGATTACCGTTGATGATGACGAGATCTGTCTTCTGGTCCCCACAAATTCCGCCCCAGAACATAACGCTTCCACCGCCATAATGCTCCACTTCTTGGATGCAAGCAGGTGCCGTCCGTTTGCCCCGACATCAGCAGATTCGAACACGACCATCAGATTTGAAGAGCTGGAACCTGCTCTCGTCACTGAAGAGCACTCTTCACCAGTTTCGCTGCTGCCACTGCATTACGGTCCTGGCCCACCTCAATCTGGCACGTCGGTGTCGGAGCTGCTAACGCCATGCCCTTGAAAGGTCGATAGGCACGAATACCATGCTGACGGAGTCGTCTTGCTACGGTCTGTCTGCTGACTGCATGTCCAAGGCTATTGGCGCTTGATGACGTCACAGTGAGGTAGCGTTTTCTCAGATGAAGCACCCGTAAAAAGCAATCTTCCTGTGGGGTCGTGACCTTGGGTCTGCCACTCCTGGGTCTGTCAGCAGTACTGCCAGTCTGTCTGTGACGTGTGACAAGTCTGGCGATGGTGGACTTGCAGCATCCCATGATCCTGGCCACGTGCTCCTGTGTTGCGCCCATCTGTAGCATACCAATTGCTCTTTCCCTCTGTTCTTTGATCAATCGAGGCATGTTGGCTGCTTTCATCGTGTCACATGATGAGAGAGAACAAATCTAGTAAGGTTTTATACCCTCATGTCATACGGGTAACTTTGTGCACAATTTCCATTTTTCATTTAACTCACCAATCATCAAAATCTCGTGCACTTGTTCACTGGGAATAGACAGGTTGTGTTCGAGGGATGTGTTTTCAGCCGTTTTTCAGCAGATTGGCAATTATTTTGACAATTTATGATACATTTTTTTTGGGTGGTGTTTCTTTTGGATGCTAGTTTAGTAGACATATTCATGAAGAGTATTTTGTCATTGCGGGGGATATTGATGACTTTGTCTTCTTGTTGATATTAACACTTGGTGGTTTTTAGTTTCTATTTCATGTTAAAGTTAAGTGATAACTGTGCTGCTTGAGTCTTTAAGAATCACATGCACATAACTTAACATAATACTGTCATTGCATGCACTTTTTGGAATAGAGGTGCCCCTTCAGAAATTCCCTAGCCTTGCCCTCTTTGGATCCTGGGGGAAAACGCTAGTAGATTGTCCCACCTGTCAAACAGGTACCTGGTAGATTGTCCCATCTGTCAAACAGGTACCTGGTAGATTGTCCCACCTGTCAAACAGGTACCTGGTAGATTGTCCCACCTGTCAAACAGGTACCTGGTAGATTGTCCCACCTGTCAAACAGGTACCTGGTAGATTGTCTCACCTGTCAAACAGGTACCTGGTAGATTGTCACACCTGTCAAACAGGTACCTGGTAGATTGTCACACCTGTCAAACAGGTACCTGGTAGATTGTCCCATCTGTCAAACAGGTACCTGGTAGATTGTCACACCTGTCAAACAGGTACCTGGTAGATTGTCACACCTGTCAAACAGGTACCTGGTAGATTGTCACACCTGTCAAACAGGTACCTGGTAGATTGTCACACCTGTCAAACAGGTACCTGGTAGATTGTCACCTGTCAAACAGGTACCTGGTAGATTGTCACACCTGTCAAACAGGTACCTGGCAGATTGTCACACCTGTCAAACAGGTACCTGGTAGATTGTCACACCTGTCAAACAGGTACCTGGTAGATTGTCACACCTGTCACATCTGTGTTGATAAGTATGAAAAGCCCTGTGTTGATATACCAGAAAGGCACAATGTTGATATACCAGAAAGGCACAATGTTGATATACCAGAAAGGCACAATGTTGATATACCAGAAAGGCACAATGTTGATATACCAGAAGGGCTCAATGATGATATACCAGAAAGGCACAATGTTGATATACCAGAAAGGCTCTATGTTGATATACCAGAAAGGCACAATGTTGATATACCAGAAAGGCTCAATGATGATATACCAGAAAGGCACAATGTTGATATACCAGAAAGGCTCTATGATGATATACCAGAAAGGCACAATGTTGATATACCAGAAAGGCACAATGTTGATATACCAGAAAGGCTCTATGTTGATATACCAGAAAGGCACAATGTTGATATACCAGAAAGGCTCAATGTTGATATACCAGAAAGGCACAATGTTGATATACCAGAAAGGCTCTATGTTGATATACCAGAAAGGCTCTATGTTGATATACCAGAAAGGCACAATGTTGATATACCAGAAAGGCTCTATGTTGATATACCAGAAAGGCACAATGTTGATATACCAGAAAGGCTCTATGTTGATATACCAGAAAGGCACAATGTTGATATACCAGAAAGGCTCTATGTTGATGTACATGAAAGGTGTCTGTCGGCAGGTATGGAATGACGTGGGCATCGTGAAGCAGTATGTAAGTGATGAGGAGAACTCTATTGATGTGGAGTTCCACAGTACGGCCACACACCATGCCATGCACCTGACCAACAGCCTGGACTGTCACCTGGCCAGCCTCAGCTCCACAGCTCTCGTGCTGGCCTGCCCTGCAGAAGATGACACCCCCAGGTACGTGGTAAACACTGTTTCACTCAACTTGGCTTTAAGACAAATAACACTCCGCCTCAACTTTGTACTGTGGTGTTTATTCAACATATCCATTAGGTTATGTGTTTCAGTAAGGTGCTATGTTGTTTTATTCCATGTTTCAGTAAGGTGCTATGTTGTTTTATTCCATGTTTCAGTAAGGTGCTATCCTGTTATATTCCATGTTTCAGTAAGATGATGTGCTGTTTATTCCATGTTTCAGTAAAGTGATGTGCTGTTTATTCCATGTTTCAGTAAGGTGATGTGCTGTTTATTCCATGTTTCAGTAAGGTGATGTTCTCTTTATTCCATGTTTCAGTAAAGTGATGTGCTGTTTATTCCATGTTTCAGTAAGATGATGTGCTGTTTATTCCATGTTTCAGTAAGGTGATGTGCATGCATTTTGGGTCATGGGACAGCAGCAAGGAGTGGACGATATGTTTGCCTGAGGGTGAAGAAGCCCAGGTCAGTGTTCCCTAGTCAATAAGCTGACATTGATTAATCCTAGAATTGATTCAGTTAGTCTCAGTGTGGCTGTTCAGTATTGACTGTACCATTACTGCCTCACAGTGTGGCTGTTCAGTATTGACTGTACCATTACTGCCTCACAGTGTGGCTGTTCAGTACTGACTACCATTACTGCCTCACATTGTGGCTGTTCAGTATTGGCTGTACCATTACTGCCTCACAGAGTGGCTGTTCAGTATTGACTGTACCATTACTGCCTCACAGTGTGGCTGTTCAGTACTGACTACCATTACTGCCTCACAGTGTGGCTGTTCAGTATTGGCTGTACCATTACTGCCTCACAGTGTGGCTATTCAGTATTGGCTGTACCATTACTGCCTCATAGTGTGGCTGTTCAGTATTGGCTGTACCATTACTGCCTCACAGTGTGGCTGTTCAGTATTGACTGTACCATTACTGCCTCACAGTGTGGCTGTTCAGTATTGGCTGTACCATTACTGCCTCACAGTGTGGCTGTTCAGTACTGACTACCATTACTGCCTCACAGTGTGGCTGTTCAGTATTGACTGTACCATTACTGCCTCACAGTGTGGCTGTTCAGTATTGACTGTACCATTACTGCCTCATAGTGTGGCTGTTCAGTATTGACTGTACCATTACTGCCTCACAGTGTGGCTGTTCAGTATTGACTGTACCATTACTGCCTCACAGTGTGGCTGTTCAGTATTGACTGTACCATTACTGCCTCACAGTGTGGCTGTTCAGTATTGACTGTACCATTACTGCCTCACAGTGTGGCTGTTCAGTATTGACTGTACCATTACTGTCTCACAGTGTGGCTGTTCAGTATTGGCTGTACCATTACTGCCTCACAGTGTGGCTGTTCAGTATTGGCTGTACCATTACTGCCTCACAGAGTGGCTGTTCAGTATTGACTGTACCATTACTGCCTCACAGTGTGGCTGTTCAGTATTGACTGTACCATTACTGCCTCACAGTGTGGCTGTTCAGTATTGACTGTACCATTACTGCCTCACAGAGTGGCTGTTCAGTATTGACTGTACCATTACAGTATTGACTGTACCATTACTGCCTCACAGTGTGGCTGTTCAGTATTGACTGTACCATTACTGCCTCACAGTGTGGCTGTTCAGTATTGACTGTACCATTACTGCCTCACAGTGTGGCTGTTCAGTATTGACTGTACCATTACTGTCTCACAGTGTGGCTGTTCAGTATTGACTGTACCATTACTGCCTCACAGTGTGGCTGTTCAGTATTGACTGTACCATTACTGCCTCACAGTGTGGCTGTTCAGTATTGACTACCATTACTGCCTCACAGTGTGGCTGTTCAGTATTGACTGTACCATTACTGCCTCACAGTGTGGCTGTTCAGTATTGACTGTACCATTACTGCCTCACAGTGTGTTCAGCTGTTCAGTATTGGCTGTCACGGTGTGGCTGTTCAGTATTGACTACCATTACTGCCTCACAGTGTGGCTGTTCGGTATTGATTGTTCACCGATTCCTATGTGGCTGTTCAGTATTGACTACCATTACTGCCTCACAGTGTGGCTGTTCAGTATTGGCCATGACTTACTGCCTCACAGTGTGGCTGTTCAGTATTGACTGTACCATTACTGCCTCACAGTGTGGCTGTTCAGTATTGACTACCATTGACCTCACAGTGTGGCTGTTCAGTATTGACTGTACCATTACTGCCTCACAGTGTGGCTGTTCAGTATTGACTGTACCATTACTGCCTCACAGTGTGGCTGTTCAGTATTGACTGTACCATTACTGCCTCACAGTGTGGCTGTTCAGTATTGACTATACCATTACTGCCTCACTGTGGCTGTTCGGTATTGACCCATTACTGCCTCACAGTGTGGCTGTTCAGTATTGACTACCATTACTGCCTCACAGTGTGGCTGTTCAGTATTGACTACCATTACTGCCTCACGGTGTGGCTGTTCAGTATTGACTGTACCATTACTGCCTCACAGTGTGGCTGTTCAGTATTGACTGTACCATTACTGCCTACTGCCTCACAGTGTGGCTGTTCAGTATTGACTGTACCATTACTGCCTCACAGTGTGGCTGTTCAGTACTGACTACCATTACTGCCTCACAGTGTGGCTGTTCCAGGTATTGACTGTACCATTACTGCCTCACGGTGTGGCTGTTCAGTATTGACTGTACCATTACTGCCTCACAGTGTGGCTGTTCAGTATTGACTGTGGCCATTACTGCCTCACAGTGTGGCTGTTCAGTATTGACTGTACCATTACTGCCTCACAGTGTGGCTGTTCAGTATTGACTGTACCATTACTGCCTCACAGTGTGGCTGTTCAGTACTGACTGTACCATTACTGCCTCACAGTGTGGCTGTTCAGTATTGACTGTACCATTACTGCCTCACAGTGTGGCTGTTCAGTATTGACTGTACCATTACTGCCTCACAGTGTGGCTGTTCAGTATTGACTGTACCATTACTGCCTCACAGTGTGGCTGTTCAGTATTGACTGTACCATTACTGCCTCACCATGGCTACTGCCTCACAGTGTGGCTGTTCAGTATTGACTACCATTACTGCTCACAGTGTACCATTACTGTACCATTACTGCCTCACAGTGTGGCTGTTCAGTATTGGCTGTAATGTATGTGTAAGTGTTTGATACAGCTGTACTTTTACTGGAAACATGTCTTCTGTAGGCTGTGACGGCTGGCGCTGGCTGGATTGCTGTGGCTACTGATGCCCGTAATCTGAGGATATTCAGCGGAGCTGGCGTCCAGCAGGATGTCTTCTCCATCCCAGGCCCCGTTGTGTGTCTTGCAGCCCATGACAATAAACTGATGATAACATACCACGCTGGCATGGGTAAGTTGCTGAACATATGTATGATAACATACCACGCTGGCATGGGTAAGTTGCTGAACATATGTATGATAAGATACTACGCTGGCATGGGTAAGTTGCTGAACGTATGTATGATAACATACCACGCTGGCATGGGTAAGTTGCTGAACATATGTATGATAACGTACCATGCTGGCATGGGTAAGTTGCTGAACATATGTATGATAACGTACCACGCTGGCATGGGTAAGTCGCTGAACATATGTATGATAACATACCACGCTGGCATGGGTAAGTCGCTGAACATATGTATGATAACATACCACGCTGGCATGGGTAAGTCGCTGAACATATGTATGATAACATACCACGCTGGCATGGGTAAGTCACTGAACTTATGTATGATAACGTACCACGCTGGCATGGGTAAGTCGCTGAATGTATGTGAGAATTATGAATACACCACTGTTTCATGACCTTTGACTCAATATTAGGTATCTGGTTTCTTTTTTGGTAGTTGTTTGGGTGGTAATGACGGAATGGTCTTTTGTAGGAATCCCTGGAGACCAGTTTCTAGGAGTTATTCTCACAACAGTCGGGCGTCAGAAGAAAACTTTGCTGAATGGAGGCCCACTCTCCATATCCCCCAAATCGACACTGCAGTGGCTAGGGTGAGTACGGATGTAAGGCTGTCAGGTGAACATTGCAATGGCTAGGGTGAGTACGGATGTAAGGCTGTCAGGTCAACATTGCAGTGGCAAGGCTGAGTATGGTTAAAAGGCCTTGCTCTCATTTTTATAACTAGTTGCTGAAGTAAGTTGTTGATGACGTTGCAGATTCTCCTCTGAGGGAACACCCTTCTCCATGGACTCGGCTGGCATCGTGCGGAGACTGAGCTCTACAGGGGTTCTCACGTGGGTCCAGGTGGCGGACACAAGCGAACATGTGAGTATGTCAGTTCAGTGTGGGGCTCTCCCCGGGACCAACATGGGTACAGGGGGAGGGAATATGTCAGCTCAGTGTGGGGCTCTCCCCGGGACCAACATGGGTCCAGGGAAGGGAATATGTCAGCTCAGTGTGGGGCTCTCCCCGGGTCCAACATGGGTCCAGGGAAGGGAATATGTCAGCTCAGTGTGGGGCTCTCCCACGGGAACAACATGGGTCCAGGGAAGGGAATATGTCAGCTCAGTGTGGGTCTCTCCCACGGGACCAACATGGGTCCAGGGGGAGGGAACATGTCAGCTCAGTGTGGGGCTCTCCCACGGGACCAACATGGGTACAGGGGGAGGGAATATGTCAGCTCAGTGTGGGGCTCTCCCACAGGACCAACATGGGTCCAGGGAAGGGAATATGTCAGCTCAGTGTGGGGCTCTCCCACGGGACCAACATGGGTCCAGGGGGAGGGAACATGTCAGCTCAGTGTGGGGCTCTCCCCGGGACCAACATGGGTCCAGGGAAGGGAACATGTCAGCTCAGTGTGGGGCTCTCCCACAGGTCCAACATCGGTCCAGGGGGAGGGAACATGTGAGTATGGCAGTTCAGTGTGGGGCTCTCCCACGGGTCCAACATGGATCCGTTTGACCCCTAGTGTCTGATCACAATATGTACCGTACCATGGTAAGAGCGTACCGTTCCACCCCTAGTGTCTGATCACAATATGTACCGTACCGTGGTAAGAGCGTACCATTTCACCCCTAGTGTCTGATCACAATATGTACCGTACCATGGTAAGAGCGTACCGTTTCACCCCTAGTGTCTGATCACAATATGTACCTACCGTGGTAAGAGCGTACCATTTCACCCCTAGTGTCTGATCACAATATGTACCGTACCGTGGTAAGAGCGTCCCGTTTCACCGCTAGGTTCTGATCACAATATGTACCGTACCGTGGTAAGAGCTTACCGATCCACCCCTAATGTCTGATCACAATATGTACTGTGCCGTGGTAAGAGCGTACTGTTTCACCCCTAGTGTCTGATCACAATATGAGGCAATGGCAAGGAGCTTACATGGGAACATCAGACAATTGTTTTCTGACTCGAACATTGTGATATTTTGCAATTCTGATAATCACTCATCGGAAGTGTTAATACTAAACAGGTATCTGAAGCTGTGTGTATGTGAAGGAGTTGGATATGTTGCCAGGTGAGCTATGATACCTGTGAGCCTCCTTCACTCTTGTGGATCAGCCTATATATACCCATGTGTTGTTGTAGGCCAAGGGCAAGTCAGACCACTACTGGATTGTGGGAGTCGGGGAACACCCACAGCAACTCAGGTAATTCTCCCTCTTGTCTGTCAACTGGGAATAGTGCTTCAGGTAATTTTCCCTCCTGCCTGTCACCTGGGAATAGTGCTTCAGGTAATTCTCCCTCCTGCCTGTCACCTGGGAATAGTGCTTCAGGTAATTCTCCCTCCTGTCTGTCACCTGGGAATAGTGCTCCAGGTAATTCTCCCTTCTGTCTGTCACCTGGGAATAGTGCTTCAGGTAATTCTCCCTCCTGCCTGTCACCTGGGAATAGTGCTTCAGGTAATTCTCCCTCCTGCCTGTCACCTGGGAATAGTGCTTCAGGTAATTCTCCCTCCTGCCTGTCACCTGGGAATAGTGCTTCAGGTAATTCTCCCTCCTGCCTGTCACCTGGGAATAGTGCTTCAGGTAATTCTCCCTCCTGCCTGTCACCTGGGAATAGTGCTTCAGGTAATTCTCCCTCCTGCCTGTCACCTGGGAATAGTCCCTCCTGCCCGTCACCTGGGAATAGTGTAATTCTCCTCCTGCCTGTCACCTGGGAATAGTGCTTCAGGTAATTCTCCCTTCTGTCTGTCACCTGGGAATAGTGCTTCAGGTAATTCTCCCTCCTGCCTGTCACCTGGGAATAGTGCTTCAGGTAATTCTCCCTCCTGTCTGTCACCTGGGAATAGTGCTTCAGGTAATTCTCCCTCCTGCCTGTCACCTGGGAATAGTGCTCCAGGTAATTCTCCCTTCTGTCTGTCACCTGGGAATAGTGCTTCAGGTAATTCTCCCTCCTGCCTGTCACCTTGGAATAGTGCTTCAGGTAATTCTCCCTCCTGCCTGTCACCTGGGATTAGTGCTTCGGGTAATTCTCCCTCCTGTCTGTCACTTGGGAATAGTGCTTCAGGGTGTGTTGATGTGCTTGCTGTTGTCAGGGTGTATTGATGTGCTTGCTGTTGTCAGGGTGTATTGATGTACTTGCTGTTGTCAGGGTGTATTTATGTACTTGCTGTTGTCAGGGTGTATTGATGTGCTTGCTGTTGTCAGGGTGTATTGATGTGCTTGCTGTTGTCAGGGTGTATTGATGTACTTTGCTGGGTGTTGTCAGGTTGTATTGATGTACATGCTTGCTGTTGTCAGGGTGTATTGATGTGCTTGCTGTTGTCAGGGTGTATTGATGTACTTGCTGTTGTCAGGGTGTATTGATGTACTTGCTGTTGTCAGGGTGTATTGATGTACTTGCTGTTGTCAGGGTGTATTTATGTACTTGCTGTTGTCAGGGTGTATTGATGTGCTTGCTGTTGTCAGGGTGTATTGATGTACATGCTGTTGTCAGGGTGTATTTATGTACTTGCTGTTGTCAGGGTGTATTGATGCTTGCTTGTTGTCAGGGGTGTATTGATGTACTTGCTGTTGTCAGGGTGTATTGATGTACTTGCTGTTGTCAGGGTGTATTGATGTATTGTTGTCAGGGTACATTGCTGTTGTCAGGGTGTCAGGTGTATTGTGTGCTTGCTGTTGTCAGGGTGTATTGATGTGCTTGCTGTTGTCAGGGTGTACTTGATGTACTGCTGTTGTCAGGGTGTATTGATGTACTTGCTGTTGTCAGGGTGTATTGATGTACTTGCTGTTGTCAGGGTGTATTGATGTGCTTGCTGTTGTCAGGGTGTATTGATGTACTTGCTGTTGTCAGGGTGTATTGATGTACTTGCTGTTGTCAGGGTGTATTGATGTACTTGCTGTTGTCAGAGTGTATTGATGTACTTGCTGTACTTGCTGTTGTCGGTGTATTGATGTGCTTGCTGTTGTCAGGTTGTATTGATGTACTTGCTGTACTTGCTGTACTTGCTGTTGTCGGTGTATTGATGTAGTTGCTGTTGTCAGGGTGTATTGATGTACATGCTGTTGTCAGGGTGTATTGATGTACTTGCTGTTGTCAGGGTGTATTGATGTGCTTGCTGTTGTCAGGATGTATTGATGTGCTTGCTGTTGTCGGTGTATTGATGCACTTGCTGTTGTCTGGGTGTACTAATGTACTGCTGTTGTCAGGGTGTATTGATGTACTTGCTGTTGTCAGAGTGTATTGATGTACATGCTGTTGTCAGGGTGTATTTATGTACTTGCTGTTGTCAGGGTGTATTGATGTGCTTGCTGTTGTCAGGGTGTATTGATGTGCTTGCTGTTGTCAGGGTGTATTGATGTACTTGCTGTTGTCAGGGTGTATTTATGTACTTGCTGTTGTCAGGGTGTATTGATGTGCTTGCTGTTGTCAGGATGTATTGATGTACTTGCTGTACTTGCTGTTGTCAGGGTGTATTGATGTACATGCTGTTGTCAGAGTGTATTGATGTACTTGCTGTTGTCAGGGTGTATTTATGTACTTGCTGTTGTCAGAGTGTATTGATGTGCTTGCTGTTGTCAGGGTGTATTGATGTACTTGCTGTTGTCAGAGTGTATTGATGTACATGCTGTTGTCAGGGTGTATTTATGTACTTGCTGTTGTCAGGGTGTATTGATGTGCTTGCTGTTGTCAGGGTGTATTGATGTACATGCTGTTGTCAGGGTGTATTTATGTACTTGCTGTTGTCAAGGTGTATTGATGTGCTTGCTGTTGTCAGGGTGTATTGATGTGCTTGCTGTTGTCAGGTTGTATTGATGTACTTGCTGTTGTCAGGGTGTATTGATGTACTTGCTGTTGTCAGGGTGTATTGATGTACATGCTGTTGTCAGGGTGTATTGATGCACTTGCTGTTGTCTGGGTGTACTAATGTACTGCTGTTGTCAGGGTGTATTGATGCACTTGCTGTTGTCTGGGTGTACTAATGTACATGCTGTTGTCAGGGTGTATTGATGTACTTGCTGTTGTCAGGGTGTATTGATGTGCTTGCTGTTGTCAGGGTGTATTGATGTGCTTGCTGTTGTCAGGGTGTATTGATGTGCTTGCTGTTGTCAGGGTGTATTGATGTGCTTGCTGTTGTCAGGGTGTATTGATGTGCTTGCTGTTGTCAGGGTGTATTGATGTACATGCTGTTGTCAGGTTGTATTGATGTACTCTCTGTACCTGCTGTTGTCGGTGTATTGATGTAGTTGCTGTTGTCAGGGTGTATTGATGTACTTGCTGTTGTCAGGGTGTATTGATGTACTTGCTGTTGTCAGGGTGTATTGATGTGCTTGCTGTTGTCAGGGTGTATTGATGTGCTTGCTGTTGTCAGGGTGTATTGATGTGCTTGCTGTTGTCAGGGGTGTATTGATGTACTTGCTGTTGTCGGTGTATTGATGTAGTTGCTGTTGTCAGGGTGTATTGATGTACATGCTGTTGTCAGGGTGTATTGATGTACTTGCTGTTGTCAGGGTGTATTGATGTACTTGCTGTACTTGCTGTTGTCGGTGTATTGATGTGCTTGCTGTTGTCAGGTTGTATTGATGTACTTGCTGTACTTGCTGTTGTCGGTGTATTGATGTAGTTGCTGTTGTCAGGGTGTATTGATGTACATGCTGTTGTCAGGGTGTATTGATGTACTTGCTGTTGTCAGGGTGTATTGATGTGCTTGCTGTTGTCAGGGTGTATTGATGTGCTTGCTGTTGTCAGGGTGTATTGATGTACTTGCTGTACTTGCTGTTGTCAGGGTGTATTGATGTACTTGCTGTTGTCAGGGTGTATTGATGTACTTGCTGTTGTCAGGGTGTATTGATGTACTGCTGTTGTCAGTGATAACTACTGTACTACTGTGTTGTAGGTGTATCCCCTGCAAGGGAGCCCGATATCCCCCCACACTGCCACGCCCAGCTGTGTCGGTCATCCCGTTCAAGCTGCCCATGTGTGAGATGAACACAGAGAAAAGCCAATATGAGGTATACATGTGACATAAAGCCAAATCGTCATTTATGTCAAACATTGTCAGTCCTGAAAAAAAAGTTATTTTACCTATCTTGACTGGTGAATCTCATGTCATGAGTCTTTATAAAAGATAAAAAAGACCAGTCAGTATGTTGTAAGTTGTGACATGGACAAGATTAACCAGTGTCCTTCACCTTAGTCGTTCATGTTTCGCAGGAAACTTTCCTAAGGACTTGCCTGTTTGCTGCTTCACTGAGGGTGCCAGGGGCAGACAACTCTGACCTGCAGGAGGCTCTGCGCCCAGCACAGGAAGCTCTCATCAAGCTGTTTGCAGTAAGTTCATTCTTCCTGGTACTGCATCTGATACAGCTGTCTCTTATAGACTATTACACATCATGTCTACTTTCTGCATGTGATGATATTGTATACATGTTTCACAGCTGTAGTGCAGGCTCTGGAAGTGTGTGAGATGTTTCACGTTGTTTTACATTGCAGCTGTCTGCCAGGTCGGACCGGGAACCCCGGGCGCTGGAAGTGTGTGTGATCATTTACATACACATTTTACATTGCAGCTGTCTGCCAGGTCGGACCGGGAACCCCGGGCGCTGGAAGTGTGTGTGATCATTTACATACACATTTCACATTGCAGCTGTCTGCCAGGTCGGACCAGGAAGCGCGGACGCTGGAAGTGTGTGAGATGTTTCACATTGCAGCTGTCCGCCAGGTCGGACCGGGAAGCTCGGGCGCTGGAAGTGTGTGAGATGTTTCACGTTGTTTCACATTGCAGCTGTCTGCCAGGTCGGACCGGGAAGCGCGGGCACTGGAAGTGTGTGAGATGTTTCACGTTGTTTCACATTGCAGCTGTCTGCCAGGTCGGACCGGGAAGCGCGGGCGCTGGAAGTGTGTGAGATGTTTCACGTTGTTTCACATTGCAGCTGTCTGCCAGGTCGGACCGGGAAGCGCGGGCGCTGGAAGTGTGTGAGATGATGCAGGAGGAGCACACCATGCAGCTGGCCATCAAGTACGCCAGTCGACTCAAACATATGCAGCTTGCCCAACGCATCAGTGAACTGGCACAGAGAAGGGCAGAAGAAGAGGAAGAGGAGGAGATAGTAGAAGAAAGGTAGAGTAGAATCATGTAGCTAGGTGATGTCACAGGAAGACCTCTAGTACAAGGTACAAATGGGGAAATATATCTCGTTAGTGGGACTCCGCTGAATGTATTCACTTGTTTAGTTGTTTGTTACTTCCTTGGCACAAGCTGGGAATTCCATGCTGGAAATGGTTGCTAGATCCAGGCTTGATTATACACTGCCTGCTGCGGTATAGCTGGAATGTTAAAGACTTGCTATGTTGTGTAGTGAGGACATTGCCTGCTCTCGAAGGAACGGAACTTTGGCGCAGCACGAGGAGAACATGGAGGATGAAGAGGAAGAGAAGGCTGATATGGTGGAGGAAGATGACACAGAAGAAGGTCACAGTACTGGTTAGTATAGTCACAGTTTAGTACTGAATGCTGTTACAGTTTTACTCATATTGTTACAACTGTCAGCTGATATACTAACAATAGATTTTCCAAGCAAGACTTCGTGTGTTGTCAAAACATTATATATACTTTCTCTTAAACGTGTAATTCAGCTCAGCTGCATGAGAAGACTATAGGGAGGTGCTATTCTCTGTTAGTGAAAGTTCTCATGTATAAGTCAGTACTGGTCATCTTGCAGGACCCAAACTGAACCTGCAGCCTAGAGAAGTTCCGGGCAAACCAACCAGCAAGTCCATACTAGCTCGTTCTAACCCATTCAAGGTATGTTTTGTCTCACTCTCACACACATACATGAAAGTTGTCTAAAAGTATAGATACAGTGACACTGCCTGTAGGTACAGTGTTGAACATGACACTGCCTGTAGGTACAGTGTTGAACATGACACTGCCTGTAGGTACAGTGTTGAACATGACACTGCCTGTAGGTACAGTGTTGAACATGACACTGCCTGTAGGTACAGTGTTGAACATGACACTGCCTGTAGGTACAGTGTTGAACATGACACTGCCTGTAGGTACAGTGTTGAACATGACACTGCCTGTAGGTACAGTGTTGGAACATGACACTGCCTGTAGGTACAGTGTTGAACATGACACTGCCTGTAGGTACAGTGTTGAACATGACACTGCCTGTAGGTACAGTGTTGAACATGAACTGCCTGTAGGTACAGTGTTGAACATGACCCTGTAGGTACAGTGTTGAACATGACACTGCCTGTAGGTACAGTGTTGAACATGACACTGCCTGTAGGTACAGTGTTGAACATGACACTGCCTGTAGGTACAGTGTTGAACATGACACTGCCTGTAGGTACAGTGTTGGAACATGACACTGCCTGTAGGTACAGTGTTGAACATGACACTGCCTGTAGGTACAGTGTTGAACATGACACTGCCTGTAGGTACAGTGTTGAACATGACACTGCCTGTAGGTACAGTGTTAAACATGACACTGCCTGTAGGTACAGTGTTGAACATGACACTGCCTGTAGGTACAGTGTTGAACATGACACTGTCTGTAGGTACAGTGTTAAACATGACACTGCCTGTAGGTACAGTGTTGAACATGACACTGCCTGTAGGTACAGTGTTGAACATGACACTGCCTGTAGGTACAGTGTTGAACATGACACTGCCTGTAGGTACAGTGTTGAACATGACACTGCATGTAGGTAGTGTTGAACAGGACACTGCATGTAGGTACAGTGTTGAACATGACACTGCCTGTAGGTACAGTGTTAAACATGACACTGCCTGTAGGTACAGTGTTAAACATGACACTGCCTGTAGGTACAGTGTTGAACATGACACTGCCTGTAGGTACAGTGTTGAACATGACACTGCCTGTAGGTACAGTGTTGAACATGACACTGCCTGTAGGTACAGTGTTGAACATGACACTGCCTGTAGGTACAGTGTTGAACATGACACTGCATGTAGGTACAGTGTTGAACATGACACTGCATGTAGGTACAGTGTTGAACATGACACTGCATGTAGGTACAGTGTTGAACATGACACTGCATGTAGGTACAGTGTTGAACATGACACTGCCTGTAGGTACAGTGTTGAACATGACACTGCCTGTAGGTACAGTGTTGAACATGACACTGCCTGTAGGTACAGTGTTGAACATGACACTGCCTGTAGGTACAGTGTTGAACATGACACTGCCTGTAGGTACAGTGTTGAACAGGACACTGCATGTAGGTACAGTGTTGAACATGACACTGCGTGTAGGTACAGTGTTGGACATGACACTGCCTGTAGGTACAGTGTTGAACATGGCATGGTAGATATTCATGAATTGAACATTCCACACACAAAGTGTTGACAACAGGGTGTTGTTGCAGGTCTCTAGTCAGCGTTCTTCTGCTCATCCAATCAAGGGGAGTCAAGTGTTTGACAAACTCTCCACGAAGACTGACAAGTCGGACAAACTGATCGTGCCTCTTCCTGTCAGCATCCGAACCAGCAAGTCAGGCGTCAACAAGAAGGTATGCCAAGACATGGAAAGGCCGACACACAACTCACAACTCATATATCACATTACACAACACACACATAACAGCTCACAACACACATTTAAACAACACAGTCATCATATTTCACAACTCACAACACAAACATCACATTACACATCTTACTCAACATATCTACAAGTGATGTCACCAAATACAAGCAGAAGTCTTTGAATCGTCTAGCATCATGTAAAGGTTGGATATTCTGTGAAACCCCAGGTCAGAACCACAGTGAAATCCAGGTGTCATCTACATATTTCCTTCTTCCGTGTGTTTCAGACAAAGACGATATCCAACATGTTCAGCAAGAACAGAAGTGGTGACAGCAAGGTGTCCAGCCACTCTGCGGAACCCGTCAAGGAAGACTCCGAAACCCAGAACAGCAAGCCGTAAGTACAGTCTGATAGTTCCTGAACACCATCAACAGATTGCAAGCCATAACCATAATTGTGTGGATCAGCAAGCTGTTAGGCCTAACCCTGAATTGGACAAAAGCAATATGTAATTCTTTTTTATATATTCCTCCTTGGGGTACTTATAAGCATTTAAATGTCCATTTAAATTCCCTACGACAGTTGTAACAATATTTGAATAAAATATTTACAAAACAAAAACTACGTTTTGTCTTGTGAGACCACCCTTACAGGGCCTTCCGGCCCCCTACAGCCAAGAGCAGGTAACTCTAGACCGTAACCTCGTACCTCACTTTCCATGCTGTCGTTGTACCGACAAGACGTGGGTCCATACCAGAAGGTTTTTCCTTGCGACTAAGAGAGTTATGAGTGTTTCAGAAACTGCAACTGTATGTATGGTTCTCTTTTTTTTCCCTGCATGGGCGAATTGGAGGCTTTTCTGAATTTTTCATTCATAATTTCTCGTTGTAACTTGGTACCTGTCGCGGTCGGCTCGCTAGTGCGTGTCAAGATGGCGGACAGGTCCCTTAAACTTAGCCTTCCTGTTCATTGGTTTCCCATGTGGTTTTCAATGTTACAGGTGGTTTTAGTGGTTTTTATTTGTATCTTTGTAATGCGTGTAGGCGTATGTCTACTGCTCGCATTTTCTATATTACGCTAAAACCCGTGAATTGTTAGTTATGCTGCAGTGTGTACTAGGTTGTCAACTGCATGCTACGTTTGTCGTGATTAGTTGTGTCGCCCATCGCGCCTTTTACATGTATTTGTATTTGGGTATAGGGTAGATTGCTGCACAGGTTTTACTTGTTGCAGTTTAAACCCTGTACCGTGCCTTGCTGCAATTCCCGTGTATGGGATTCCCACGAGTCTGCTTTACGCTGTTTAGTGCAGAAGGAACATGAGGAAGAGGGTGTGCGGCATGTGCCATGTTCTCCCCCAAATCCATTCGGCGAGGCGGATAGACACGCTGTTCTACAGCAACCTGCTTCGGGCGGGGTGATCTCTGGGCACAGGATCCCCGTCCAAAGCGCTCCATAGTAAAAAAAGGGGTCCACGGGAGCCGCTTCTCCTGAGCCGGCTCCCAAAAAGCTAAAGGCGACCAAGGCGGCTTCGTCTTCACGCGACTCATGCCTTCTGCATCTCCTACTGCTTCCGTCTCTGTACCCGCCACCCCCTCTTGATTCAGCACCTGTAAAAGCGTTCCTGTTGATTCGTTAACCGTTTTTCCAGGAGCAGATGTCGCCAGTCAAGTCCCTGATTGATACAGCGTTAGCGGGTTCCGTAAGGAGCTCAGCGCCGCCCGGTCGTCGGGGCGGAGCTGACATCTGGGGGTTACGCGCCCGAAGCTCGCTCGAGAACGCCTCCCCGGCGACTTGATCCTGGCTTCGCCGTGGTGATAGCATGCCCTCGGCGTCTGGTGGCGACCTGGCTTTATGCGCTGGTCTGTCACAGGTGCCTGGTGCCCGGCGATACAGGTTTGCCCTGTCATTGCCTGGTGTCCCGACTGGCGGTCGCCTGGCGCCGACCAGTTCGGGGATACCTCGGCCTGGCAGCCAGTCTGGGTGCCGGGAAGCCTGTTGCGGCAGGTTCCTCTCGGGCGACTTCGGCGACCTGGCGCTGGTTCCTCCGGCAGGGCGATGCTTTTCCCCTGGCTCCTCTTGACCTTATGAGTTTTTCTGGTCCTGCCTCTGGCGTCTCCTCGGCGTTCTCTCAGGAGTCTGAGATTATGGTGGCCGAGGATTCTGCCGAGGTCGATATGGAGGAGGAGGAAGGGACGGAGGAATCGGAGGCGGGAGTGCCGTACTCCTTTGCCTCGTCCCTGCGGCAGGTTCGGGATAAGATCGCGAAGTCCTGCCGCGGGTGGCTGTTCCCGTCCCCGCACCCGACCCCTCGGGAGTTTCGCCCCGGGAGGCGTTCGCACCTAACCGGTCGCAGAGGCACTTCGCATTCTCCCATCACTGGTCAGTGAGGTGGTGAATCCGCTCCTGGCTGGTACTGCTTCGTGTTTGATTTGCCTGACGCCGGCAGGCGGTACCAGTTAGGTGAGGAGGCGCTCTTCGAACCACCAGTGGTGGACGAGTGCGTCTTTGCCTCAGTCACGTTAGGAGGGTCGTCTTCGTCTTCCCTGGCCTCGGCCAGGCAGGGCAGGCGCCTCCCCCCTTTTCCGGCTAGTACGTCACTGCCGCTGAAGTCTGCCTACCGGTCATTCGAAGAATGTTGCGGTCTTGCTGCCCAACAACTTAAAGTAGCCGTCCATTCAGCCTACCTGTCTGCATTGCAGGGACAGCTGGTGGCCCACAGCTTGCGGTGCCGATTCATCGAGTCGGTGCTCGCGCGACGCACACTTTCGCATCTGGCTCGGGACAGCATTCGATTGCTGTGCCAGCCAGATGATGGGTGCCGTCATGGGCTTGCGCCGCCTGTGGCTGTCTGTGGCGCGGTATTCGCCGGCCACACAGCAAGCTCTACTGTCATTGCCCTATACCATGGGATCTTCCCTGTTCCCTGGGGCCTTGCAGGTGGTAAGGGAGGCCGCGGAGGCTGTCTCTACCTTTAAGGACTCAAAGCCTTTGTTGGAGCAGCCCTCCGGCTCTCGCCATCGCCCTCCCCTCGCTTCGCGTCCGCTTACCCTTCTGCCTCGGCGAAGGATGTTGTTAAGTGGACTGCCCTTTGCAGTCCAAAGCGAGCAGCGCGACGAGAGGCAAGGGCAAGCCTGCTCCAGCGCAGCAGTCTTTTTCGGGGCAAGGGGAAGCCATCCCGGCTTCCCACTGATTCATTCCCCAGAGCCCTTGTTGCCCCCACTCACGCATAGCGGAGACTTGCCGGCGGTGGGGTGCACTGCCTCTTACCACACGTCCCTGTCGGCGACGGCTGTCCCTATTCCTCCGGGAGTGGGAGGCAGCCACCTCAAATCCCTGGGTCCTGTCCACACTCAGGGATGGCCATTTGCCACAGTGGGAGGCGCCGATCCTCCGTCCTTCTCGGGTTTGCACTGCGCCTGTGCCGACCCCCGCCGACAAGGCGGAAGTCCTCCATGCCGAGGTTCAGTCTTTACTGACCAAGGCGACCATCGAGGTGGTTCCTGTGTGTCAGCGAGAAGAGGGGTTTTATTCCACCTACTTTCTCGCGTGGCCGAAAGGACGGAGGGTTCAGACCCATTCTGAATCTCAGAGGGCTGAACAAATTACTGGAGGTGCCGCTTTCAGGATGGAGACACTCAGGTCAGTGATCTCCTCCGTCGAGACAGGGGATTGGCTTACGTCAATCGATCTCAAAGACGATACCTCCATGTTCCAATGCACCCGAATTCCAAGAAGTACCTCCGGTTCTCTTCTTCGACGGGGCGTGCTACCAGTTTCACAGGCTCCCCTTCGGCATCTCCACGGCCCAAGGGTGTTAACCAAACTTATGCTAATCCCAGCTCAGTTAGCCAGGTCTCAGGGCAGGTGTTGTCACCCATACCTGGACGATTGGCTTCTACGGGCCTTAGGGCCTCAGTTAAGCAGAGCCTCCACACTGTGCGTGCTGGATACTCTGGTGTCACTGGGCTGGATTATCAATCTCAAGAAATCAGACCTCGTTCCGGCGCAGGATCTGATATTCTTGGGAGCCAGATTCAACACGGCGCTAGGGATTGTTTCCCTTGCTCGGACCGCATCGTCAAAGTCCGGGGACTGTGTTACAGTTCCTCCAGTCCCCGTTAAAACCGGCCCGAACATGGCTTTGCTGCCGGCAACATGGCGACAGTGGGCGTGGTTTGGCGTCGCTGCTTGAGGATGCAACCAATTCAGCAAGCATTAGCTCAGCTGTGGTCCCACTTTCGCAGGGCTACGAGATTATGCTCATAACGCCAGAGTGGTTAATCCCTCACTTGCGATGGTGGGCGGACGTCGGGAATTTGTCCAGGGGATCCCCTCGACACCCGACACCTTCCCTCTCAGTTCAGACGGACGCCTCCCTCACAGGTTGGGGGTCCTGGGCGAAAGCACTCAGCCTCCGGCCTCTGGTCGGAGCGGGAGGTCAGCCTACACATCAATGTGTTAGAACTGAGAGCAGTCCGCAAGGTGTTCGAGTGCTTCCGGTGTTGGTGCAGGGCCGTGTGGTTCGCCTAGAAATGGACAATCAAACGGCCATGTCTTACATTCTCCAGCAAGGCGGCACAGTGTCTCCGTCGCTCCTTCAGGAGGCGTGGCAGTTTCTACTGTGGTGCGATCAGTTCAACATTCGGGTTTTGCCTGTTTATCTCCCGGGGGTAGACAACGTCCGTGCAGATGCTCTCTCACGGCGATACTAGCCCCACACGAGTGGATGCTCGACCGGGATATATTCGGGATTATCTCCCAGTTGTTCGGGTCGTTCCAGGTGGATCTGTTTGCGTCTGGGGTGACGAACCAGATTCCTGTGTTTTGCTCCCGGATTCGTTAGCCAACGACGCCTTTCAGCTAGATTGGACGGACAGGGTACTGTGGGCGTTCCCCCCGATACCACTGATTTCCAGGGTCCTGTCGCAGCTGACCGCACAACCAGCTCGGCTACTTGTGCTTCTGGCACCCCTTTGGTCGGCACAAAGCTGGTTTCCGGTAATTCTCAGGTTTCTGGCTCAGCCTCCTGTTCTATTACCTTTTCGACCGGACCTCCTATCCCAGAACGGAGCGCCCCACCCGAATCCCAGGATTCAGTGGGTGGCTTGGACCCTATCAGGGATCGCCTCCATGCGAGCGGAATTCCTGCACCAGTTGCAGACACAATTCTGGCTTCGGAGGAGGGATTCGACAAACGTTCAATATGAGGATAGATGGGCCTGTTATTCGCTGGTGTGTCAACAGGGGATTCTTGATCCCTTTCTACAGATTTAGTCTGTGTGTTAGAATTCCTCCAGTCGGTTGGAAGCCGGTCTAGCGGCTTCCACTGTTCGGGATATTCTACGGCTATTTCTGCTTTCATATTCCTGTTGACGGTGCTCTCTTGGGGCAGCACCCTCTTGTACAGCTTTTAGCAGGTGTGGACAGAATCCGTCCGGTTGTCCGACGGATTAGTCCCCGTGGGACTTGTCAATCGTTCTTGATTGGCTGTCCGGTCCACTGTTTCACAATCTGTCGGCTCTTTCCCTCCAGCTGTTGGCGTGGAAGACGGCGCTTCTTGTGGCGGTGACTTCTGGCAGGTGGGTTGGCGATATTCACGCAATGTCGGCCCGATCCCGCGCTTACTGTTTTCACAAAGACAGAGTTAGCATTCGGCTGCCTGAGACTTACCGTCCCTAAGAAGGATAGTCCCTTCCATGTGACGGCGCCTATTGAGCTCCCAGCTTTCACTCAGCCTTCCCTGTCCGGTACCTCTCACGACGTGCTCACGCCTTAGATGTCCGTGAAGACACTTCAGGCTTATATCAAACGAACAAGGGGTACCCGTAAGGGTTACCAATTGTTTTGTTGTTATGGCGGGGAGTTCAGGCTGGTCTTCCGGCCACCAAGCAGACCATTTCTCGGTGGCTTGTCTCTGCCATACATATGAGTTATACTCAAACAGGGCGTATCCCGCCTGTTGGGTTGAAAGCTCATTCGGTTAGGGCAGTAGCTACATCGACAGCTTACGCTGCAGCCCTGCCCATTGAGGAGATCTGCTCATGCGGCTATTTGGAGCCGTCCGAGCACGCTCATCCGTCATTACCAACTTGACAGACTCTCCAGTGAGCGTGCTCGGTTCGGTCAGTCAGTTCTCTCCAGTGGGCATGGTTCCACCTCTCTAGCCGATTGAGCTTTCGAGGTTTTTTATTGTGTGAACCATTATCTGCCAATTTTTAACACTGGTGTTGGGTTTTACAAATCTTGTTACATTTTCCTTGGTGATGGGTTTTATGTGGTGCTGGTTTTTATTCCCATGTCTCTGCTTTCTAACCGAGAAGCTCTAGACTAAACTGCCCTTGGAAACTTTGCTGTTCATATTCCGCATTTCGCTTCTGGGTTTATTATGGGACCCTTATCTTCACTTCCGAGTAGATTACGGGAAGGAGGGAGGGTGTGTCTCGCTCGTTGCATTAGCGAGGTTTCGCTGGACAAATTTGCATCACGCGTTAACCCTGACCCTGGCTCATGCCCCCGCCTGATTGGCTTTGGTGGACACGTGACCGGGTAAGTGTGCCTTTTCTGCTATAATTAGCTTGGGAAATTCCACTTCTTGTCGGGGTGTTTAAGCAGACAGAATGCCGCTCCTGAGATCCGTCTTTAGGAGTCTGACTTATGCTTATAAGTACCCCAAGGAGGAATATATAAAAAGAATCGAACTAACCTGTAGAGGTTTCAGATTCTTTGAATATATTCCTCCTTAGGTACCACCACCTCCCCAAGATTCTGTCTGACTTAGCTCAGCATGGAAAGTGAGGTACGAGGTTACGGTCTAGAGTTACCTGCTCTTGGCTGTAGGGGGCCGGAAGGCCCTGTAAGGGTGGTCTCACAAGACAAAACGTAGTTTTTGTTTTGTAAATATTTTATTCAAATATTGTTACAACTGTCGTAGGGAATTTAAATGGACATTTAAATGCTTATAAGTACCCCAAGGAGGAATATATTCAAAGAATCTGAAACCTCTACAGGTTAGTTCGAGTTTTATGGAATGTTTATCTGACCTGATGCTTCAGGGCATGGTTGTCAGTTTATAACAGGTGAATCAACTTACTGTCTAGAGTTGAATGCAATGTATTGTTGGCACAAATTTGATTGCACTAATTGGACCAGCCTTTGGTTTGTTTGTACCATGCCAGGGGCGTAATGGTGTGTGAATCCACCTTAAAGTGACACACTTTGTTGACCTTTGTCGCTCAGAGCTCTTTTGCAACATGAAGCTGCTGATTGTTGCTGCATTGTGATCACCCGTCTGATCACCTGTTGTCAGGTCTGTGAGTGGCTTCCAGTTGTGGCTTGAAGAGAACCGAGAGGAACTGGAGGAAGAGAGACCAGACCTTTCCCAGGAGGACTTGAGTCAGGTTGCAGCTGAGAGGTTCCGTGCCCTTCCTAAGGAAGAGAGACAGGTATGACATCTACATGTATACATAGTTAGGGAGGACTTGGGGCAGGTGTGTACCCATACACTCGGGGAGGACTTGGGACAGATGTATATACATAGACTTGGGGAGGACTAGGGACAGGTGTGTATACATAGACACAGGGAGGACTAGGGACAGGTGTGTATACATAGACACAGGGAGGACTTGGGACAGGTGTGTATACATAGACTCAGGGAGGACTAGGGACAGATGTATATACATAGACTTGGGGAGGACTAGGGACAGGTGTGTATACATAGACACAGGGAGGACTAGGGACAGGTGTGTATACATAGACACAGGGAGACTTGGGACAGGTGTGTATACATAGACTCAGGGAGGACTAGGGACAGATGTATATACATAGACTTGGGGAGGACTAGGGACAGGTGTGTATACATAGACACAGGGAGGACTTGGGACAGGTGTGTATACATAGACACAGGGAGGACTTGGGACAGGTGTGTATACATAGACACAGGGAGGACTAGGGACAGGTGTGTATACATAGACACAGGGAGGACTTGGGACAGGCGTATATACATAGACTCAGGGAGGACTTGGGACAGGTGTATATACATAGACACAGGGAGGACTTGGGACAGGTGTGTATACATAGATACAGGGAGGACTTGGGACAGATGTATATACATAGACTTGGGGAGGACTAGGGACAGGTGTGTATACATAGACACAGGGAGGACTTGGGACAGATGTATATACATAGACACAGGGAGGACTAGGGACAGGTGTGTATACATAGACACAGGGAGGACTAGGGACAGGTGTGTATACATAGACACAGGGAGGACTTGGGACAGGTGTGTATACATAGACTCAGGGAGGACTAGGGACAGATGTATATACATAGACTTGGGGAGGACTAGGGACAGGTGTGTATACATAGACACAGGGAGGACTTGGGACAGATGTATATACATAGACTTGGGGAGGACTAGGGACAGGTGTGTATACATAGACACAGGGAGGACTAGGGACAGGTGTGTATACATAGACACAGGGAGGACTTGGGACAGGTGTGTATACATAGACTCAGGGAGGACTAGGGACAGATGTATATACATAGACTTGGGGAGGACTAGGGACAGGTGTGTATACATAGACTTGGGAGGACTAGGGACAGGTGTGTATACATAGACACAGGGAGGACTTGGGACAGGTGTGTATACATAGACACAGGGAGGACTAGGGACAGGTGTGTATACATAGACACAGGGAGGACTTGGGACAGGCGTATATACATAGACTCAGGGAGGACTTGGGACAGGTGTGTATACATAGATACAGGGAGGACTTGGGACAGGTGTGTATACATAGACTCAGGGAGGACTTGGGACAGGTGTGTATACATAGACACAGGGAGGACTTGGGACAGGTGTGTATACATAGACTCAGGGAGGACTAGGGACAGGTGTATATACATAGACACAGGGAGGACTTGGGACAGGTGTGTATACATAGACACAGGGAGGACTAGGGACAGGTGTGTATACATAGACACAGGGAGGACTAGGGACAGGTGTGTATACATAGACACAGGGAGGACTTGGGACAGGTGTGTATACATAGACACAGGGAGGACTAGGGACAGGTGTGTATACATAGACTCAGGGAGGACTAGGGACAGGTGTGTATACATAGACACAGGGAGGACTAGGGACAGGTGTGTATACATAGACACAGGGAGGACTTGGGACAGGTGTGTATACATAGACACAGGGAGGACTAGGGACAGGTGTGTATACATAGACACAGGGAGGACTTGGGACAGGTGTGTATACATAGACACAGGGAGGACTAGGGACAGGTGTGTATACATAGAGACACAGGGAGGACTAGGGACAGGTGTGTATACATAGACACAGGGAGGACTAGGGACAGGTGTGTATACATAGACACAGGGAGGACTAGGGACAGGTGTGTATACATAGACAGGTTGTATACATAGGAGCACAGGAGGACTAGGGACAGGTGTGTATACATAGACACAGGGAGGACTTGGGACAGGTGTGTATACATAGACACAGGGAGGACTAGGGACAGGTGTGTATACATAGACACAGGGAGGACTAGGGACAGGTGTGTATACATAGACACAGGGAGGACTAGGGACAGGTGTGTATACATAGACACAGGGAGGACTAGGGACAGGTGTGTATACATAGGAGGACTTGGGACAGGGTGTAGGACTTGGGACTAAGACACAGGGACAGTGTATACATAGACACAGGGAGGACTTGGGACAGGTGTGTATACATAGACACAGGGAGGACTTGGGACAGGTGTGTATACATAGACACAGGGAGGACTAGGGACAGGTGTGTATACATAGACACAGGAGGACTTGGACAGGAGGACTTGGGACAGGTGTGTATACATAGACACAGGGAGGACTTGGGACAGGTGTGTATACATAGACACAGGGAGGACTAGGGACAGGTGTGTATACATAGACACAGGGAGGACTAGGGACAGGTGTGTATACATAGACACAGGGAGGACTAGGGACAGGTGTGTATACATAGACTAGACACAGGGAGGACTAGGGACAGGTGTATATACATAGACACAGGGAGGACTAGGGACAGGTGTGTATACATAGACACAGGGAGGACTAGGGACAGAGTGTGTATACATAGACACAGGGAGGACTTGGGACAGGTGTGTATACATAGACTCAGGGAGGACTTGGGACAGGTGTGTATACATAGACACAGGGAGGACTTGGGACAGGTGTGTATACATAGACTCAGGGAGGACTTGGGACAGGTGTGTATACATAGACACAGGGAGGACTTGGGACAGGTGTGTATACATAGACACAGGGAGGACTTGGGACAGGTGTATATACATAGACACAGGGAGGACTAGGGACAGGTGTGTATACATAGACACAGGGAGGACTAGGGACAGGTGTGTATACATAGACACAGGGAGGACTAGGGACAGGTGTGTATACATAGACACAGGGAGGACTAGGGACAGGTGTATATACATAGACACAGGGAGGACTAGGGACAGGTGTGTATACATAGACACAGGGAGGACTAGGGACAGGTGTATATACATAGACACAGGGAGGACTAGGGACAGGTGTGTATACATAGACACAGGGAGGACTAGGGACAGGTGTGTATACATAGACTCAGGGAGGACTTGGGACAGGTGTGTATACATAGACACAGGGAGGACTAGGGACAGGTGTGTATACATAAACACGGGGAGAACTTGGGACAGGTGTATATACATAGACACGGGGAGAACTTGGGACAAGTGTATATACATAGACTCAGGGAGGACTTGGGACAGGTGTGTATACATAGACACAGGGAGGACTAGGGACAGGTGTGTATACATAGACACAGGGAGGACTAGGGACAGGTGTGTATACATAGACTCAGGGAGGACTTGGGACAGGTGTGTATACATAGACACAGGGAGGACTAGGGACAGGTGTGTATACATAAACACGGGGAGAACTTGGGACAGGTGTATATACATAGACACGGGGAGAACTTGGGACAGGTGTATATACATAGACTCAGGGAGGACTTGGGACAGGTGTGTATACATAGACTCAGGGAGGACTAGGGACAGGTGTGTATACATAGACACAGGGAGAACTTGGGACAGGTGTATATACATAGACACGGGGAGAACTTGGGACAGGTGTGTATACATAGACTCGGGGAGGACTTGGGGACAGGTGTGTATACCTAGACTCAGGGAGGACTTGGGACAGGTGTGTTTACATGGACACATGGACACCTGGGAAGGAAAGACCGAGAGGCACCTGACACAAAACCTGAAGTAGTTGTTGCATGCTGTGTTAAGACTGGTCGTATGTCACACAAAATATAGTGATTGTATGTGAGAAAATTAACACTGACTTTTCTTCCCAAGACCTGGTCCCAGAAAGCGAAGTCTCAGTCAGCAGCAGCAACGAGTCCTGATGGCCGCAAGCGGAAGCGTGTGGAGGACGACACCAGTGAGAAGCCAAACAAGAAGTCGACAATGAAACCCCTTTCACAATCGACTAACACAAAACTAAGTGGTTTTACGTTTTCAAAAGACTGAGAGCCAAGCTTTCTGTTGGCAATTGTTGAACCCTGCCCTGTGGAGCTGACTTTCCTTCAGACGAAGCTGTGGACAAAGCTACCAGAGAAGCAGAGTCCCGGCGTGGGATTCCTGACAGTCGAGAACACCTTGTATGAAGTGTATATAATGTATAAATTGTAACACACAACCTGTGTTAGTTGCTCTTTCCAGTTGTTCTTGGGTGTCAGCATGTCCTGTTGGGGTCTATATGTCTAGTTAGCTGTGGCTTGTCACCGGAAGGCATGCTTGTCACAAAGTGCATCCAGCATTGAACTTAGCTACCACAGACAGTCATGGCAGCCATGAAAAAATACAGGACACTCCTTGCTGTGTGTGAACAGTGGCTCAAACAAACAAAAGAATTTTAGGATATAAAGCAGAGAACAGAACATTTTAGAAGAGGCTACACTGAATGTTTATTATTCCTAGGTGCAGGCAGTCCTTCCCTTATATTGACTCCCCGACAGAGTCACAATATCTCACTCAGAAGAAGGGGGTTATATCTCTTATATAAACTCACCGGCAACAGAATCCTGATATCTCAATCAGAAGCAGGGGGTTATATCTCTTATATAAACTCACCGACAAGAGAATCCTGATATCTCACTCAGAAGCAGGGGGTTATATCTCTTATATAAACTCACCGACAAGAGAATCCTGATATCTCACTCAGAAGCAGGGGTGTTATATCTCTTATATAAACTCACCGACAGGAGAATCCTGATATCTCACTCAGAAGCAGGGGGTTATATCTCTTATATAAACTCACTGACAGGAGAATCCTGATATCTCAATCAGAAGCAGGGGGTTATATCTCTTATATAAACTCACCAACAACAGAATCCTGATATCTCACTCAGAAGCTGGGGGTTATATCTCTTATATAAACTCACCGACAGGAGAATGCTGATATCTCACTCAGAAGCAGGGGGTTATATCTCTTATATAAACTCACCGACAGGAGAATCCCGATATCTCACTCAGAAGCAGGGGGTTATATCTCTTATATAAACTCACTGACAGGAGAATCCTGATATCTCACTCAGAAGCAGGGGGTTATATCTCTTATATAAACTCACCAGCAACAGAATCCTGATATCTCACTCAGAAGCTGGGGGTTATATCTCTTATATAAACTCACCGACTGGAGAATGCTGATATCTCACTCAGAAGCAGGGGGTTATATCTCTTATATAAACTCACCGACAGGAGAATCCTGATATCTCACTCAGAAGCAGGGTGTTATATCTCTTATATAAACTCACTGACAGGAGAATCCTGATATCTCACCAGTGGGGATGTCACAATACAGGTCCCTCACTATATACGATACATGTCTTGATACTGAGATCACAATACCATACAACATTTCCGACACTTTACTTGCGACAAGCAGCCATTACTTGATGATAAGCTCATATCATAGCACACAGTCACCAGATATGTTGATAGAGATTATTAGAGAGAAGGAAAGACTGAGTACCAGCCAAGTATCCATCAAGTACACTCCCCAAATCTAGTCACATTTGGCGTTCTCTATAACAGAATTACACTACACTCACCAAATCTAGTCACATTTGGCGTTCTCTATAACAGAATTACACGAGAAAACTGTGTTAGGTTCACTTTACTTAAAGATCTGTTTGTAGTTAACAAAAAATGTTTTATATGAAGTATTGGTCCAACATCAAGATAGTATTTGATATATGTCAAAATATGAATCAATACTTAAACAAATAAATGGTGTAGCGTAAAGCTTGCCAGCAATGCATATCGTGACGTTACTACACTAGAGAGCCCTGATATCTCACACTAGTGTAGGGGTATATTTCCTGTATGGACCCCAAGACATGAGAGCCCTGATGTCTCACACTAGTGTAGGGGTATATTTCCTGTATGGACCCCAAGACATGAGAGCCCTGATGTCTCACACTAGAGTAGGGGTGTATTTCCTGTATGGACCCCAAGACATGAGAGCCCTGATGTCTCACACTAGAGTAGGGGTGTATTTCCTGTATGGACCCCAAGACATGAGAGCCCTGATATCTCACACTAGTGTAGGGGTATATTTCCTGTATGGACCCCAAGACATGAGAGCCCTGATATCTCACACTAGAGTAGGGGTGTATTTCCTGTATGGACCCCAAGACATGAGAGCCCTGATGTCTCACACTAGAGTAGGGGTGTATTTCCTGTATGGACCCCAAGACATGAGAGCCCTGATATCTCACACTAGTGTAGGGGTATATTTCCTGTATGGACCCCAAGACATGAGAGCCCTGATATCTCACACTAGAGTAGGGGTGTATTTCCTGTATGGACCCCAAGACATGAGAGCCCTGATGTCTCACACTAGAGTAGGGGTGTATTTCCTGTATGGACCCCAAGACATGAGAGCCCTGATATCTCACACTAGAGTAGGGGTGTATTTCCTGTATGGACCCCAAGACATGAGAGCCCTGATGTCTCACACTAGAGTAGGGGTGTATTTCCTGTATGGACCCCAAGACATGAGAGCCCTGATGTCTCACACTAGAGTAGGGGTGTATTTCCTGTATGGACCCCAAGACATGAGAGCCCTGATGTCTCACACTAGAGTAGGGGTGTATTTCCTGTATAGCCCCAAGACATGAGAGCCCTGATGTCTCACACTAGAGTAGGGGTGTATTTCCTGTATGGACCCCAAGACAGGAGAGCCCTGATATCTCACACTAGAGTAGGGGTGTATTTCCTGTATGGACCCCAAGACGTGAGAGCCCTGATATCTCACACTAGTGTAGGGGGTATATTTCCTGTATGGACCCCAAGACAGGAGAGCCCTGATGTCTCACACTTGAGTAGGGGTGTATTTCTTGTATGGACCCCAAGACAGGAGAGCCCTGATGTCTCACACTTGAGTAGGGGTATATTTCCTGTATGGACCCCAAGACAGGAGAGCCCTGATGTCTCACACTAGAGTAGGGGTGTATTTCTTGTATGGACCCCAAGACAGGAGAGCCCTGATGTCTCACACTAGAGTAGGGGTGTATTTCCTGTATGGACCCCTGAAGACATGGACCCCAAGACATGCCCTGATGTCTCACACTAGACTAGAGTATGGACCCCAAGACATGAGAGCCCTGATGTCTCACACTAGAGTAGGGGTGTATTTCCTGTATGGACCCCAAGACGTGAGAACCCTGATATCTCACACTAGTGTAGGGGGTATGGACCCCAAGACATGAGAGCCCTGATGTCTCACACTAGAGTAGGGGTGTATTTCCTGTATGGACCCCAAGACATGAGAGCCCTGATATCTCACACTAGAGTAGGGGTGTATTTCCTGTATGGACCCCAAGACAGGAGAGCCCTGATATCTCACACTAGAGTAGGGGTGTATTTCCTGTATGGACCCCAAGACAGGAGAGCCCTGATGTCTCACACTAGAGTAGGGGTATATTTCCTGTATGGACCCCAAGACATGAGAGCCCTGATATCTCACACTAGAGTAGGGGTGTGTATTTCCTGTATGGACCCCAAGACAGGAGAGCCCTGATGTCTCACACTAGAGTAGGGGTGTATTTCCTGTATGGACCCCAAGACATGAGAGCCCTGATGTCTCACACTAGAGTAGGGGTGTATTTCCTGTATGGACCCCAAGACATGAGAGCCCTGATGTCTCACACTAGAGTAGGGGTGTATTTCCTGTATGGACCCCAAGACATGAGAGCCCTGATATCTCACACACTAGGGGTGTATATTTCCTGTATGGACCCCAAGACATATCTCACACTAGGTAGTGATGATCTCACACTCATGGACCCCAAGACATGAGAGCCCTGATGTCTCACACTTGAGTAGGGGTGTATTTCTTGTATGAACTCCCAAGACATGAGAGCCCTGATATCTCACACTAGAGTACGGGGTGTATATCTTATATGGACTGATATCGTTTGAGAGTTTCAATGGTCATTTTTTTATAACTGATTGTGTGTGAGTGTGCGTGCGTGCGCGCGCGCGCACTCCTGCCCTCCCCCACCCTCTGGATCCACCTATGCTGTCAAGTAAAAGTCCACTGTCTCTGAAACACGGGATTGAGATGGAATGTATATAAGACGCCATCCAGCGATACTACGAGACATACGTTAAGTCACAGGCGTCTGCACTGCGTCGCAATTGTTTTCCCTTCTGCACACTTCCGCACAATGTTTGAAGCTCATTTCTGGTGTCCCCTGCCACGATATTGCTGGAAGGTTTCTGTAAGCTGCGTAAAACTAAACTTCCCTCTCAACGAGCATCACGTTGGGGATAGACCGCCTCATCGGTCTAGTGGATCGACCTGAAGAGTGATAGGTCGGTGACTGGACCTCCCGGCCACGTAATTCCTGAAGGTGTTAGAAGGCGGCGCTTGCCCTGCCTGACCTAAGGTGAAAACACTGGGAACGGTCGGATGTGAGTCAGGTATCCTGTGTCAGAGTGGGTACCCATGTTAAACTCTGGCATGGTATCACTGAATATCTGCTGTAGACAAGTGTGTACGTACAACTATATAGGCTGGGCAATTAAGTGAAATGATCACCTTCAAGTATATACATTAGCTTTACTAAAGCACCACCTGAATCCAAGGGCAATTATAGTTTTTGGTCACATCATATCCTAGCATATTTGAATGCACATGTAAAGCACGTGCTTCACATAATACATCAAAAGCTATGGGTCGCATGTCCACGTGCAGTGAAGGCGCCAACCACATTGGGGTATAACTTTCATAATTGCACTAGAGTTTCCTCAACTGGTTTGAACTGATATAAGAGACGACACTACTAAACACTAACTTTTCTTGACATGGTGATGCGTAGATGTCCAGAAAATACACGATGACAAGTTACTGGCAAGTATGTCATGGCGCAAACTGTACAAACTTGAACATTAACCACACGGTTATTAGTCGACTTATGAGGAAACGTGTGGTGACCGGTGAAGTAAAGGGTTGTCCTAGACCTGGAAGACCAGGGACCATGATGGCCGAGTTCTAATTCGTTTCGCACTGCGCCGGCAACAGAGAGTTTAGAACTCCCAACCAGTACCATCCGAAGGATGCTGCGGGCTGCTGGTCTGAGAGGGACGGTGTGCAATCAGACGTCCTCTTTTCACAGAGAGACACTGGCAGGAACGTCTGGCAAGGTGCAGGCTCCTAGAAAACCTGATCTTGAGAACATAGCGTTTGGTTCATTGGTCTGATGACAGTCGCTAACTTCTTCACGTTACTGGCGGCCTTTGGCGCGTAAGGAGACGCATCACCAGCAGATGATCCATGCAACTCAACCCTTTAGTGGTGGTGTGGACTGTTTTGTATGACGGTTATAGTTGGATCTCATTACAGTGCTTGGGGCTCTTTCAATTTCATAGCTGTTTTTAAGCAAAAATGATGACTAGATTTTCCAAAATCAGTATTTTTGCCGCCGTTGCGGTAATGACATTTTGATTTTAAGTTAAAAAACGCCACAATAAACTTTATGGAAAATTATTGTCCAGACGTATCTGCTGATGCAATATACCGATCATACAAACCAAAGTAGTTTATATGAACACATAGAAAATACCAAAAATACAAACAAATTTTCTTAAGAGCGAAAGGTGAAATAGCCCTTTTCCATAGAATGACCCATCATTTTATCTCAGAACAGATTCTATACATAGGAATTAAGATAATACAATCTACAATAAAAACACAGAATGCAACACTAAGGAACAACATAAACATAAACAGATTAATGTTATCACTATGACAACGTTATCATCGGGAAGTAATGGATACCGTCATCGTGCCACATGTTGATAACCATCCCTTTACTTGTCGTCTGATATTATAGGATATTTATATAGCGCACATATCCAGGCAACTAGTGCATGCTCAAGGCGCTGGTATTTTCCCCTCGGTCATTGGACGTCAATCTCAACGACACATCGTATTATCAAAACTCCCTGGGGGAGTAGACAACTCTTGCAGCCACTAGGCGCACCGAGTTATTGTGGGTTTCTCATCCTAACGAGGTACCCATTCACAGCTGGGTGCCCCGGGACACATAGTCACAGTACTTTGTCCAAGTTCACTGCACGTTGCTGTACGCGCAACTAGGTGTTTGCACGTATTCATGTGGCCACCATCTGGTCATATACCAACGAATTCGTGGGTTCTTTTAAGTGCACAGGGTTGTGTACTGTACACTAGGGGTTGTGACAACACTGAAAGAGTATGCACACAAAGTTGACTCCAAGGTTTTTTACACCCGGTCACAGGTGGGCTCGATCCCGACACCTCAACCTCGCTGGATCACTAGCCTGGCGCCTTAGCCAGTTCGCCCACCGCGCCCCCAACGCCCCATTGTTGACAACGCTAGACCATTCGCAGAACAACGCCTTCTATATATTACCATGTGTTCAGAAATTTTGTACATAAATACATGTTTAAAATTATGCTTAGAAATTATGGGAAGGGGAGAGGGGGTCATTGATTTTGTACATGACATGCAAGGGGGTCACTTATTTTGTACATATATTTTTTATTTTTTTTTATTTATTTATTTAGGGGGGGGGCATTCACATTGTACATGTATCTCCATAAAAATCATCACCACACCCCTAGCCATAAATTATGAACGGTCCCTTATGGTATAAAAGAGTGGGTTGTGCTTGATTAATGCTGATATGTACACGGAGTGGAGCTTGAGGATAACGACTCCATGATAATGACGTGAGTGAAGTTAGTTTTACGCCGCACTCAACAATATTCCAGTTATATGGCGGCGGTCTGTAAATAATTGAGTCTGGACCAGACAGTCCAGTGATCAACAACATAAGCATCGATCAACACAATTGGAATACGATGACATGTGTCAACCAAGTCAGCAAGCCTGCATGACCACCCGATCCCGTTAGTCGCCTCTCACGACAAGCATGGGTTACTGAAGACTAATTCTAACCCGGATGTTCACGGGTTGATAACGACGACTGGTTCCTGGTGTAAACTGTTGTGCTGAGTAGAATGGGTGATGTCGTTCCCGGTGTGCAGTATTCATCCACTGTCTAGTGGTGTTAAACATCTGCGTGATAAGTTTCTATGGATGAAATACTGGAAGACTCTACACGTGCTCACGTAGTTGGCATGACTGCAACGACCGAGAAACATTTCAAGTGACAGCTATCGGCCATGTCTTGGTGCACGTCCAGGCTTCCAAAGCACCGTGCAGTTATTTGAACAAAACATTTTGTTGTTGTTGTTGCTGTTGTTGTTGTAATGGTGGTGTTGCTTTTTGCGATACCATTTTGCATGGTATCGTAAATATATCACTTAATATGGAATGAAAGTCCGAAGTGATGAAGTTGTTTCTAACGTTGACCATGGAATGGGACCACAGGAATTGCTGGCTTCAGCTGTACTGTAAATTAGTGAAAGAGTGAATTTAGTTGTACGCCGCACTCAACAATATTCCAGCTATATGGCAGCGGTGTGTAGTTCGAGTCTGGACCAGACAATCCAGTGATCTATAGCATAAGCGTCGATAGATACGCAATTGGGAACCGATGACATGTGTCAACCAAGTCAGCCAGCCTGACCACCAGATCCCGTTAGTTGCCTCTTAGACAAGCATGGGTTACTGAAGATCAATTCTAACCCGGATCTTCACGGTTCACTGTCAAATAAGGTGACCACATATAAAGGTATAAATACACAATGTCATTTAGAAATTGGCCAATGTAAGGCATGTTATATTGGTAATACACTTCCTCAGTAAATTACAGATTCTAGTACACGTATTTAGTTTTAGAAGTTACAACTGGAAATTGTTGACGGTGAGAGCAATACTTGCACTCACTCGTGGCGATCCGTACAGTGCTTGGATACCTTATCAGTGACTTTGCGTCCATGTTTTCTAGTTAGTATCAGATTATCATAACAAGATGAGATAAACAACGTCTTTCTTGCAAACGAAATCGAAATCCAAAGGAGGCAAGAACGTCCGTGTATGAACAGGGACACATAGTCCACGCCAAAATACAGCAATAGGAAGCGCTTCAATACCAATGCTGTTGTGAGTTCGGTATATGATGTCATTTTCTGTTTGGCATAAAGCGAGTTTTCTTTATTTTTGCGTACTTTGACTTTTCCCAACCACTTTGACGCACTCGACAAAGCTGGAATATTGCTGATAATTCGAATATATCAAAAGTCGATTACCGCACTGACGAGATTTGATTTGGAAGTGACAGCCATTTTGGAGGAAGTAGTCTCAAAAATTACTGTCACAGACACTGACGTACAGGAATAATCAAAATGTCAGAATCGTATGGTAAGTTTTTTATGTCATTGTTCATGATAGGAAGACGACTTTTCCCACGGTGAATAATTCTTACACCTTTATGTGAATCAGCTGATGTACCAGTGAACACTATTTAATCAGTTATGATGAGCTTAGTGATGAATGGGTCGCCTGTTTCATGACAGCCAAGAAGATACAGAAAGTGTTTACATCTTGAACGTCGATTAAAGATTGTACTGTCGCCTTGTGTTGATGACAGTTGTTGACAGAAATGTTATTTTGCTTAGGATGTGTGACCTATCGATGTGAAAGTCCATGATAATAAGGATTCATGAAATTCTCACTTGGATATGTCAGGTTAAACATGTTAAAGATCAAGGGTGTCAGAACATTACACACTTGTAGCATATTCACGTTCTGCAGTGCTTGTTTTATCCTCGTATTATGGATTTCTTACGAAATGTTTGTTGTTATCTTTCTAATCATATGAACAACTATGAAACATCTCACTAACTTATAAAAGAAAACCTTATACTTAACACAATCTGTCATTAAATAATTTACAATGTCAGTTTTGCACAACACTCCTCGTTATTGTCCGAGTAAGCCCTGATATCTGAAAACGTGTAATGTCTGAAAACCTGGGCCTACCTTTAGAATACGGCCGCCTCCGTGGTGCAGTGGTTAGAGCATCCGCCCGGAGAGCGGAAGGTCGTGGGTTCGATCCCCGACCGCGTCAAACCAAAAGACGTTAAAATATGGTACATGTTGGTCCCTGCCTGGCTCTCGGCATTAATGGGTACAACAAGGACTGGTCGGCTCGAGTCAGTATAATATACTGTGTCTGAGTGGGGTATTCATGCTGTGGCATGGTATCTCAGTGAGCTAGCACTATAAAACCAGCTTAAGTCTGGGCTAGTACAAGCAGCCGCACATACACATACACACACATGCACGTCATCATATGAGCGAAATATCCTCAAGCACGACGTTAAACCCAATTTCACCTCACCTCACCTCACCTCACCTTTAGAATACAGCACCACAAACTTTACAAATTACATCACAATACCTTGTGAAGTAATTTGTGAATCTTTGTTACCAAAAACAATTATCTTTGACGTCAGAGTGTTGCTGGGATATCAAGCCTGCCTAATGCTCCTCTCGGTGTTCTGTCAGCTCTATACACATTGTCATTGAGCAAGCCAAGCAATGTAGAGAGTTTGTGTTGTAAACATGGACGGCGGGGGTGCATTTTAAAGAAAGCGCAAGTTTATGAAAGCACTTTTATTTTAAATATATTTTATATTTCGGTTTCAGCGTAACTTTTAGGACTAAATGAATTATAAATGGGAACTTATAATATATATACATATATTACGGAATGGGACAAGTGTGCCAAATGTCAACGGAGCCATTCGGCAGTTGTCCGTAGATTAAAATCACGAGAAACCAAGACTAACCATAACCTTCATAGTTGTCCATGACCTATTCAATGCTTTCCGTTGATTTCCATAACGTCTCAGGAATGACTAGATAAATGTGCACATTGTGTAACAGTGTGGTCGTAGCTCAGTCGGTTAGCTGTTGGGCAACAATCCAAAGGTCACTGGTTCGCATCCGATGGATTTTTACAAAACTAGTTGCTCTTAGTGACATGTTACCTATGACAGAGACCGTCTGCACGAGAAGTTGTGGTGCTGTATTCTATAGGTGCTCCAAAACCTGAGATCTGACTGTATATGAACAGGGTTAGAACTTAACTGTTTAAAGCACAAGCAAAAGACTGCTTGTGGCTTTTTAAGCTACTAGCTAAATGAAATTTCAATATGCAAAAACATAAAAATAATTCCACAACCAATAACCTTAATAACTTCATTTTGTCACAAAACACCTACACTGCCTTCCATTTTACTAGATTTCTTGGCGTGACCTCCGTCAGTTTTCTATTTGTCAGGACTTATCCCCAATTCCTCACCACTTTCCCCTTCACACTTCCGTTTTAAGTAGTGTGTTATCATATTATTTTAATAATGTTCTATCATATATACCCAATTTGACACATGCACGTGGTTGCTAAGGTCCGCCATCACTGAATTGGAAAATCCAGATGTCATACTAAGTATGTTATTTGCTATAAGTTCCGTGGATTTTGAATAAGGACCCCTTCATTAATTGTCTTCAATAAATAAAGGGAAGTAACTCCAAACTGAGTATGACGATGGTTTTGTGTGGCCATTTTCATAATTTTTCTGATTTAAATCAACAATAACACGGGACGCTAAAAAAGTCTGCCTTTATTTTAAAAATTGGACGCTATTCGCATTTTTAAATGCATTTAGCGTATTAGCATCTGTTAATTTCGACCCAAAACCCTTAGATCTGACTATATATGAAGCCAGGTGCAGATGTACTTTGCTGAAGGCACGTATACTCCATTAAAACAAAACAACAAAACCACATTGTACAGGGTTTTATCATTCACACTGAAATGGAGCAAACCTTTAAACTACTACTGCTTAGTATCTAGCTCTTTATGAAATGAAATGTATCATGTTTGAAAATGGATCCCAGGAAACTGGTTCAGAGTTAGAAACAGCAAAAGGGGATATTAGATTTGTCTTGTCCTCAGTCTTTGGCTAATGGACTAGTATGAACTTCGAGGGCTGCATTGGTTAGTAACTCTGTGTAACAATCGTCAGTCCGGTGACTGCTAACGATTGTATTCAAGACTCAGCTTGCTTAGTAGCACTATACTTACTACATCTGCATATGTTTTTTCACCAGCTTGTGCTTGTATTGTTCGTACGCTGCTAAATATAGCCCATGACAGACTTGATGGCCAATCCCCAGTGAGATTGTAGGCACATGATCAAAGCTCAATGATAATGTTTATCTCTGGCAAATCAGATATTTATTAAACTGAGGACATTGTATGTTTTGTAAGGAGTATTCCCTATTTTGGAATAGTTTATTTTACCTGTATGTTACCTGTTTACACTTACCCGATGTAAACGGTTACCTGGCCTATACTTACATGTGTGCGGTTCTACAAACTACTTTAGCGCTAAGACTACCGTAAGTCTGTGTTAAGGTATGGGAGTTGTGGTCAACTTAGCTCTAAGATCACTTTGTACAATGGTGCCATGGTGTATGTTACCTGTTTACACACCTGATGTATGTACCAGGTTTATGTCACACGCTTTACATGTACCAGGTTTATTTTACACATTTTACATGTACAGTTGAACCCCGTTTACTCGGACCCCGTGTATCTGGAAACCCTGTCTTCCGGACGATTTTTAGGTGAAACGAAACTTGCCTTCAGTTATTGTACTCGCTTAGCCGGACCCCGCGCTTCCGGACCCAGACGGAGAAGTTTCAAACCATTCCCATAGATTTCCATTTAAAAAATGATCCAGTTATCCGGACGGAAAGATCTAGGCGCATGTGTACATGTATGTTTCACGTCAATATTGTTTACCGGACATCTAAGTGTATTCATTGTTAATCTCTCGGCATGCGTTTGCTGTGAATTGAGTACCCATCAAAACACTAGGGACGCGTGTCACTTCAGTTGTGGCAGGTGTGAGAACATCACATCAGTAACAAAAACACATGTTAATTAGGATTGGGATTAAGCTGAGCCGCGGAATTGGATGCAGCAGTTACCACGAAGTGACAGCGACAAAGTCCCAACTGCTGAACAGTACGTTGATGAAGATAATGTCATGGAAACTGGACATGAGCTAACTGATGAAGAAATCATCAACAGAGTGCAGCCACCGACAGACGACCAGTCAGATGATGATGAACAACAAGCAGTTGTTACGCTAACAGTCTGTTGACCTTCTACGAATGTACTGGAGACGAAGGTTCAGTGAATTTATTGATGGACTTGGTGAAGTGATTTGAAGAAATAAAACCAAGGAAGCAGACACCTATCACGGACTTTTTAAGGAAATATTGTGATATGTGATATAGAGTCTAGTAAGATGTGCTATGTAAAATGTATAACGTGAATCAACGTGCTGAAAGAAAGTTGATTGGTGTGATATTGAATATGGTATTGTTATGATTATATGTTTTTGACTATTGACTTATTGATATACATACATGAATAAATTTTCAATATACATTGTCAATGCGTTTTGCTTGTTTGATCCAGTTAACCGGATCGCTTCGCTATCCGGACGATTTCCGAGTGTAACCAAAATGTCCGGATAAACAGGGTTCGACTGTACCTGGTGTATGTTACACGTTTTACATGTACCTGGCGTATGTTACATGTTTTACATGTACCTGGTGTATGTTACATGTTTTACATGTACCTGGCGTATGTTACACGTTTTACATGTACCTGGCGTATGTTACACGTTTTACATGTACCAGGTTTATGTTACACGTTTTACATGTACCAGGTTTATGTTACACGTTTTACATGTACCTGGCGTATGTTACACGTTTTACATGTACCAGGTTTATGTTACACGTTTTACATGTACCAGGTTTATGTTACACGTTTTACATGTACCTGGTTTATGTTACACGTTTTACATGTACCTGGCGTATGTTACACGTTTTACGTGTACCTGGCGTATGTTACACGTTTTACATGTACCAGGTTTATATTACTCGTTTTACATGTACCTGGCGTATGTTACATGTTTTACATGTACCTGGTGTATGTTACACGTTTTACATGTACCAGGTTTATGTTACACGTTTTACATGTACCTGGCGTATGTTACACGTTTTACATGTACCTGGTGTATGTTACACGTTTTACATGTACCAGGTTTATGTTACACGTTTTACATGTACCAGGTTTATGTTACACGTTTTACATGTACCAGGTTTATGTTACACGTTTTACATGTACCTGGCGTATGTTACACGTTTTACATGTACCTGGCATATGTTACACGTTTTACATGTACCTGGCGTATGTTACACGTTTTACATGTACCAGGTTTATGTTACACGTTTTACATGTACCTGGCGTATGTTACACGTTTTACATGTACCAGGTTTATGTTACACGTTTTACATGTACCAGGTTTATGATAGACGTTTTACATGTACCAGGTTTATGATACACGTTTTACATGTACCTGGCGTATGTTACATGTTTTACATGTACCAGGTTTATGTTACACGTTTTACATGTACCAGGTTTATGTTACATGTTTTACATGTACCTGGCGTATGTTACACGTTTTACATGTACCTGGCGTATGTTACACGTTTTACATGTACCTGGTTTATGTTACACGCTTTACATGTACCAGGTTTATGTTACACGCTTTACATGTACCTGGCGTGATGTTACACATGTACCAGGTTTGTTACATGTTTTACATGTACCTGGTATGTTACACGTTTTACATGTACCAGGTTTATGTTACACGTTTACATGTACCAGGTTTATGTTACACGCTTACATGTACCAGGTTTATGTTACGCTTTACATGTACCTGGTTTATGTTACACGCTTTTACATGTACCATGTTACATTTTTACATGTACCAGGTTTATGTTACACGCTTTACATGTACCAGGTTTATGTTACGCTTTTTACATGTACCAGGTTTATTTACACGCTTTACATGTACTCTGGGTATGTTACATGTACCAGTTTATGTTACACGTTTTACATGTACCAGGTTTATGTTACACGTTTTACATGTACCTGGCGATGTTACACGCCTTTACATGTACCAGGTTTATGTTACACGCTTTACATGTACCAGGTTTATTTATGTTACACCAGGTTTTACATGTACCAGGTTCCAGGTTTATGTTACACGTTTTACATGTACCAGGTTTATGTTACACGTTTTACATGTACCAGGTTTATGTTACACGTTTTACATGTACCAGGTTTATGTTACACGTTTTACATGTACCAGGTTTATGTTACACGTTTTACATGTACCAGGTTTATGTTACACTTTACATTTATGTACCACATGGTTTATGTTACACGCTTTACATGTACCAGGTTTATGTTACCAGGTTTATGTTACACTGTTTACATGTTCCTGGTGTATGTTACACGATTTACATGTACCAGGTTTATGTTACACGTTTTACATGTACCAGGTTTATGTTACACGTTTTACGTGTACCAGGTTTATGTTACACGTTTTACATGTACCTGGGTTTATTTTACATGTACCTGGCGCTTTACATGTACCAGGTTTATGTTACTCGTTTTACATGTACCTGGTGTATGTTACCTGTTCCAATATTTTTCATTGATGTATACTTTCAGATTTCTTGTTCAAGTTCCTGGTGATTGGCAGTGCCGGGACTGGCAAGTCCTGCATTCTGCATCAGTTCATAGAGAACAAGTGTAAGTGTGTTTGCTGTCGTACTCTACACCCCAGGCTGTCTGGTGACACGACATTATATATTGCTGTGATCATGTTGAAATGGAGGTATCTGTATTGTGATATATATTGTGAGTTACAGGAAGCTGCAATACTTGACACTGATTGATGTAGTTTGTACGTTTAGATTCTGTTTTCTGCAAAATGACGTAAACATTACTGGGCATGGTCAGGTGCCATCATTTTGTAGCTTTGGATACAGGGCAGATATTAACATGAGACCAAAATCACCTACATGTTGCCTGTTTTGTAAATAAATTTCAAAAACAAATATCATCTGTGAAAGAATTTCTGAGTATATTTCAGGTTTAATAACACAAATAATGATTTAATATTTACATATCAGAACTAAGAAAAACTAGTGCATTACGTGTAACATGAAAAGCATGTTGCCATATACTGGTATCCCTTGCCGTCAAGGCAACGAGCAACAGAGACAGAGCATTTTGTCAGGGCTTACAACATAAGTTTACTTGATACTAGCATGAATCATCAGGGAGGTTTCTGTTTGTCATACAATATATGAAGACATTATTGAAGTGGTCATGGAGATGTGTTGCTGGTACCAAGCATACTGTGTTATAGTCAGCCCTTGTTATAGGTGATACTTGTAGGCGGAGCCATGCTTGTCGTAAGATTCAACTAACGGGATTTGGGGCTCGCTGACTTGGTTGACACATGTCATTGTATCCCAGTTGCGTAGATTCGATGCTCATGCTGTTGATCACTGGATTGTCTGGTCCAAACTGGATTATTTAGAGACCGCTGCCATATAGCGGGGAATATTGCTGAGTACGGTGTTAAACAACAAACCAACCAACAACACACAGATGGCAGTGAATGGAACATTTACTTCATGATAAGAGTTGGGTAAATTCCTACCATAACATAGATAATGCATTATTTTTTTGTTTCATATAGATGAAATAAAAAATATATTGTTGCCAGTGAGTAATTGTTCCTTAGTTTATTTTCACGCCATTTATATGTTCTCTCTGTTCGTAGCCACGAGTGACAAAATCATGTTTCCATGTCACTCAATGACAGATACATCATATTTCACTAGACACATGACATATCCTGTGTACCTCTGTCAGTAAGGTGTAGTTATACTCCACCATGAGAACCTTCATGGTGATATACAGAACGTTACTAGGCCTGGTATGGTTCACTCACATATTCGTTGAATCAAAGGAGGCAGCGAATCCCTTCATGAAATTCAATTCATTATGCGTTGTCACTAGAATTGAAAATTTATGGATATTTCTAAGAGAGTATTTTTACTTTGAACTAATTTGATGATTATCTAAGTGAGTTACGCAAAATGGAATCCATCCAAGCAATGCAGTAGAGAAACTTTTGCCAAGCCCCTTACGGCACTGTCATTAGGCTATAAACAGCAATGTATTTCTTTTTTTTATTCATAGTGAATGTTGTGTATATGTTGCAGTCCTATATATACATTACCTGTTTCAGTCAAGCAGGACTCAAACCACACGATTGGAGTTGAGTTTGGAAGCAAGGTGGTCAATGTTGGTGGAAAAGCTGTCAAACTACAGATCTGGGACACTGCTGGGCAAGAACGATTCAGGTAGATCAGTCTGTCAGGATCAGGTCATATCAGGTGTGCAGGTAGGTCATTCTGCTGGGATCAGGTGATGTCAGGTGTGCAGGTAGGTCATTCTGCTGGGATCAGGTGATGTCAGGTGTGCAGGTAGGTCATTCTGCTGGGATCAGGTCATATCAGGTGTGCAGGTAGGTCATTCTGCAGGGATCAGGTCATGTCAGGTGTGCAGGTAGGTCATTCTGCAGGGATCAGGTCATGTCAGGTGTGCAGGTAGGTCATTCTGCAGGGATCAGGTGTGCAGGTAGGTCATTCTGCAGGTTCAGGTGGTGTCAGGTGTGTAGGTAGATCAGTCTGTCAGGATCAAAACCTGATGTCAGGTCAGGATCAGGTGTAGGTAGATCAGTCTGTCAGGATCAAAACCTGATGTCAGTTGTGCAGGTAGATCAGTCTGTCAGGATCAGGTGATGTCAGGTGTGCAGGTAGATCAGCCTGCAGGGATCAGGTAATGTCAGGTGTGGATGACTGTCGACTGGAGGAAGTTTCCACAGTGCTTTCTGGTTGAACCAGGTACAAAGTTTGGTACTCTATTATGAAGTATTACTATTTCAAGTTATGACATATTTTATTTGTTTTTAAGGTCCGTTACCCGCAGCTACTATAGAGGTGCTGCCGGCGCCCTGCTGGTCTATGATATAACCAGGTGAGCTTTCCTTATGAAAAGGGCTGAATATACGACACTAACACCTGAGAACCCAATCACTGTCACAAGAAGCCAATAACAGGTTCTGTTTTACACTTGAAGATTAGAGACACAAAGTGATTGTTTGACGTAGCTGTGAGATGTACAGTGATGTGTGTTTGTTGTAGCCGTGAGATGTACAGTAATGTGTGTTTGTTGTAGCTGTGAGATGTACAGTGATGTGTGTTTGTTGTAGCCGTGAGATGTACAGTAATGTGTGTTTGTTGTAGCTGTGAGATGTACAGTAATGTGTGTTTGTTGTAGCTGAGATGTACAGTGATGTGTGTTTGTTGTAGCTGTGAGATGTACAGTGATGTGTGTTTGTTGTTGTAGCCGCGGTTTGATGTACAGTGATGTGTGTTTGTTGTAGCCGTGAGATGTACAGTGATGTGTGTTTGTTGTAGCTGAGATGTACAGTGATGTGTGTTTGTTGTAGCTGTGAGATGTACAGTGATGTGTGTTTGTTGTAGCTGTGAGATGTACAGTAATGTGTGTTTGTTGTAGCTGAGATGTACAGTGATGTGTGTTTGTTGTAGCCGTGAGATGTACAGTAATGTGTGTTTGTTGTAGCTGAGATGTACAGTGATGTGTGTTTGTTGTAGCTGTGAGATGTATAGTAATGTGTGTTTGTTGTAGCTGTGAGATGTACAGTGATGTGTGTTTGTTGTAGCTGTGATGTACAGTGATGTGTGTTTGTTGTAGCTGTGAGATGTACAGTGATGTGTGTTTGTTGTAGCTGTGATGTACAGTGATGTGTGTTTGTTGTAGCTGTGATGTACAGTGATGTGTGTTTGTTGTAGCTGTGAGATGTACAGTAATGTGTGTTTGTTGTAGCTGAGATGTACAGTGATGTGTGTTTGTTGTAGCTGTGAGATGTATAGTAATGTGTGTTTGTTGTAGCTGTGAGATGTATAGTAATGTGTGTTTGTTGTAGCTGTGAGATGTACAGTGATGTGTGTTTGTTGTAGCTGTGATGTACAGTGATGTGTGTTTGTTGTAGCTCAGATGTACAGTAATGTGTGTTTGTTGTAGCTGTGAGATGTACAGTAATGTGTGTTTGTTGTAGCTGAGATGTACAGTGATGTGTGTTTGTTGTAGCTGTGAGATGTACAGTAATGTGTGTTTGTTGTAGCTGTGAGATGTACAGTAATGTGTGTTTGTTGTAGCTGAGATGTACAGTGATGTGTGTTTGTTGTAGCTGTGAGATGTACAGTGATGTGTGTTTGTTGTAGCTGTGAGATGTACAGTGATGTGTGTTTGTTGTAGCTCAGATGTACAGTAATGTGTGTTTGTTGTAGCTGAGATGTACAGTGATGTGTGTTTGTTGTAGCTGTGAGATGTACAGTAATGTGTGTTTGTTGTAGCTCAGATGTACAGTGATGTGTGTTTGTTTTAGCTGTGAGATGTACAGTAATGTGTGTTTGTTGTAGCTCAGATGTACAGTGATGTGTGTTTGTTTTAGCTGTGAGATGTACAGTAATGTGTGTTTGTTGTAGCCGTGAGACGTACAATGCTTTGACCAACTGGCTGACTGATGCCCGCACTTTAGCCAGCCCTAACATTGTCATCATCCTGGTCGGCAACAAGAAGGACCTTGAGGCTGAGCGTGAAGTCACATTCTTGGAAGCTAGCCGCTTTGCACAAGAGAATGGTGAGCAACTTTGGAGACTTAGTTTCTCAAAGTACACTACTCAGCTCTATATAAGGTGCTCACAGGATTTAATCCAACACTAAACTAATCACTTTACTTTTTTTCCTGTTTCGTTTTTTCCTGTTACTTTTTTTCCTACATTCATCATATATATGCTAGTATCACAAATAGTATAAGCATGGTACACTTTCTCTAGTTCTATAGTGCTTATATATTTATTACCTTAAAACTGTCATTTGTAACAAGTATCTCGAGTGAAATGGAGCTGTTGGGCTCTACTGTCTACAGATGTGTGATATAGTTACTGTTCCTTTCAGAACTTATGTTTTTGGAGACGAGTGCTCTCACAGGAGAGAATGTGGAGGAGACCTTCCTGAAGTGTGCACGGTCTATCCTCACAAAGATTGAGTCAGGTTGGTTTCTCTCATAGTCAGGTTGAAAACTTGCCTCCTTGTCTTCATGTCAGGGTGCTTTAGGAGTATCTGTATCACCCTCATCTCTACCTCGCTACCCACCTGTGTTGTAACCAGTGTCACACGCTCTACCCACCTGTTGTCCCCAGTGTCACACACTCTACCCACCTGTTGTCCCCAGTGTCACACACTCTACCCACCTGTTGTCCCCAGTGTCACACCCACTACCCACCTGTGTTGTCCCCAGTGTCACACCCACTACCCACCTGTGTTGTCCCACCCACTACCCACCTGTGTTGTCCCCAGTGTCACACCCACTACCCACCGGTGTTGTCCCCAGTGTCACACCCACTACCCACCTGTGTTGTCCCCAGTGTCACACACACTACCCACCTGTGTTGTCCTCAGTGTCACACCCACTACCCACCTGTGTTGTCCTCAGTGTCACACCCACTACCCACCTGTGTTGTCCCCAGAGTGTCACACCCACTACCCACCTGTGTTGTCCCCAGTGTCACACCCACTACCCACCTGTGTTGTCCCCAGTGTCACACCCACTACCCACCTGTGTTGTCCCCAGTGTCACACCCACTACCCACCTGTGTTGTCCCCAGTGTCACACCCACTACCCACCTGTGTTGTCCCCAGTGTCACACCCACCAACTACCCACTACCCACCTGTTGTCCCCAGTGTCACACCCACTACCCACCTGTTGTCCCCAGTGTCACACCCACTACCCACCTGTGTTGTCCCCAGTGTCACACCCACTACCCACCTGTGTTGTCCCCAGTGTCACACCCACTACCCAGCTGTTGTCCCCAGTGTCACACCAACTACCCACATGTTGTCCCCAGTGTCACACCCACTACCCAGCTGTTGTCCCCAGTGTCACACCCACTACCCAGCTGTTGTCCCGAGTGTCACACCCACTACCCACCTGTGTTGTAACCAGTCCCACAGTGTCACACCCACTACCCACATGTTGTCCCCAGTGTCACACCCACTACCCAGCTGTTGTCCCCAGTGTCACACCCACTGTTGTCCCCAGTGTCACACCCACTACCCAGCTGTTGTCCCCAGTGTCACACCCACTACCCACCTGTGTGTGTCCCCAGTGTCACACCCACTACCCACCTGTGTTGTCCCCAGTGTCACCCCCACTACCCACCTGTTGTCCCCAGTGTCACACCAACTACCCACATGTTGTCCCCAGTGTCACACCCACTACCCAGCTGTTGTCCCCAGTGTCACACCCACTACCCACCTGTTGTCCCGAGTGTCACACCCACTACCCACCTGTGTTGTAACCAGTGCCACACCCACTACCCACCTGTTGTCCCCAGTGTCACACCAACTACCCACATGTTGTCCCCAGTGTCACACCCACTACCCACCTGTTGTGGGTACAGTAGTGTGGGTATATATAGTTTCATAAATCTTATCAAACAGCTAGTTTGGTCACATTTTTATTCCTCTTGTTCCGTGTGTGGGCACATCATCTGTACCAGCTTTATCTTCATCAGGAGAGCTAGATCCAGAGCGGATGGGGTCTGGAATTCAATATGGAGATGCCTCTCTTCGGCGACTACACCGACAGCAACAAGCCACCAAACGACCGGACTGTGCCTGCTAGTCACACCCCCTCCCACCCACCTACTCCGACACAAGGAAGCAGCCCAATGCTGGGAGTGGTACTTCGGGGTGATGCCAGCCGCCATACAAGCTCATTCCATCTGTCCTCAGACTGTGTGTATGTGTGTGAGTGCAAGTGTGTGCCAGTGTGAATGTGTCTGCATGTGTGAGGTGAAGAAGAAGAGCATGACTGTTTCCATGGATAGTTTGTCCTGTGGTACAGTGGAAGTAAGTGTAGCTGTGCCCCAGTAGATCTGACTCCAGTTCTTGTAAGCCTCCATGGCACGCTCCTCTTGGCTGTTGCTGTGAAATCAGCTGCTGTTGTAACCACATTCCAGGAAAACAAGGCAGGAGACAGGAAGTGACAAGCCTGGACTCATCTCTTGGAATCTCGTAAATGTCTGCGTTATCACATGAATGGCTGTGAATATTTGTACTCATGCAACTGTATCTTAAATGTATCTCATAGTCTCTAATATGTGTCATCAGTTGGTGGCTCAGCCGGCCGCAATGTGGACACTTGACCAGCTTTACCAGAGATCCATCACAAGGACCTCAGTTTGTTGTCATCTGACGGACTTCAAAACCTCAGTCACAAGAACAGCTCATCAGCTCAGAAGTGGACAATTGCCTGGAATATTAATTTCCCGAAAATTTATATTTCATTGGCACATTTTTCTATTGTACATTGTCATTATTTTTAATTGTTTGTTCTTAAAGGGGAAAAAGTTCATGATTGTATTAGCCATGTAAGGATTTAGTGGTCGACAGCAGGGTCGAGATGGGGTTAGTAGATGACAGCAGGACAGGGTTCGACGTTAACCACAGGATGGGAATGGGGTTTTGAGGTTAACAGCAGGGCAGGGGTGAGAGGTTGCCGGTTAGGGATGGAGATCAGTTGTTGACAGCATGGTAAAGTTTTAGGAACAGATAGACAGTAAATAGTTCTCGGATTACAACATATCAGCTATATACTGTGTGGGTCTAACAACTGCAGAGACATGACTTGCAGGTTAAGAATGTGACAATTTATAAAATAGTATTTGACAAGCCTTTGTTTTCCCATTGTAAAAAGGTAATCTATTTATGCTGTGATCTGTGCTAGTGTATCTGTCCTAGAACAAAGAATGAGTGTCTGCTTGTGGCGATCCGCCACGTCTTCAGTAGTGTACAGATCTATACACAACTACTGTTGAGCTTAAGTGATGTTGTTGAAGTGCTACTTATCATGTAAATAACCTGTACATTGTGTTGTGCTGCCAGCATCTTGCAGCTGATGGATACCAGACCAATGCCGGAATAGCTTTGGAGAATTAACTGTAAATGAATTGCAGTTTAGTTTTTGAATCTGTTAAACTGTCGTCAGCTGATGTTGAGTACATGGACCTGTTTAGACATGTATTGCATTGTTACTTAAACTGTCTCCATGATAAAGTCGAAATCTTCAAAATATAGTCAGATGGGGGGTTATTGTTTCTCTACACTTGTGTAACCATAGTAACCATAGTACCTGTGGTTTACCAGTTTTACTAAAAATTCTGTTTCATAAGCTTAATGAAAATTTTGACGCTCAAAACTTTTATGTAAATTATCAGATTTTGTGATTTCATTACCTTGGAGTCATGATTGGCCAATATATCAAGGATAGTTCCTTCCATGTTTTTAGACACAAGTCTAGCACATGGCAGCCTACTGACTAGAGATATTGGGGTAAACCTAGTACAGTGTAGGGTGTCCCTGTACTCTCTTGTGTCATGTACTCATCAGAACAATGTACAACTCTTGCTTGCTACATCTTGTACATAGACCTAGTGTACTGCAGTTTTGTATAGCAATGTAACATTTTGTATTGCATGTTGTTTCAACAGGACAACAGCATCTGTAAATACACTGGAATAAATTCAATATATAAATAAGTGAAGGTGTAAGTATTTGGCAGACTGACGTGTTATTACAACAACACGGTTGGTCAGTCAGTGTGGTACTGAACTACCACTGCTGCTGTGTGATCAATGTTTAGTCACATCGGTTTCCATATCCACAAGAAATGACAAGTATAGGATTACTCATTTTAATATAAAAGTAACATTTTGCAAAATATGCAATGGATAATTTAAACATATACTAAATAACAGAATTCAATAAAATATATGTACATAAAAAAGCTTTTCTGAAAAATGTAGAAGTCTTGCTATCTAAGACTGTTGATGAATCTCAGTGTTGTGTAGGAGGGTTAAATAAAAGTTGTCACAAGGCACCATTCGCGGCGGACTCAGTCTGCTCTATGAGATATGTTCATGTAGGTTGACCTGGCCCATAAATCCATGGCCCTAACGTGTCCACAAGGCCAGGGCCTGTACAATCTTTGTACTGTATGATAAGGGAGACAACTCTCACATTTGCCGAGGACTGTTCTCCAGCATATCATTGTGTACCATATAGACAAAAGATGAGAGTAGTTTCCATCCTCCTGGTCTATGGATTAATGTGACTATCAATGTTGTTTGTGTCATTGACTAAGTTATGTGGTTGGTATGTGTGACTACAAACTAGAGTGTTGAACCCACTCAACCAGCATTCTGTGATCACGACACATAGATGATACGACACAGTTTCCTCTCACTGGCCCGAGCAGAGAGACTCCGGCTGTACTCCTCTTCGCTGTATGCGGGATACTGCTGCCTGTACTCAGATGTCCACTCAATCTCGTGCTTAGCTCTCTCGTTGGCGGCTGAATTCAATAGTGCCTGCACGCGATCCTCCTTAGTCTTCTGAGCTGACACCTCTTTCTGCTGTGCTGCGGTTGTCCTCCTGGAGTGGGCCCGAAGAGCAGCAGGGTAAACCTGGAACAGCCATCATGTCACTAACTGCTGCACCAGGAATAGTGTTAACAACATTAAAATTCACTATAACACTACATATCATACAATTGTTCATAGACTGACTGACTGAGTTTGGTTTAACGCCGCTTTTAGCAATATTCCAGCAACATCACGGCAGGGAACACCAGAAATGGGCTTCACACATTGTACCTATGTGGGGATTCGAACCCGGGTCTTCGGTGTGACGAGCCAACGCTTTAACCATTAGGCTACCCACCGCCCCCAATTGTTCATAGAGAAGTTACCAGTACATTCAACAATAGCTCAACATAAGTGTCTGGAATACCTATCAGCCGTGAATGTTTTGATGCTTCTACTAAAGTGACAGAGGCTTACAAATGTGGGCACAGATGGTAAAGTATCTTTACTGTTAGTAACAAAACAAGTTCCAGCTGAGAAAGAAAGGAAGCTAATGACAACATGACGAGGATGTCACACAAACCTGCACACACACATAAACAAGTGATAGATCATGTTTCTGGACAACCCTAACTATACTAAATACAATATTCTGCAAAATCTGACAACTACAAACTTAATACAGTAAGCTGGGCAACAAGACATGTCTAGGAAAATGGGACAGTAATGGTGGCAACATGAACTGCCTGCTATAATTAATTTGCTCACATCTGCTGTTGCTCGAATGTTGAAGGTCTTGTGTTGAGACAAGTCACGCCCAGCACCTGCCCAGCCGTAGGACATGAATGGCGCTGGATGCTGTGCTTCTGCTTCTGCTGCAGGCGTTGTTGATCTCCTCAACTTGGATAAAGTGGAAGCCTTTGACCTCACACCAGCGGATGTAGTTGACCTCTTGGAACTCTTTATTTGTGGTTGCTTCGTTCCTGACATCGGACCATGTAGTTTACTGACAGGGCAAGGAATCTTCTGTCTTCTGTCCGGTCTCCTCTGCTTCTTAATCCTTGAATCTGAATCTCAAAAAGGACACAATGTTTGCTCTTAATATTATCCAGCATAATGATGATCATGCCTTAAACATTACCACTCAAACTTACCTAAACATGAAGTTATTATTATAGATTGAAATACCATGGTGCACAATGAATGGGTAACCCCTATTACCTATTTCATGGACAGACAGAGGCATGCAGTCATGGTCATCCTGTCCGGGTCATTGATGCCTACTTAAAGACCATTGCCTGTTCTGTGCTGCTTGACAGTGTGAAAAGCGTGACAGGCCACATGTCCATATCTAAGAAGTAATTTGATTGTCGTTATTTCAAAGTTCACTTGGACATTTCTCATTCTTCATATGTGAACGCAAGGACTATCATATTTCAATGTGTTGCCAGCAGACATAAGTTGGTAGTGGGTGAATATCCAACATCAAAATGGCTACCAAAGGTAGATGTTGAAAGGATATTTGAATTATTTTCTGAAACTGATGAATGGATATTTTCACTCATAAACAAAGTAACAGTGATGATTGGATGTTGGATTCAAGATATATGGATATATCACAACTTCAGATTCTCACTTCATCTTGTAATTGTTTAACAAAACCCATCTGTCTTAACAGTAGTGTTATCATTGCTGTATACAGTGAATGAACTAAGCCAATATCCCAGCCAGACAGTACGAGGCTGGTAACGCCAGAATGTTACCAGCCCAAAATAGATTTAACCACACCAGACAATTTGCAGATCTCTGCGCATCGATAAGTGTCAGTGTTTTATTGATAATATATGTCAATGCAGTACTTTGAGCTTGTGATACGATAGTTCAATGTTCAAACAGTAATTGTCAAATCTAAATGTAAGGCTCAATTTGAAAAATAGATTTTAGGATATGGTGAATTTACTCAAATGTATGGAACATGTTATCTAAAAACTTTTACCAGACCATTGAGCTGGCTAGCTGTAAATTTAGACCGTCCGTCAGAAATCTAGCCCATCTCGGGTAATTGGACAAGCCTTATTCATACACTGAGCGACCGCCTCCATGGTGTAGTGGTTAGAGCGTCCGCCCGGAGAGCGGAAGGTCGCGGGTTCGATCCCCGACCGTGTCATACCAAAAGACGTTAAAATATGGTACTTGTTGGTCCCTGCCTGGCGCTCGGCATTAATGGGTACAACAAGGACTGGTTGGCTCGGAGTCAGTATAATGTGTCAGAGTGGGGTATTCATGCTTCACTGCGGCATGGTATCTCAGTCTCAGTGGGCTAGCACTATAAAACCAGCTTAAGTCTGGGCTAGTACAAGCAGCCGCACATTCACACGATGCATGCCGCCATATTCTCAAACCGCTGCGTAAAACCCAATTTCATCACCTCACCTCATACACTGAGCACTTATCAAACCTGCAATTTCCCAGTAAACCATCCCAAGATTCCACTTTCACCTCACCCTCATACACTGAGCACTGTATCATGTCTGTCGCCCCAGTAAACCATCCCAAGATTCCAGTGTATCACTTCAGCAGACTTCAAATGACAATACAACATGTGTCAGGCTCTTATCTTAGGTTCAACATAATTAATATCAAGTACCATTTGCACCCACTGTCAATTGTGTTTGTGAATGTTCTCTTTCTGCGGAAATAGGCATACTGTTTGACTTCTCATCATGGACCAGTGGGGATTCGGTGGGGTGATCGTCATCATCACTCCATTCGTCTCTCTCAGCCACAAGTCTCTTCTTCATCACTTTTGGCACCTGTAGACTGTCATCGTTCCCATCTGATCCACTTTCATCCCCCCTGTCACTGTCCACGCTTTCATCATCGTTTTTCTCCTCAGTGTACCAGGAGACCGGTGTGTGGGCATACTCCCTCTCTCGACGCGCTGTCCGAAAGGCCACATTCTCGTAGTAGAGAGGCAGGCTTTTCCTAAGCGCCGACACCTTGAAGTGCTTCTGATATTCCGATTTCATTTTAAGTCATACACTGCAAATAAAGGAGACAAATAACACCCATTTCAAAATCTCATCACAACAAACAACTTTACTGTCTTCCGAGAGTGAGACTGTGAAGGCCGTATCCGACATCTGACGTTTACGGCTAAATGATTAAATAACTTGGTTTGGGATCCCAATGGGTTTTTATGAACTGGGCAAGGCTAGATCCAGCTTATTGCTTCATCCTTGTTTTTTTCTATCTCAGTTTAAAGTCGGAAAATACAATCAAGATTTTTATATTAATTTCACACGACGAAGCCGGTTCAGACAAGTATAGTTCCAAGCGCGAGCATATCTACCTGCTCGTTGCAACGGACCTACAAAGATGCATTGCAAAACCGATATTAGAACAAATGTCTGTAATGACAAGTGAAAGGTTTTTTTTGTGCTACGAGCAAATCAGTGGCCTATAACAAAACAGATTTACATACCGTGCAAACACACAAGCTGTACTGTGAATATGGTTGTTTACACATTTACAGTTTGCTAGGCAGCAGCGCCCTCCTGATTAAGGAGCAGGTAACTCTTACTCTCAAACGAACCGGGGTGCTTCAGTTTGATACAGTTACGGTTCACTCTCACTTAGCCAGAATCTTCCTAAACAGGTCTTGTTAAGACAACATTGCACTTTGGCTAGGTGAGAGATGCAAGCCAGGTAATTAGCATTAGCCACTGAATCGTGAGCCTTTGTTCTAGGGCTATAGTGTATATCTACAATGCGACTTGTATGCAAGTGTGTGTATAGTTTAAACAATATTTATTCTTGTACCACTAGTAGTGTACAGTGGGATTGACAAACAGTGTTTCCCCTATATTTTAATGTCGCTCCCCAAACTAATACATATTACATCAGTCCTTCAAAGATTAGATAATGCAGTGTCCAAGTTGCTGCATCCCAGTCTAATACGACAATGTAAAATTTAGTTATTTCTCAATCCATAGTTCTGCACAATTTCGTGTCCACTAGGCTGTCCCATCGCCCAGTGTCACTAGAGAATTGGTCCATACAGCAATACATATGTGAATGGAATTTGTAAGTGTAACAGTGAAAATGTTACCTTGTCGTACACGCGTTGAGTGGTATTGGCACTGTTGATACAGACTACATGTATATGGCTCATCTGGACAAGCGTTATCAAAACAGTAACCCTGGTCAGGCAGATCCCACTCTGGCTATGTGAGAGACCACCGTTTATACCGACCGAAAAAGAAGTATCTCAAAAACAAAGGAAACGGTAGGTTATCCCTGACTGATTGAAACGCCTGAAAATAATGTTTCTTACAAAAGTGAATTTGAAGACAGATAACCTTTCTATGTTGCGTTGTCAGGAGACCGTTGGAGAGTAGGCATAATTAGTGCCGTATTTGAAACGGAGTCTTTGACTATCCGTAATTAATGTTTTATTATGTTTAGATAGTGTTCGTAGAGGGTTAAAGTATTATTTTGTTGCAGATTAATCCGATCCTAAAGCTTTTTAACCTGTAATTGTTAATTAGTTGTTTTGTTTGCCCTCATCAGTATTCCAACTACAACTAGTATATTGCGGCGGTAATTAGTTCATTGATATGTAGAGAGTCTAAGTACGTGCACATGTTCTACAGTAATAAATCCTGATATATTTACAAATGACTGACAGCATTTGTTTAAAACGTTCAACAAGTTCTAAAACAGAACCGAGAAACTCGATCGAAATACTGCGTTTGCATGTATGCAACACAGACGAAGTGACTTGTTTGAGTGGCATTTAGAAGTTGGTGTGATGAACAACGAGGAGAGTTCTATTGATATACAACTTCTTAAATATAATATGAACGACGTTTCGGTGTAGCTATTAACACCGTTATCAAGCAAATGATGCCATCATTTGTTTGATAACGTTGTTAGTAGAATATGAGCGACGTTTCGGTGTAGCTACTAACACCGTTATCAAACAAATGATGCTTGATAACGGTGTTAGTAGCTTTACTTCTTACATTATATTAAAGAAGTTGTATATCCATAGAACTCTCCTCGTTGTACAGACGAAGTGTGCAGTATGACTTGTGCAAGCTTCGTTTGCATGCCTTGTGTGTGTGCTTTATTGTGTGTATGCACGCCTTGTTGGCATCCCTTGTTTGCATGCCATGTGTGTATGCATACCTTGTGTGTATGCCATGTTTGCATGCCTTGTGTGTGCTTCATCCCTTGTGTGTATGCATGCCATGTTTGCATGCCTGGTGTGTATGCCTGTGTGCATGCCCATGTCACCTAATCGTCTGCTGGACTTGTTCAGATAGGACTTCCACCACTGATGGCTTATTCTCGTCGAACACTAGTGCTTGTGTCGTAGTACTGACGCTGTCGTGCTATCGCGAAGCTTACACAACAATCATTTCTGCCGCTCTGATGTCATCTCGTTGTTCAACTCTGTATATTCCCCCCAAATTCTACTTGAGACCAAACAGATTAAATCTTGTAGAACTGACGTATCACATGTAAGAATTTGTCCAGACTTATTGTATGTTTACATAAACTAATAAGAAAGGACCGCTGACTCTGTCACGTGTTGTTGTGATCTCTATATCGTATTTTCAGTAACTCGACATGACGCACACTGAAAGGGGAAACAGTCTTCTCTTGTTATATGTTTCAGTTTCAGATACTCCTATTCTGAGAGAAATTATTGGTCTCATGTTGTTTGTTGGCATTACATGGCACATAACAACGGACTTTTGTTCATGACACGTATCTTCACGCGATATCGTCTTTGGCTATTTGATCACAGACGCACTGACGTATTGCCCAGAGTAGTTCAGGTGGAATTCAGTGTCGCGATGGGCTGTTGGAGTAACATTGTACGATATCAGACCATCAATATACTCCAAGCGTGGCAAAACATCTAGGCGAAATTGCCTTCATTACATTTCTGAAAATCCTATCTGAAATTCCAATTCATGAGAAAAAGAAACGCATCAGTGCACAGGGGAACACAGGCAGCAGGAAGTCAAGCTGACACGTCATGATATAACTGAAATACTGACCCACGTCAAGCTGACACACCATCATATAACTGAAATACTGACCCACGTCAAGCTGACACGTCATGATATAACTGAAATACTGACCCACGTCAAGCTGACACGTCATGATATAACTGAAATACTGACACACCTCAAGCTGACACGTAATGATATAACTGAAATACTGACCTACGTCAAGCTGACACGTCATGGTATAACCGAAATACTGACCCATGTCAAGCCGACACGTCATCATATAACTGAAATACTGACTTACATCACGCTGCCACATCATCATATAACTGAAAAAAAAGCCACGTCAAGCTGACACGCCATCATATAACTGAAATACTGACCCATGTCAAGCCAACACATCATGATATAACTGAAATACTGACCTACGTCAAGCTGACACGGTATGATATAACTGAAATACTGACCCACGTCAAGCTGACACAGTATGATATAACTGAAATACTGACCCACGTCAAGCTAACATGTCATGATATAACTAAAAATACTGACCCATGTCAAGCTGACACGTCATCATATAACTGAAATACTGACCCACGTCAAGCTGACACGTCATCATATAACTGAAATACTGACCTACGTCAAGCTGACACGTCATGATATAACTGAAATACTGACCCTCGTCAAGCTGACACGTCATCATATAACTGAAACACTGACCCTCGTCAAGCTGACACACCATCATATAACTGAAATACTGACCCACGTCGAGCTGACACGCCATCATATAACTGAAATACTGACCCAAGTCGAGCTGAAACGCCATCATATAACTGAAATACTGACCCACGTCAAGCTGACACGTCATCATATAACTGAAATACTGACCCATGTCAAGCCGACACATCATGATATAACTGAAATACTGACACACGTCAAGCTGACATGGCATGATGTAACTGAAATACTGACCCACGTCAAGCTGACACGTCATGATATAACTGAAACACTGACCCTCGTCAAGCTGACACACCATCATATAACTAAAATACTGACCCACGTCAAGCTGACACAGTATGATACAACTGAAATACTGACCAACGTAAAGCTGACACGTCATCAGATAACTGAAAAACTGACCCACGTCAAGCTGACACGTATGATCATAACTGAAATACTGACCCACGTCAAGCTGACAAATACTGACCCACGGTATGATATATAACTGAAACACTGACACACATCAAGCTGACACGTCATCATATAACTGACATACTGACCCACGTCAAGCTGACACGTCATGATAACTGAAATGACCTGTACGTCAAGCATCGATATATAACTGAAACACTGACACACATCAAGTTGACACGTCATCATATAACTGAAATACTGACCCACATCAAGCTAACATGGCATGATATAACTGAAATACTGACCAACGTCAAGCTTACACGCCATCAGATAACTGAAATACTGACCCACGTCAAGCTGACACAGTATGATATAACTGAAATACTGACACACGTCAAGCTGACACGTCATGATATAACTGAAATACTGACCAACGTCAAGCTGACACGTCATGATATAACTGAAATACTGACCCACGTCAAGCCGACACGTCATCATATAACTGAAATACTGACCCACGTCAAGCTGACACGTCATGATATAACTGAAATACTGACCCACGTCAAGCTGACACGTCATGATATAACTGAAATACTGACACACCTCAAGCTGACACGTAATGATATAACTGAAATACTGACCTACGCCAAGTTGACACCGCCATGGTATAACCGAAATACTGACCCATGTCAAGCCGACACGTCATCATATAACTGAAATACTGACTTACATCACGCTGCCACATCATCATATAACTGAAAAAAAAGCCACGTCAAGCTGACACGCCATCATATAACTGAAATACTGACCCATGTCAAGCCAACACATCATGATATAACTGAAATACTGACCTACGTCAAGCTGACACGGTATGATATAACTGAAATACTGACCCACGTCAAGCTGACACAGTATGATATAACTGAAATACTGACCCACGTCAAGCTAACATGTCATGATATAACTATAAAATACTGACCCATGTCAAGCTGAAACGTCATCATATAACTGAAATACTGACCCACGTCAAGCTGACACGTCATCAGATAACTGAAATACTGACCCACGTCAAGCTGACACGTCATCATATAACTGAAATACTGACCCACGTCAAGCTGACACGTCATCATATAACTGAAACACTGACCCTCGTCAAGCTGACACACCATCATATAACTGAAATACTGACCCACGTCAAGCTGACACAGTATGATATAACTGAAATACTGACCCAAGTCGAGCTGACACGCCATCATATAACTGAAATACTGACCCACGTCAAGCTGACACGTCATCATATAACTGAAATACTGACCTACGTCAAGCTGACACGTCATCATATAACTGAAATACTGACCCATGTCAAGCCGACACGTCATGATATAACTGAAATACTGACCCACGTCAAGCTGACACGTCATGATATAACTGAAATACTGACCCATGTCAAGCTGACACGCCATGATATAACTGAAATACTGACCAACGCCAAGCTGACACGGTATGATATAACTGAAATACTGACCCACGCCAAAAGTCGACACGTCATCATATAACTGAAATACTGACACTCGCCAAGCTGACACGCCATCATATAACTGAAATACTGACCCACGTCAAGCTGACATGGTATGATATAACTGAAATACTGACCCACGTCAAACCGACACGTCATCATATAACTGAAATACTGACACACGCCAAGCTGACACGCCATCATATAGCTGAAATACTGACCCACGCCAAGCCGACATCGCCATCATATAACTGAAATACTGACAGACGACGTCAAGCCGACACGCCATCATATAACTGAAATACTGACCCACGTCAAGCTGACACGTCATCATATAACTGAAACACTGACCCTCGTCAAGCTGACACGCCATCATATAACTGAAATACTGACCCACGTCAAGCTGACACGTCATCATATAACTGAAATACTGACCTACGTCAAGCTGACACGTCATCATATAACTGAAATACTGACCCATGTCAAGCCGACACGTCATGATATAACTGAAATACTGACCCACGTCAAGCTGACACGTCATGATATAACTGAAATACTGACCCATGTCAAGCTGACACGTCATGATATAACTGAAATACTGACCAACGTCAAGCTGACACGGTATGATATAACTGAAATACTGACCCACGCGATCAAGCCGACACGTCATCATATAACTGAAATACTGACACTCGTCAAGCTGACACGCCATCATATAACTGAAATACTGACCCACGTCAAGCTGACATGGTATGATATAACTGAAATACTGACCCACGTCAAACCGACACGTCATCATATAACTGAAATACTGACACACGTCAAGCTGACACGCCATCATATAGCTGAAATACTGACCCACGTCAAGCCGACACGTCATCATATAACTGAAATACTGACACACGTCAAGCCGACACGCCATCATATAACTGAAATACTGACCCACGTCAAGCTGACACGTCATCATATAACTGAAATACTGGCCTACGTCAAGCTGACACGTTATCATATAACTGAAATACTGACCCACGTCAAGCTGACACGTCATCATATAACTGAAATACTGACACACGTCAAGCTGCCATGGTATGATATAACTGAAATACTGACACACGTCCGTCAAGCTGACTCGGTATGATATAGCTGAAATAATGACCAAAGTGGCCTTTATACAAAAGTGCATAGTCTGTTTCATGGGATATGCTCCAAATGTTTTATTTAGACACAGCATGTTCCGTTAGAACGCGTGCGTTTGACCGTGACATATAAAAACACACACACAAAGATACAAACATACACACAAACCCATCATGACTCATCATGTAACGACAATCTTACCCTGAATCCCCCTGGTGACAAACTCATCCCAAACTTGTGTTGATACAATAGACTTACTAGGGAGCCAAATGGCTGTGGATGTCCAGGACGACATGACAGCTACGCACGAAGTAGTCAGCCTCAGTCCCTGAACCGCATTATCTCCCCTTCCGCCAAGCCCCTTATGAAGTGCTAAAGCTCTAGATTGAAGCAAGTCTAGATTTCCACAGGCTCTGAATCTTCATTGTCACTGGGTGTTGTGTGACACTAAATGATTTATTTGTTTTTATCTAAACTATATATATCCAGATACTAATCGTTAGTCTACACATTGTGAACTTGTTGATGCTCTGAGCTGCCAGAGTCAGGCCGTGGAGCGGGTGACTGCCTGTATGTTGAAGTCCACGGGTAAGTTGGTGATGCCGTCCTGATACCCTTCCAGACTCGGGGTTCCCGCTCCTGGTTCCAGTCGGAACTCAAACCGCTGCAACAAGTTGGTGGCAAACAGGAACAACTCCATCATCACCAGAGGCTCCCCCAAACACGTGCGAGGTCCTGGACACAAACAATAAATCTAATGAATGAGCGAATAGTGTTTGAAGGCGCAGGCAATGATAACTCAGCGTGATGATGTGGAGATTTTTACATTACGACACAGTGCCACGCACCCTACCAGACCATGTAGTGTTTCACTTTATTTATTTATCATTTATTTATTTATTTATTTGTTTACTTACTTACTTATTTAGGAGGAGGGTGTGTGTGTGTATATATTTTGGTTTTTTTAACGCCTGGAGCCCACTGAATGAGTCTGTTAGATTTAATATTTTATGGTGTTGTTTGAAGAGCGGGTCACGGAGTACTGTTACTATGTCCATTAGTTCTGCCGTGAATAGTTTGTCTGGGAGGCAGTAGGATTAAGTCTGCCCAGAGGGTTGTGATGTGTGGGTTTTGTACCTGGGTCAAATGGCCCGTCTGTGTAAATGTGGCACTAAGTTGGCCAGTGTTCATGCATGTAAGTTAAAGTAAATAGATTCGTCAGTTGCACCTGACGAAGGGGCAAGGAATAAGCCCAGAAACGTGGTGACATACAATAAAAAAGAAGTTGTCATCCATAATATTTGCCTTTTACTTGAATACCAACTTCTAAATGCCTCTCAAGAACCTCGTTTATCATTATGTTAAGAAGGGTTGGACTTGTCTGACATGTCTGAACAGTTCTCACCCCCTCCAAACGGCATAAAGGCCGTGTTTTTGATGATCCTGCCCTCCGTGTCTATCCAGCGTTCGGGGCGAAACACTTCCGGTTGTTTCCAGTGTTTAGGGTCCATGTGGCCGGAGTAGATGTGGAATATCACAATGGTGTCGGCGTCGACGTGGTAGCCTCCGATCTCGCATGGTTTGGTCACAGCATGCGGGGGTGTCATCGGCGCTAGGAAAAGATCACTGGCAATGAAAATACGGCGAGGACATCACATCACGGACATGCGTAGAAAATGTTACCACCACTTCCGAGATGTCACGTGAGAGTGACACGGCACGTTGTGTCAACAACAAGGAGGTTCTCCCGGGGACTAACATCCACAGCCCTGCCAGTCCTTCTCCTAAAACACACATTCCCCACCACGCCAAGTTAAGTACCATGATCCAATCGTGCCTAGTCCAGTGACATACTCTGATCCACCCAATGACACACCCATATCCACCTCTTCCCCACCCATTGACACACACCGTAATCCACCTCTGCCCCGCCAAATAACACACCGTAATCCAACTCTGCCCCGCGAAAAAAACACACCGTGATCCAACTCTGCCCCGCCAAATAACACACCGTAATCCACCTCTGCCCCGCCAAATAACACACCGTAATCCACCTCTACCCCGCCAAATAACACACCGTAATCCAACTCTGCTCCGACCAATGGCACACCGTAATCCACCTCTGCCCCGCCAAATAACACACCGTGATCCAACTCTGCCCCGCCAAATAATACACCGTGATCCAACTCTGCCCCGCCAAATAACACACCGTGATCCAACTCTGCTCCGATCAATGGCACACCAACATCCACCTCTGCTCCGCCCTAATGGCACACCCAGATTCACACCTGTCCCGCCCAGTGATACGCCCTGATCCTTCCCTTCCCCCCTAAGAGACTCACCAATGGATGCCAGACGCAGGACTTCGTTGAGGGTGGCTACAATATATGTCAGCTTGTCCTTGTCCGCAAGCGTCACAGGCCGCCCGCCCCCTGTCACCTTCAGCCAGCAAGGAAGAATACAGTGTGATTTAAATACAACCAAATTGACAATTAAATTTAGCTTCAGGAAACATGCATCGTGTTTCAGATTACTTGTGTGTGACGTACCATGTACCTACCTTCTGGATTGCGTCATGACATCGCTGTTGGATGTCGGGGAAGCTTGACAAATACAGCAACATCCACTGCAACGACACAGACGTTGCCTCCGAACCCGCCAGGAACAGATCCACACTGGTACGGAACACGTCCTCTACCGCAACTGAAACACATGTCATACTACAGAACATCTGACTGCAAAACACTGGTCATCCGTCACTGACCACTCAACCGTGTACACTACATCCGTCACTGACCACTCAACCCTGTACAGTACATCCGTCAATGACAACTCAACCCTGTACAGTACATCCCTCACTGACCACTCAACCCTGTACACTACATCCCTCACTGACCACTCAACCCTGTACTGTACATCCGTCACTGACCACTCAACCCTGTACACAGTACATCCGTCACTGACCACTCAACTCTGTACACTACATCCGTCACTGACCACTCAACCCTGTACAGTACATCCGTCACTGATCACTCAACCCTGTACAGTACTGACCACTCCAACCCTGTACAGTACATCCGTCACTGACCACTCAACCCTGTACAGTACATCCGTCACTGACCACTCAACCCTGTACAGTACATCCGTCACTGACCACTCAACCCTGTACAGTACATCCGTCACTGACCACTCAACCCTGTACAGTACATCCGTCACTGACCACTCAACCCTGTACAGTACATCCGTCACTGACCACTCAACCCTGTACAGTACATCCGTCACTGACCACTCAACCCTGTACTGTACATCCGTCAATGACCACTCAACCCTGTACTGTACATCCGTCAATGACCACTCAACCCTGTACAGTACATCCGTCACTGACAACTCAACCCTGTACTGTACATCCGTCACTGACAACTCAACCCTGTACATTACATCCGTCACTGACCACTCAACCCTGTACACAGTACATCCGTCACTGACCACTCAACCCTGTACTGTACATCCGTCACTGACCACTCAACCCTGTACTGTACATCCGTCACTGACCACTCAACCCTGTACTGTACATCCGTCACTGACCACTCAACCCTGTACAGTACATCCGTCACTGACCACTCAACCCTGTACAGTACATCCGTCACTGACCACTCAACCCTGTACAGTACATCCGTCACTGACCACTCAATCCTGTACCACCCGTCACTGACCACTCAATCCTGTACAGTACATCCGTCACTGACCACTCAACCCTGTACTGTACCTCCGTCACTGACAACTCAACCCTGTACAGTACATCCGTCACTGACCACTCAACCCTGTACAGTACATCCGTCACTGACCACTCAACCCTGTACTGTACATCCGTCACTGACCACTCAACCCTGTACTGTACATCCGTCAATGACCACTCAACCCTGTACTGTAAATCCGTCACTGACAACTCAACCGTGTACACTACATCCGTCACTGACCACTCAACCCTGTACAGTACATCCGTCACTGACCACTCAACCCTGTACAGTACATCCGTCACTGACAACTCAACCCTGTACAGTACATCCGTCACTGACCACTCAACCCTGTACTGTACATCCGTCACTGACAACTCAACCCTGTACAGTACATCCGTCACTGACCACGCAACCTTGTACTGTACATCCGTCACTGACAACTCAACCCTGTACAGTACATTCGCCACTGACCACTCAACCCTGTACAGAACATCCGTCACTGTCCACTCAACCCTGTACTGTAAATCCGTCACTGACCACTCAACCCTGTACTGTACATCCGTCACTGACAACTCAACCCTGTACAGTACATCCGTCAATGACCACTCAACCCTGTACTGTACATCCGTCAATGACAACTCAATGCTGTACAGTACATCCGTCACTGACCACTCAATCCTGTACAGTACATCCGTCACTGACCACACAACCCTGTACAGTACATCCGTCACTGACCACTCAACCCTGTACTGTACATCCGTCACTGACCACTCAACCCTGTACTGTACATCCGTCACTGACCACTCAACCCTGTTCAGTACATCCGTCACTGACCACTCAACCCTGTACAGTACATCCGTCACTGACCACACAACCCTGTACAGTACATCCGTCACTGGCCACTCAACCCTGTACAGTACATCCGTCACTGACCACACAACCCTGTACAGTACATCCGTCACTGGCCACTCAACGCTGTACTGTACATCCGTCACAGACCACTCAACGCTGTACTGTACATCACTCAACCCTGTACAGTACATCCGTCACTGGCCACTCAACCCTGTACAGTACATCTGTCACTTGCCACTCAACCCTGTACAGTACATCTGTCACTGACCAGTACATCTGAGAATATAAAAGCATTCAGTGGCTGAGTTGAGGGTCATGAGTGGATTCTATGCTGAGTGTTACACCGCTGTGTTCCACCTACTTTTACCGCCCCCCTCTAACTCGGTGTTCCACCTACTTTTACCGCCCCCCTCTAACTCGGTGTTCCACCTACTTTTACCGTCCCCTCTAACTCGGTGTTCCACCTACTTTTACCGCCCCCCTCTAACTCGGTGTTCCACCTACTTTTACCGTCCCCTAACTCCGTGTTCCACCTACTTTTACCGCCCCCCTCTAACTCGGTGTTCCACCTACTTTTACCGCCCCCTCTCTAACTCGGTGTTCCACCTACTTTTACCGTCCCCCTCTAACTCGGCCTTCAGGAAGTAGTCAATAAAGTCTCTCGGGTTGTCGGGGTCAAAGTCCATCCGGTGCTCATTCACTTTCTTCAGCACGAATTCCTGCAACTTCTTGTCATTGTTAATCATCTTTTGGGCCTGCAACAGTGAAGTGTTCAACACCACAAAGTGACAAAAGCAAAGCATCTGTTGCCATGGTAATAAGGAAGAAGAGAAGCGTAATGAACTAATTCAAAAGAAGAACAGCACGTCTATCACCGTGCCAGGTTTCTATCACTATGGTAACGAGACAACATCCCTTGGTGGTTCCCACGAGTACTTACTGGTGCATCCCCCCGGATGTACTTGATCCATGGGAAGAAGTTTTCGGGGACCTGGATACCAGCGTTCCTGAACAGGAACTCAAGGTATCCCAGCAGCTTGTTGAAGTCCTTGTCTGTGTACTCAAACCTGCAAAACAGACTCGTACATCAGACACACTTGACAGCAAGGAGTGAGGGAGTTCTGGACAGCAAAGACTCGTACACCAGACACACTTGACAACGAGGAGTGAGGGAGTTCTGGGCAAAAAAGTCTCGTACATCAGACATACTCAACAGAGAGGAGTGAGAGAGTTCTGGACAGCAAAGACTCGTACATCAGACACACTTGACAGCGAGGAGTGAGGGAGTTCTGGGCAGAAAAGACTCGTACATCAGACATACTTAACAGAGAGGAGTGAGAGAGTTCTGGACAGAAAAGACTCGTATATCAGACACACTTGACATCGAGGAGTGAGGGAGTTCTGGACAGCAAAGACTCGTACATCAGACACACTTGACAGCAAGGAGTGAGGGAGTTCTGGACAGCAAAGACTCGTACAGCAGACACACTTGACAGCAAGGAGTGAGGGAGTTCTGGACAGCAAAGACTCGTACATCAGACACACTTGACAGAGAGGAGTGAGGGAGTTCTGGACAGCAAAGACTCGTACACCAGACACACTTGACAGAGAGGAGTGAGGGAGTTCTGGACAGCAAAGATTCGTACATCAGACATACTTGACAGCGAGGAGTGAGGGAGTTCTGGACAGAAAAGACTCGTACATCAGACACACTTGACATCGAGACAGAGGAGTGAGGGAGTTCTGGACAGCAAAGACTCGTACATCAGACACACTTGACAGCAAGGAGTGAGGGAGTTCTGGACAGAAAAGACTCGTACATCAGACATACTTAACAGAGAGGAGTGAGAGAGTTCTGGACAGAAAAGACTCGTATATCAGACACACTTGACATCGAGGAGTGAGGGAGTTCTGGACAGCAAAGACTCGTACATCAGACACACTTGACAGCAAGGAGTGAGGGAGTTCTGGACAGAAAAGACTCGTACATCAGACACACTTGACATCGAGGAGTGAGGGAGTTCTGGACAGCAAAGACTCGTACAGCAGACACACTTGACAGCAAGGAGTGAGGGAGTTCTGGACAGCAAAGACTCGTACATCAGACACACTTGACAGAGAGGAGTGAGGGAGTTCTGGACAGCAAAGACTCGTACACCAGACACACTTGACAGCGAGGAGTGAGGGAGTTCTGGACAGCAAAGATTCGTACATCAGACATACTTGACAGCGAGGAGTGAGGGAGTTCTGGACAGAAAAGACTCGTACATCAGACACACTTGACATCGAGGAGTGAGGGAGTTCTGGACAGCAAAGACTCGTACATCAGACACACTTGACAGCAAGGAGTGAGGGAGTTCTGGACAGAAAAGACTCGTACATCAGACACACTTGACATCGAGGAGTGAGGGAGTTCTGGACAGCAAAGACTCGTACAGCAGACACACTTGACAGCAAGGAGTGAGGGAGTTCTGGACAGCAAAGACTCGTACATCAGACACACTTGACAGCGAGGAGTGAGGGAGTTCTGGACAGCAAAGACTCGTACATCAGACACACTTGACAGCGAGGAGTGAGGGAGTTCTGGACAGCAAAGATTCGTACATCAGACATACTTGACAGCGAGGAGTGAGGGAGTTCTGGACAGAAAAGACTCGTACATCAGACACACTTGACAGCGAGGAGTGAGGGAGTTCTGGACAGCAAAGACTCGTACATCAGACACACTTGACAGCGAGGAGTGAGGGAGTTCTGGACAGAAAAGACTCGTACATCAGACACACTTGACATCGAGGAGTGAGGGAGTTCTGGACAGCAAAGACTCGTACACCAGACACACTTGACAGCGAGGAGTGAGGAGTTCTGGACAGCAAAGACTCGTACATCAGACACACTTGACAGCGAGGAGTGAGGGAGTTCTGGACAGCAAAGACTCGTACACCAGACACACTTGACAGCGAGGAGTGAGGGAGTTCTGGACAGCAAAGACTCGTACATCAGACACACTTGACAGCGAGGAGTGAGGGAGTTCTGGACAGCAAAGACTCGTACACCAGACACACTTGACAGCGAGGAGTAAGGGAGTTCTGGACAGCAAAGACTCGTACACCAGACACACTTGACAGCGAGGAGTGTTCTAGACAGAATATAATGGTATGTCACCTAAGAAGGTATAATGGGGACAGTAGATATTTAGAATGTTTGCCCTCAACGAGTACAGGAAAGATGCTGACACACTTATGACAAATTAATGATAAGTGGGATTCAACTCCACAACATTATAAGACGTGTAAGGGCCACATCGGCATCGCGAGCTTGAACCAAGATAGGGAGTGATCAAATCAGCTGACAGGAACATATTCTTACCTCTCCCCGAATACGATGTTACACATGATGTTGGATACAGCATTCGCCAGGTACGGTTTGACATTGAAGCTGCTCCCCTCAAGGGCCTCCCACGTCTCGGTTAGGATGCAACACTCCTCGAATATGCGCTCCTCCAACGACCGTTTCCCCACCCCGAGGTCTCTCAGGGTCATGACAGCGAACTTCCTCATGGAGCGCCATTGGTCGCCATTACTCCAGAAGACACCTGAACGTGAGAGTTTCATGTACGTAAAGATGTACCATGAGTACACATCAAGATACTAACCCTATGGGGCCAGTACCGTGTGTGTGTATATATAACACCATACCAGCACAGTGTGAGCATATATGAGCACGCCATATCAGCACAGTGTGTAAGTATATACCAGCACGCCATACCAGCACAGTGTGTAAGTATATATCAGCACGCCATACCAGCAGTTTGTAAGTATATATCAACACGCCATACCAGCACAGTGTGTAAGTATTTACCAACACGCCATACCAGCCCAGTGTGAGTATATACCAACACGCCATACCAACACAGCGTGTAAGTATATATCAGCACAGTGTGTAAGTATATACCAATACGCCATACCAGCACAGTGTGTAGGTATATACCAGCACGCCATACCAGCACAGTGTGTATGTATATACCAGCATGCCATACCAGCACAGTGTGTAAGTATATACCAATACGCCATACTAGCACAGTGTGTAAGTATATACCAACACGCCATACCAGCACGGTGTGTGGTATATACCAACACGCCATACCAGCACAGTGTGTAAGTATATACCAACACGCCATACCAGCACAGTGTGTAAGTATATACCAATACGCCATACCAGCACAGTGTGTAAGTATATACCAACACGCCATACCAGCACAGTGTGTAAGTATATACCAACACGCCATACCAGCACAGTGTGTAGGTATATACCAACACGCCATACCAGCACAGTGTGTAAGTATATACCAATACGCCATACCAGCACAGTGTGTGAGGTATATATCCAACACGCCATACCAGCACAGTGTGTAAGTATATACCAACACGCCATACCAGCACAGTGTGTAAGTATATACCAACACGCCATACCAGCACAGTGTGTAAGTATATACCAATACGCCATACCAGCACAGTGTGTAGGTATATACCAGCGCGCCATACCAGCACAGTGTGTAAGTATATACCAACACGCCATACCAGCACAGTGTGTATGTATATACCAGCGCGCCATACAAGCACAGTGTGTAAGTATAAATGACGTCATACCAGCACAGTGTGTGAGTATAGATGACGCCATATCAGCACAGTGTGTGAGTATAGATGACGTCATACCAGCACAGTGTGTGAGTATAGATGACGCCATATCAGCACAGTGTGTGGGTATAGATGACACCACATCAGCACAGTGTGTGAGTATAGATGACACCATATCAGCACTGTGTGAGTATAGATCACGTCATACCAACACACTGTGTGAATATAGATGACGCCATACCAGCACAGTGTGTTAGTATAGATGACGCCATACCAGCACAGTGTGTGAGTATAGATCACGTCATACCGACAGTGTGTGAGTATAGATCACGTCATACCAACACACTGTGTGAGTACAGATGACACCATATCAGCACAGTGTGTTAGTATAGATGACACCATACCAACACACTGTGTGAGTATACATGACGCCATACCAGCACAGTGTGTGAGTATAGATGACGCCATACCAGCACAGTGTGTGAGTATAGATGACGCCATATCAGCACAGTGTGTGAGTATAGATGACACCATATTAGCACAGTGAGTATAGATGACGCCTTATAAGCACAGTGTGAGAGTATAGATGACACCATATCAGCACAGTGTGTGAGTATAGATGACGCCATACCAGCACAGTGTGTTAGTATAGATGACGCCATATCAGCACAGTGTGAGTACAGATGACACCATATCAGCACAGTGTGTGAGTATAGATGACGCCATACCAGCACAGTGTGTGAGTATAGATGACGCCATATCAGCACAGTGTGTGAGTATAGATGACGCCATATCAGCACAGTGTGTGAGTATAGATGACGCCATATCAGCATGGTGTGTGAGTTTCTAAGATGCCTAGCGGTTAGAACAATCGAAAAATAAATACATTATCAGACAATAAAGGTATAGTTTTTTGATGACGTAACAATTGAATGACGTTATCCCGTCACTGCGCCATTCTAGTGTGCCCCCTCGTAATCGAACCATTTTACATTACGTCACAATGTAAGCGACGTCACGATGCATGTCAGTTGTCATCGCCTCGTACGGCCTCCTACAGTAAACTTCACCGTTGCATCCAGTGTCTTGGTTTGCTGTTGCTTCACGCAGCTAACATCACTGGTGGAAACATTACGTTTATGCTTTACGACGGTTAAAATGTGTCATTTCGACTCACAAGTTTTCAGCGACACGGTAACGTTCGTAATGTTTACATTCCCACAATGCAATTGTGGAATGTCGCTTGACTACTCAACTTCCTCTGGATGTACTGATCTAAACTTACGCTGGTAGTAGAAATGCAACGTTCTTATTGCCCCATATGGTTTACGTTAATGACAGATGTAATTAAAATAATTCAAAGAAGATATTTAATCCGAACGTAAACCGTCATCAAACTGTTATCATTTGGTTTTTCTGGTAACGTTCGTCTTAACGTAGGGGGCAGACACATCAATAGAACAGCGCGCCAGTTAGCCCTGTGCGAGGATTCTTAATTTAGGTCACCGACACCGTCGTTTGTTTTCTGCCTTAAATTAATCGTATTTATCTTTAGAAAGTATTAAATTTGGCATCTTAGAAAAGAAATACACTTCGCCCTACCACCATGTATAGGACGCTTGCGTCCGAGTGCTTTAACGTTATAATAGTTCAGGGCAAAAGTGTGTTTTATTACACTATACATGGTGGTAGAGCGAAGCGTATTTCTTAAATAGATGACACCATATCAGAACAGTGGGTGAGTATAGATCACGTCATACCAACACACTGTGTGAGTATAGATGACACCATATCAGCACAGTGTGTTAGTATAGATGACGCCATACCAGCACAGTGTGTGAGTATAGATGACGCCATACCAGCACAGTGTGTTAGTATAGATGACGCCATATCAGCACAGTGTGTGAGTATAGATGACGCCATATCAGCACAGTGTGTGAGTATAGATGACACCATATCAGAACAGTGGGTGAGTATAGATGACGCCATATCAGCACAGTGTGTTAGTATAGATGACGCTATATCAGCACAGTGTGTGAGTATAGATGACGCCATATCAGCACAGTGTGTGAGTATAGATGACGCCATATCAGCACAGTGTGTGAGTATAGATGACGCCATACCAGCACAGTGTGTGAGTATAGATGACGCCATATCAGCACAGTGTGTTAGTATAGATGACGCCATATCAGCACAGTGTGTGAGTATAGATGACGCCATATCAGCACAGTGTGTGAGTATAGATGACACCATATCAGAACAGTGGGTGAGTATAGATGACGCCATATCAGCACAGTGTGTTAGTATAGATGACGCTATATCAGCACAGTGTGTGAGTATAGATGACGCCATATCAGCACAGTGTGTGAGTATAGATGACGCCATATCAGCACAGTGTGTGAGTATAGATGACGCCATACCAGCACAGTGTGTGAGTATAGATGACGCCATATCAGCACAGTGTGTTAGTATAGATGACGCCATATCAGCCATGTGTGAGCATAGATGACGCCATATCAGCACAGTGTGTGATATAGATGACGCCATATCAGCACAGTGTGTGTAGTATAGATGACGCCATATCAGCACAGTGTGTGAGTATAGATCACGTATAGATGACGCCATATCAGCACAGTGTGTGAGTATAGATGACGCCATATCAGCACAGTGTGTGAGTATAGATGACGCCATATCAGCACAGTGTGTGAGTATAGATGACGCCATATCAGCACAGTGTGTTAGTATAGATGACGCCATATCAGCACAGTGTGTGAGTATAGATGACGCCATATCAGCACAGTGTGTGAGTATAGATCACGTCATACCAGCACATGTGTGTGAGTATAGATGACGCCATACCAGCACAGTGTGTGAGTATAGATGACGCCATACCAGCACAGTGTGTGAGTACAGATGACGCCATATCAGCACATTGTGTGAGTATAGATGACGCCATATCAGCACAGTGTGTGAGTATAGATGACGCCATATCAGCACAGTGTGTGAGTATAGATGACGCCATACCAGCACAGTAAACTTTCAAGATCCTCTATTTTGTGAAGGTCACGTTGTTGTAAACAAAGCAACTTTCAATATGCTCTATATTGTGAAGGTCACGTTGTTGTAAACAAAACAACTTTCAATATGCCCTATATTGTGAAGGTCACGTTGTTGTAAACAAAGCAACTTTCAGTAAGGTGTTTATCAGAATGGCGGGAATTGATCTAAATGATGTGGCTCGTGCCAACCTACACTCACCTTTCCCATTGAAGATCTTCTTGAGAATGTAGATCCAGTTGGGCCTGTTGATGACGTAACTGCTTTTGTTCACCAGAGTGTCTCGTATCAGGTTAGGTCCGAACACAACCACCATCGTCATCGACCCCACCTTCAGCCTGTACACGTCGCCGTACCGATGTCGCAGCTTCATCATAAACCGATAGATGTTCCTGATGCCGGCCATCTGTGGCATGTTGCCAATGACGGGGAAGGCAATAGGCCCAGGGGGTCGTTTCTTCCCATCCCTTCCCAGAAGCAGATAGCCAAGCAGCAGGGTGGACGAGAAAATGAGGGCAGTACGGGTGGAGACAGATCGTTCCTGGGGTAGAAGCGACTGCACCAGTTCCAACACAGGGGTTATGTACCCTCCTATTGTGGATAACACCGAGGGCATAGTAGAATAGTTGAACGCCTCTGTTTGCGTATATTTGAAGATGTCAGGTCCCACCGTTCAGGTCCTATACTGTTCAAGTCACACTGTTTGTACCATCTGTCTATTAGTGTTTTCGCACAGAGCGAGGGAGTGACCTTGATTTGGACAGCAGACGGGCTGTCTCAGTCACCCAGTGGCGAGGCGACCGTCCTATATTTTGACCTTTCTCCCTGAAGAGCGGCAAACATACTGTGTACTGGTGACCTGCTATGTTCGCAGCGTATCAATGGATGAATCGCCTGTTTGCTGCAGACGACACCAGACTATGCCCACTGAGTCACACAGTTGCCCGTGATATCGTATACACATTTCTCTGTAGTCGTGACCATATTGCTTCTGATAACAACGTTTTTATTTTTTCTTATCCTGACTCATGACCTTTTGCTTATCTCCTTTTCCTTTTCGAATGGCAGTGGAACGCTTGAATCCCTTGAAGTTCCAGAAGCGGACGTAAAAATACACTCACCCACGAGTTACCTCCCTTTGCCCTCGTTCCGCGCAAACAGTCATGTGACCAGCCTTACTTGTCACTCTCTCCCTTTTCGCCCAAGCGGATGGTTGGGCGAGCACTGGACTTCCTTATACGGCATTATATCCTATTTATTTAGGTCCTATTCTTCAAAATTACGCTGGATTTGGCAATAACTACTATGTATTATATGTAAAACAATTGTAAAAATTATTTGTATTTGTGTCTTTATTTCATCGTTATGTAACTTTGTTTACATTTCATGAAATCTTGCAGTGTTTGCAGGCACAGGTTATCCGTGGCTGATCCTCACCCCCAGTGCCCTTCGTGCATAAAACCATGTTCTTCCAGCCTGCGCTGTACTTAGTGTGTTGATTTATCAAATCTTAAATAAAATCAATATTTGTCTTATATCTATAGACGTGCCATGGATCGGGTGAGGAAGTCATCTCAAGTCACGGCTGATAAAACAGGAGATCAGCCTTCAAACTGTATGTTGCTTGCTACTGCTGATGTTCATAATACTGGTGCTATGTTTAGTGCGTTGCAGGGGCAATCTGCTGGTACGGGGACCGAAGAAGAGATCGGCTACAACACAGTTGACACCGACTCAAAGTAAGAAAAAGACGTCACCCTCTTCTACATCGCAGAAGAAAGCATCTGTTACCAGATCTGAGGGTAAATCTACGCGTGCTAGTACATCAACGCAGCAGAAACCCTTCAACGAGGAGATATAACCTCCACATGAAGAAGACGTTTTTGATGATCCCCGGTACTTCTACCGAAGTACCTATGAATTCAGCGACTCAATCGACTTCTACAAGTACTAGATCGTCCCCTGCAACGGTCACAGCAGGCCAGCTGTTTGACGAACTACCACCTACTTCTCAACGGAGTGAAGTTGAGGCGCAGAACTCATCAGCGCACGCGAACGCTTCGTCAACACTGCAGCAGCTTCAACCAACGCTGAACTTTGACCCGGGTGAAAGTATGAGACAATTCACCAACCAGATGATGGCCATGATGGAACGTAGGTTCGAGGAAGAAGCGAAGGATCGTGAAGCCTCTCATCTACCAACACCGTGCGCAATCCTACGGACCTGCGCAAACCTACTCCTCATAGAACTGCGTCTCAAGACTAGGTTGGCGAACGTACATCTTTGCGAAGGTCTCCACAGTCAGACGACTCTGTCATCTTGGAAGAGGATAGAAGAGATGAGATGCCTACACACAGTTCTACATCTGCGAACCCTCAACGTTTGAGAACATTGAAGGATCCATCTCCTACACCTAGCCGCTCTAGATCGAGATCTCATATCTCTCACAGACGTTCGCGAAGTCACTCATCAGGAGACAGAGGTTCGAGAAGAGAAGGCTCACATCACAGAAGTTCGCGAAGGGATACATCTAGCAACAGACGTTCGCGAAGGGATAGCTCACATCACAGAGGTTCGTGAAGAGATGAATCTTCACTTATATGATGCATAACGACGACTTTGACTCCGTCACTATCCCTCCAATTGAACCTATATCCAAGGTACCCTCTAACCAACGTCATCCGTCATACTTCTCAAAAGTATAACAGCAAGTCAAAATATTCCGGCATACAGAAGGCAAAGGAGAAGCAGTACCCCAGTTTCAGAGGCGGCAAAGGATCTTTTCGTCGCTCATCCAGAAATTACAGAGGAAACTCAGGGAGAGGCCGCACTCCCAGAGGATCCAGAGGAACTAGACGTTGATATCGTGGTTCGGAACGACTGGAGTCTTCCACCCCCTGCCGTTCCTGTAAAACCATCAACAGTGGGTGGACGTCTACAAAGGTACTGGAAAAATTGGGGGATACAAGAGGACGACTACGTCTCTCAAGTACTAAGAGAAGGATACAGAGTGAAACTCAAGGCCACACCTCCGCTAACTCTCAGCCTGATGGTCTTCGATTACGCAGAGGAACAGGCAGACAAACTACAAGAGGCCATCGACTCACTACTTATGAATGAGGCGGTAGAGATAATAGATCAGCATCATCTCACTCCAGGCTTCTACTCTACTTGATTTACAACATGCGCAAATTCAACAAAGACTATCTACTGAAACCAGAGAGGTTCAGAATGATCCACCTACCTCAACTCAGACTACTCGTCCGTCCAGCAGATTACATGGCCAGCATAGACTTGCAGGATGCGTACCTTCACATCCCCCATACACCCGGAATCAAGAAAGTATCTACGATTCCTATTCAGAGGGCAGAACTTCCAATGGAACGTCCTATCGTTTGGAATATCTTCGGCTCCGTGGCTATTCACACGAGTAACCAAGCCTATAGTCGCATATCTACATCATCGAGGTCTACGCAATGCCTTCTATTTGGACGACGGAATTCAGGTTCACCAAGATGTCAGTCAACTCAGACTACAGCTGAACTTCACAATCAAGTTGCTCACTCAGCTAGGTTGGCTGGTGAACCTAATGAAGTCAGAGTTGGAACCTAAACAAGAAGCATGTCATCTTGTCCCAGTTGACGGGATCGGGTGGTCAGGGTCGCTGACATGGTTGAAGCATGTCATCTTGTCCCAGTTGACGGGATCGGGTGGTCAGGGTCGCTGACGTGGTTGAAGCATGTCATCTTGTCAGTTGACGGGATCGGGTGGTCAGGGTCGCAGACATGGTTGAAGCATGTCATCTTGTCCCAGTTGACGGGATCGGGTGGTCAGGGTCGCAGACATGGTTGAAGCATGTCATCTTGTCCCAGTTGACGGGATCGGGTGGTCAGGGTCGCTGACGTGGTTGAAGCATGTCATCTTGACCCAGTTGACGGGATCGGGTGGTCAGGGTCGCAGACATGGTTGAAGCATGTCATCTTGACCCAGTTGACGGGATCGGGTGGTCAGGGTCGCAGACATGGTTGAAGCATGTCATCTTGACCCAGTTGACGGGATCGGGTGGTCAGGGTCGCTGACATGGTTGAAGCATGTCATCTTGTTGACCAGTTGGGTCGCAGACATGGATGAAGCATGTCATCTGGTCCCAGGACGGATCGCTGACGTGGTTGAAGCATGTCATCTTGACCCAGTTGACGGGATCGGGTGGTCAGGGTCGCTGACATGGTTGAAGCATGTCATCTTGGTTGAAGCATGTCATCTTGACCCAGTTGACGGGATCGGGTGGTCAGGGTCGCTGACGTGGTTGAAGCAAGTCATCTTGTCCTAGGTACGTGGGTCCCAGTTGCGTGGATTCTGTTCCAGACCTAATATAATTATTGACAACAGTCATACATCTACCGTAATGCTGACTGCGACGTTAAACCATCAATATTTTACGAATGTCCCATTCACTCCATACGCCTGGGGAGGTCCCGTTACGGCTGTATCAACATTTCAACCAACGCCAAGGTAGGTGAACGCTTCGTATGTCGTGTGTATTATCAGCATAGGTTAGCTGTACAAGGTGAGACAATAAACCACCAGGAGGACAGCATGGTATGGAGGAACGTATAGGAAAGACGACGGCACACCAAGAAGGCAACGTTGTTGTCATTCACCACAGAAAGTAACGGGTTTCAAACAGTACACTTGCTAACACAATTTCAGTATACTAGTATTACGAATGTGCAATTCACCTCACGGTTCACGTTCCTTCCACCACGTTTACGCCGAGTCCTTGTGAGATAAAGTTGCCTTTCCTTGGTAATACAACGTGGTTGCCCGGTTCGTGGTTGCCCAGATCGTGGCGCGGAGTCTGAAGTAGGTGCCACTCACACCCCTCTCACAATAATCCCCAGCATTCAGCTGTCACGTGACGCAAGGACACCATCCGAACATGAAGCATTACTGCTGTACTTTGGCAACCATGGGAGTATGTCTCATAGTCTACCTCAGTTACCATGGTAGTATGTCACATAGTCTACCTCTGTTACCATGGTAGTATGTCTCATAGTCTACCTCAGTTACCATGGTAGTATGTCTCATAGTCTACCTCAGTTACCATGGTAGTATGTCTCATAGTCTACCTCTGTTACCATGGTAGTATGTCCATCATAGTCTACCTCAGTTACCATGGTAGTATGTCTCATAGTCTACCTCAGTTACCATGGTAGTATGTCTCATAGTGTACCTCAGTTACCATGGTAGTATGTCTCATAGTCTACCTCAGTTACCATGGTAGTATGTCACATAGTCTACCTCAGTTACCATGGTAGTATGTCATAGTGTACCTCAGTTACCATGTTACTAGTCTACCTCAGTTACCATGGTAGTATGTCTCATAGTCTACCTCAGTTACCATGGTAGTATGTCTCATAGTCTACCTCTCAGTTACCATGGTATAGTATGTCTCATAGTCTACCTCCTCAGTTACCATGGTAGTATGTCTCATAGTCTACCTCCCTCAGTTACCATGGTAGTACAGTGTCTCATAGTCCATGGTAGTATGGTAGTATGTCTCATAGTCTACCTCAGTTACCATGGTAGTATGTCTCATAGTCTACCTCAGTTACCATGGTAGTATGTCACATAGTGTACCTCAGTTACCATGGTAGTATGTCACATAGTGTACCTCAGTTACCATGGTAGTATGTCACCATCCTCAGTTACCATGGTAGTATGTCTCATAGTCTACCTCATGGTCTCATAGTCTACCTCAGTTACCATGGTAGTATGTCACATAGTAGTACCTCTACCTCAGTTACCATGGCCTCAGTATGTCTCATAGTCTACCTCAGTTACCATGGCAGTATGTCTCATAGTCTACCTCAGTTACCATGGTAGTATGTCTCATAGTCTACCTCAGTTACCATGGTAGTATGTCTCATAGTCTACCTCAGTTACCATGGTAGTATGTCACATGTCATTTAGTATGTCACATAGTATGTCTCATGTACCTCAGTTACCATGGTAGTATGTCTCATAGTCTACCTCAGTTACCATGGCAGTATGTCACATAGTGTACCTCAGTTACCATGGTAGTATGTCTCAGTTACCATGGTAGTATGTCTCATAGTCACATACGTCTACCTCAGTTACCATGGAGTCACCTATGTCAGCACCTCAGTTACCATGGTAGAGAGAGAGTGGTACCAGAGAGAGAGAGAGTGTGTGTGTGTATGTGTGTGTGTGTTATTCAGATAAGACTCTAGTCCCTTCACCAATCAATGTCTACTACCCTCCACCGTCAGTCTGCAGGGGGGAGGGGAGGGAGGGAGTAAGAGTAGGAATGCTGTCTTGGTGGGTCCGGTTGCATGACAGAGCCTAATCCCGTCAAATGAGCTGTCACCAATCCTTGTAGAGAGAGAGCCGCTCGCGTCCACAACCTTTATTCCATTACAAAGCCTTTAAGGTGCCATTCATATGAACTTGTGGTGCATTATAAGTAGACAACGGGCGTAACCCCGCTAAGCGGCCAGGGCAAGTGCTGAACGGATTTATTGCAACATTACACCAAAGCATTATAATCTGAGTCTTAGGAAGGACTCTGCGAGAAATCGCCTGTGATCATCTCCAGTGTGGACGGCAAACAGCGAGACCCCTACAAGGCCAGTAGAGAGGGTGGTACCGTGGATGACCAGGTACAGGGGGACGCAGCGACACTAGAATCAAGCAGGAGAATGTTGGAACATGAACATTGCTAAATTGTATTTTCATTCACAGCAGATTTTCTGTTGTGATTCTAGCGACCCTATTGCACTAAGCGTGTCTGACCTAGCGGTTGTCCATAGACAGTTCCACTAAAGAGCCGCCCTGAAACCAACGCCAACATACGGATGGCAACATTCACTCTGACGTAATTCTCCGGCGTTGTGGGCTGCCTGCAGTGATCGGTCGTACCTACGGTAAGTGTTTATGTATATGTCTCACTAGTCTGTTATACAGACCCTGAAACAAACATATCCAAGACAGACCATGACAGTCTAGATTATGTGGCAAGTCTAGATTTCCACAGCTCCTTTTCATAATGTTTCATTTTTTTATTATGAACTATTTTTTGCTGTAAAAAAATGTTCATTTCAGAGACTAGTTGTTAGTGTAATGTCCCACCACAATGAACGTGATCCTCTCTCTGTCTTCGTACCCAGCGAGAACTCAGTTACCATGTACTTAAATAGACAGCACGACGTTCCTCTTCCACACACAAGACACGCAGCAATGGAGAGGTCCCTGGCTGGTAGGTGTATACACCTGCATCTACCAAAACATGCCCGTCAGCTGACGTCTCCGTGTAGGGCTGGGACGGGTAGGAAAAAAATGGAATCGAGTACCCGCATGTACTTACCCGAATCGGAATCGGAATCGAGTACCCGGAAATGTATGGAATACAGCGCTTCTGTCAACTTTCTGAATATTCAATCACGATTTGACAGAGATTATTACAGAAAACTTGAAAGGATGGCAATAAGACATTGAAACTGATCTTAGACTATTTAATTTACGTCTGTTTAACTAATATAAAGAGTAACACCATTACTTACATTCCACGGCACATTTCGTTCCTGCTGTTACCGTGACTTGATAAGTCATTGCTCATGTGCAGATAAATTACAGTCGTTAATAATAACCTCCATTTACCGGATGTCACTTCAAGACACAAATACCTATAGCAACACGTAGCAATTTGATGTCACTTCAAGACACAAATACCTATAGCAACACGTAGCAATTTGATCTCACTTCAAGACACAGGTATCTATAGCAACACGTAGCATTTTGATGTCACTTCAAGACACATATACCTATAGCAACACGTAGATAGTTGATGTCACTTCAAGACACATATACCTATAGCAACACGTAGCAATTTGATCGTAAGACACATATATCTATAGCTACATCGTCACTTCAAAGACACATATACCTATAGCAACACGTAGCAATTTGATGTCAAGACACATCAAGACACATATATCCACTTCAAGACACAGGTATCTATAGCAACACGTAGCATTTTGATGTCACTTCAAGACACATATACCTATAGCAACACGTAGCAATTTGATGTCACTTCAAGACACATATACCTATAGCAACACGTAGCAATTTGATGTCACTTCAAGACACAAATACCTATAGCAACACGTAGCAATTTGATGTCACTTCAAGACACAAATACCTATAGCAACACGTAGCAATTTGATGCCACTTCAAGACACAAATACCTATAGCAACACGTAGCAATTTGATCTCACTTCAAGACACAGGTATCTATAGCAACACGTAGCATTTTGATGTCACTTCAAGACACATATACCTATAGCAACACGTAGCAATTTAACGTCACTTCAAGACACATATACCTATAGCAACACGTAGCAATTTGACGTCACTTCAAGACAGATATACCTATAGCAACACGTAGCAATTTGATCCTCACTTCAAGACACAGGTAGGTATATACCTATAGCAACACGTAGCAATTTGATGTCACTTCAAGACACATATACCTATAGCAACACGTAGCAATTTAACGTCACTTCAAGACACATATACCTATAGCAACACGTAGCAATTTGATGTCACATCAAGACACATATACCTATAGCAACACGTAGCAATTTGATGTCACTTCAAGACAGATATACCTATAGCAACACGTAGCAATTCGATGTCACTTCGAGACACAAATACCTATAGCAACACGTAGCAATTCGATGTCACTTCAAGACACAAATACCTATAGCAACACGTAGCAATTTGATGTCACTTCCAGACACATATACCTATTACAACACGTAGCATTTTGATGTCACTTCAAGACACATATACCTATAGCAACATGTAGCATTTTGATATCACTTCAAGGCACATATACATGTACCTATAGTAACGCGTAGCAATTTGATGTCACTTCAAGACGCATATACCTATTACAACACGTAGAAATTTGATGTCACTTCAAGACACTGTCGTAATCGACGTCCCCGTGAAGATTCGCATTTACATTCAGTAACACGTTGTCGCTATCTGAAGCAAAATGACGTTCTCGGGACGAAAATAGAAAGTTGCGCGCCTGCGTGCGCCTGCGTGTGCGCGTGTATGTGTACACGCCTTGTAAGGGACACCCTGGACAACGAGCTACATGTGATAAGCATGGAATACATTTCAAACGTATATATAGGTCAATGCTGTTTTCACCTGAATACGGTGTCTGTATATGAGGCTATTGAATGCATGTACAGGATGAGCTTCAAAACACTGGTTATTCAGATCTGCACAAAGTGCATAAACATTCACTGTGCTGGTGGTGTAATAACGGCCCGTGCCGGGCGAGGCTCTCTTGGAGTCGGTAGATATAGTCACGTCGGACAAAGCTACAGTCAGGCAGGCAGTGTTATGGCTGCTATATATAGAAGTGTTACAACTAGTACATACAATGAATACATGGAACTTTGATCAATGGATATTAAGTTCTGAACTGTTTGTAATGACGTCTCGGGGATCTGCTTCGCCCCTTTCTGAAGACGCAGATGTAAAACGTCGTTACAGTGAGTGAGTGAGTTTAGTTTTACGCCACACTCAGCAATATTCCAGTTATATGGCGGCGGTCTGTAAATAATCGAGTCTGGACCAGACAATCCAGTGATCAACAGCATGAGCATCGATCTACGCAATTGGGAACCAATGACATGTCGTCAACCAAGTCAGCGAGCCTGACCACCCGATCCCGTTAGTCGCCTCTTACGACAAGCATGGGTTACTGAAGATCATTTCTAACCCGGGCCTTCGCGGGTGTGGTGTGTTACAGCTGTTGTATATCCAACTGGATCTTAATGCTGATATCTGACAGCTGTGTTTCGGCAGTTTGGTGTGATGCTCGCCGCAATTATTACTGTATCACACTGTGATTCGTATGTTGTATGTCAGGAACTATACCACACAACAGTATTATAAACTGTGATCGTAGCACTGATCCATGGTGTTTGTACCTGCTGTCATGACTATCGGATGTCTCCAGTGAGTCATGTTGTTACGCTAAGGGTGAACGCTAAGAGAGTGGCACTGGCGGGGGTACAAATCAAGAAACATCAATATCTGTTTATAAACGTCAGCACTCTCTCAGCTGTCGCTACCCGACTAATCCCTTGTCAAGACGGCCCCTGGTCGTCAGTGAGACAGTGTAGACAGTGTAGCTATCACCCCAGCGTCCTACCTGGCACCCAATGAAGGCACCACTCATTGTCCACTGTGGTTGGGGTTACTTAATACCGTATATCATTGTATAGACGCTGTGATATCTATATATTTCAGACACATTCTACACTCGTAATATATGATTTGACGGTAAATATTTTTAGTTGATTCGGGGTCCAATCGAGGGAGATGTTTATGATACATCAAACCCGGCGTGTATTACAAGCTGACGTGTAGGGGAGGAAGGCTTGTTTTCAAGGATCTACGGTACTACTTCTGCGCCTTGCACTGACCGTCTGTGTAGATGCAATCTCTTCCAGGCCACTCTATGGTAGTGTAGATACTATCGGTGGGAAACTTCAATGTTCCCTTGTGTTGTCGAGCGGTGCAGTTGTAAGGTTTTCACTGCCGACATTAAGAAGCCGTGAACCGTCACACTGCCGACACCAGATGGTAAACACCTCCTTTACGAGGTATTGTACGTTTCGTAGTCTCTGTGGTACTGTACAGTCTGCAGGTATTCCTGTGTATCAATGTTTGGACGTGACAATTCCATTAAATGGCATCTTCATGCAGAATTCTACCAGTAATATATATTCAGTAGGCGGTTGCTAGGGGTCCTACGCTAAAACGGTAGAAATCCTACGTTGAGTGGGTGACAGTTGTAGTATGTAAAAGAAGGGGAGGGTGGGGCGGACTAGGGCAGTAGAGTGGTAGAATAGGGCAGTGTAGGTCGCCGTATGGCGCGTAGTCGTAGTGGAATGGTGCGAGGACGTCGGTTTTGTGTGTGTGTGTTTTAGTGGGTAGTGCGTGTGTGTGTGTGTGTGTGTGTAGTGGGTAGTGCGTGTGTGTCCTACGTTACAACATATGGGGCGGTTTCCTGCTTTGTTAAATAAATCCGCCGTCGTATAGGGCGTAGTCCTATGTTGTATGGGGCTGGGTCCTATATTGTTTGGACGTAGGCATTAGTTGTATGGGGAGTACTCGTCGGTTGTATGGGGCGTAGACCTACGTTGCCAGTTTGTCGGCAGTTGAAGGGACGCCCATCCAAACACAAATACCTGTTGTCATTGATTTTCAAGTGAAGGGAAGGCCAACTTGCAGTCAGGTACAATACCACACTTACCGCCAGGTCACTGACCATCCAGTCCACGCTCTGGGATCTTTTTTCGTCCGCAATCGACACAGGAGTCTCAACGTAAAATACCAATCCTTAATAATACAGTATATGTACGTCACCAATCACGGTGTAACCGCTTTTTGTTGCCACAAATATATGCTTTGTGCCCTAGTAGGCATACACAGTCTCAGTTACTAGTAACTCACGTACGTGTTCTGTGTTCCAGATAATGGCGGTTGACATGAGCATGACGGAGCGCCTAATGCGCCAGAAGAACGTCACCCTCCAGAGGCAGCTGGAGGTGACGCTGCGGATCCTGGACAAGGAGGACCGAACCTCTCAGCAGCAGCACGTCAAGTTGTTCCAGGAGTACACACACTTCCTGCGAGATCTGACAGTCAGATGCACCGGGCTTGACACCTACTCCCAGCCCGACACGCGCGCCATGAGGAAGAACGCAGCATTGAAGGAAAGACGTCTTTCTGTTATTCCAATGGAGGCCCGGACGCCAGACCAGAACCCTAAACCAGCAATAGAACGAATACCACGGCCGTCAACTGTTGCAGCTCCTGTGACAGTCAAGAGAGCTAGTTCTGAACGACGACATGTGGGCCCTGAGAAACAGGAGCAGAGGTTCACCACATGTCTGGAAGTTCTAGATGACATAATCCAAAACCATTATTTGAGAAAAAGGCCAAATAGACAGCGAAAGATTGGGCTTGTAATGCCTGCCCGTGTGGCAGGGGACAGCAAGCCTGTGTCTAGCAGCACCAGACTCGAGGGTCACATAGCTGGGGGCAGATACAGCCCTATGCATATCCGCCCAGCCAGCAGCTACACCATGACTAGTAAGGGGAGGGGCCACACTGACATTAAGACACGCCCACACACTGCGCAGCCTCAGCGGTCAGCTCTTAGACTGGCCTCCAAAAATGCCTCTACTCCCAGCATTGAAGAGGCCTGGCGGTCAAACCCGGGCAGCGTGAGACCTCGGAGACCCAAGTCGGCCCCGTCTAGGTATGAGGCGTCCGGGCGGTCACCAGCCGTCCCGCGTCAACAGGTGGCCGGGATTATCGCGGAGATGAACAGCAGGAGCGCCGCTACCAGGGCCATGGTGGGTCGCAGCAAGAAGCTCAACAACTACATCGCCAGTCTGGCCTGGCCAGGTGCATAACAATACCCAGGCTGACATGATCTGGATCAGACTTACAGCGCTGTCATAAATCGTTGTTCTGTTGTTCACAGTCTTCAAATAACAGGTGCTCTTCAGATTTTGTAAGAACCAACAGGTGTGAGATGGCAGAGGATCCAAAGTTCCCAGCAGACTTAGAGTCAGCTTGAGCTTCATAGCGACTGCTCAGTTCATACAACGCATCTGTGACGTCAAACGTCCCTAGGAGAGATATCTCCGGTATCTCCTAATAGTCTCATTTGTTTGTTCTACCCTTTTACATTGTGATTCTTTGGCTGATTGTACCTGTTGGCGTCAGAGACAGCCACGACTGCCACTTTACTACATCCCATTCAGAAGTCACAGCTGTGTTCTGATGCTTTATTCACATGCACAGATTACATAAACCAGACATTGTTCTATTTCCAGTGTTTCTTCAGTTGTCATCAAATGTCCAGTGCCCCAAGTACGACCTGAAACTGACTTCAGCTTAGTTGAAGATGTCACCTTTTCAGTTGGTAAATTACGCTTTTATATAGGGTCTAAGGCCTTAACTACAATAAATTTATAACACTTGTGTGTTTTCAAAAATCAGACCTACTGATTCCCTGCATCGTGTGCAGTTGTCATTCTTAGTTCATCCCATCAGCATCGTGGACACACCAGTATCAGGCCACAACATCCACCTGGACTTGATAGTATGTTGACACTATGTCCACCCTGGACTTGCCAGTACTTAGCCAGGAGATCCACCCTGGACTTGCCAGTACTTAGCCAGGAGATCCACCCTGGACTTGCCAGTACTTAGCCAGGAGATCCACCCTGGACTTGCCAGTACTTAGCCAGGAGATCCACCCTGGACTTGCCAGTACAGTCAGGCCTCGTTAATACGAACACTTTGGTTTCTTTAAAAAAACGTTCGGATAGTGAAACGTTCGTACTGCTGAAACCACAGTATATGCACCGAGTTACTTCCCCTTGATATCAAAGAAATCAAAACAAAACATGAAAGACAATCACTGGATTTATTACACATTGTTTCACTCACACATTTTACTTACAAAAGTAGTCTTTAATGGTGGGCTGCGTCAAAGGTTGTTTTAAAGAATTGAGCATGTCCATTGCTTTATCTGCATTTTCGATGTCACCCTGGCACTCGTAGTACGTAACGATGTTACCGAGGTACAGTCTCATGTCTGTTAAAGACGGAAGGGTGACCATGTCTTCTGCTTCTTCTTCTTCACTTTCAATCTGATCATCTGCAGCTGTCACCATCTCTATGATGTTCTCTGAAGTCAGCGAATCACAATTCTTCTCTACCTTTAACTACTGCATTCTTATCAGCACTGGCAGCTACCCCCTGATAATTTTGTTTCTTAATTTGATGACGAGATTTGAAGCGGTAAAGCCAACCGCGAGAATAACCAAAATCATTGATTCCTAATTTTGAGCCCAATTCCATGCCTTTCTCAGTTAACATTTGGTCATTTACTGAAGCATTTTTTGTGTTCATTTCTGTCATCCAAACATAAAGTGCTTCCTCTAATTTGGCATGTTTAGCATTTCGTTCTCTTGTGAGAGATAGAGAATCTTCCGAAATATTTAGCCACTTATCCTTACTTTTCCATATGTCCGAAACAGTAGTTTTGTCGACAGAATGACCGAATTCTTCGCCAAAATGTTTACTTAAAAAATCGAAACTGGCTTTAGGATTTCTTTCTATGTATAGGCAAATTACCCTCTTTTGAGACGCAGTAATTTCGAAGCGCTTACGCTTAGCAGGTTGGCAAGCCATAGTGAAAATGCATTGATTTGTGAAATGTTTACCCGTACATATTTATAGCGGAAGATTTTTACAACACACATTGACACTTCTCACTCAATATATTTGGAGTAAAAGTTGTTAAACTGTTAACTGGACTGGTTAGACTTTGTGATAAAGGGATCAAAGGGATGAGTCGCTAAGTCGCTAAACAAACCACGTGTCACTTTGGGTGGGCCAGTCGGCAGCGCGGTCAACTTCAATCGTTCGGATTAACGCAGCTGTTTACAACTTAATTAGTCCAATCCGTTCCGACTGACCAGCGTTCGGAGGCGGAAACTGAATCGTTGGACTGACGAGGTGTCAATTGTATTCAATATATAGGGAGATGATTTGGTGCCCAGTGAGTAGCATTCGGAAGTCGGTGGATTCGGATTAACGAGGACCGGATTACCGCGGCCTGACTGTACTTAGCCAGGAGATCCACCCTGGACTTGCCAGTACTTAGCCAGGAGACCCACTCTGGAGTAATCTCTGTCCTGATCGGTTGTCATCTGAAATATATATGGCAAAACCAGAAGTGACAATATGACATGATCACACTACTGGCGACATGAGGTAATGCAGCATCACTATGATGGAGCAGGCTGAGGGAAGATGGCTGCCATCATAGGGAACTCTTCACTTGGCTGTTTCTTCTTTGATCCTGACCTTGACCTTGACCCAAATGTAAATGCAGGAAGTTGAGTGCTTTGTGCCAGGCATCCTGTTGAGCATGTGCATGGGGCCTAGGAGACCCTCCCCACACAAGGTTCATTCCTGAAACCAGCAGCATGAGAGCTAGAGCCTATACCAGATAGTCACACAAGTTGTCCAGCACAGCTTTTGTTTCTTTGGGTCTTAACGCTACAATCAGCAATATTCACCTCTCTAAAAATATTCTTTAAAAAGCAATTTGAAATTATCTGTAAATAACCAATTTTGGACCAGACAATCCAGTGGTTGATAGCAAGAGTAACACACCCACACCAACAATTTACTGTGCATGAAAACATGCTATTAAGTTGGCTCTGAAAACACACATGACCAGCTAGAGATCAGTGCTAATGTTGAAGCTGAGTCGAGAACTCGTGAAAACAGAATACTGATAGACTTTAGTGACCTACAATACAGGTATTACATGACAAGTGTTGCACATTTTTTATACAAGGGTGGATTACAATACAGGTGTTGTACAGTATCTATATCAGGGTGGATTACAATACAGGTGTTGTACAGTATCTATATCAGGGTGGATTACAATACAGGTGTTGTACAGTATCTATATCAGGGTGGATTACAATACAGGTGTTGTACAGTATCTATATCAGGGTGGATTACAATACAGGTGTTGTACAGTATCTATATCAGGGTGGATTACAATACAGGTGTTGTACAGTATCTATATCAGGGTGGATATAAACCTATGGGCACTGACCACCAATACCCAAACGGTACCACTGGCAACCAACACATCTAGGTAGTTACCTGCAACTTTGTGGAAGGAGGAGTAGCAGTGTGGTGTGTAGGGTGGCTCTATCAGGTGGCCTGCATCAGGGTAGAACTCCATCTCTACTTTCTTCCTCTTCTCAACTGGAAGTGAATTCACCATCATCTTGGCTCCCTGGACATTCCAACACTGATCTTCTTCTCCATAGAGCAGCAGGAAGTGGGCTTCACTCTGCCAGAACTGAAACACAGACCATACATTCACATACAACATGAGGCCCACAAGGCTTCACTCTGCCAGAACTGTTACACAGACCATGTTTCTCACTTACAGGAATAGTGACACGTTCCCAGCCGCTGTAGGCATCTCGAGTGATCATGCCAGCATCTGTAACCACCAGTCCACCCACATCTATCCTGTAATGAAACACACAAACTCTGACATCATCCCTGTCATAGCACACTATCCTTCTCTTGCCTCAGTTTCAGTTAGGACACACATAGCCCAGTTGTGTGAATGTGTTGGTCAGGACACACATAGCCCCATTGTGTGAATGTGTCAGTAAGGACACACATAGCACAGTTGTGTGAAGGTGTTGGTCAGGACACACATAGCCCAGTTAAGTGAATGTGTCAGTTAGGACACACATAGCCCAGTTGTGTGAATGTGTCTGTTAGGACACACATAGCCCAGTTGTGTGAATGTGTCAGTCAGGACACACATAGTCCAGTTGTGTGAATGTGTCAGTAAGGACACACATAGCCCAGTTGTGTGAATGTGTCAGTTAGGACACACATAGTCCAGTTGTGTGAATGTGTCAGTAAGGACACACATAGCCAGTTGTGTGAATGTGTCAGTTAGGACACACATAGCCCAGTTGTGTGAATGTGTCAGTTAGGACACAGGTGTCCAGTTGTGTGAATGTGTCAGTTAGGACACAGGTGCCCAGTTGTGTGAATGTGTCAGTTAGGACACACATAGCCAGTTGTGTGAATGTGTCAGTTAGGATACACATAGCCCAGTTTTGTGAATGTGTCAGTAAGGACACACATAGCCCAGTTGTGTGAATGTATCAGTTAGGACACACATAGCCCAGTTGTGTGAATGTGTCAGTTAGGACACACATGTCCAGTTGTGTGAATGTGTCAGTAAGGACACAGGTGCCCAGTTAGTTGTGTGAATGTGTCAGTTAGGACACACATAGCCCAGTTGTGTGAATGTGTCAGTTAGGACACACATAGCCCAGTTGTGTGAATGTGTCAGTCAGGACACATAGCCCAGTTGTGTGAATGTGTCAGTTAGGACACACATAGCCCAGTTGTGTGAATGTGTCAGTTAGGACACACATAGCCCAGTTGTGTGAATGTGTCAGTTAGGACACACATAGCCCAGTTGTGTGAATGTGTCAGTTAGGACACACATAGCCCAGTTGTGTGAATGTGTCAGTTAGGACACACATAGCTGAGTTGTGTGAATGTGTCAGTCAGGACACATGTGGCCCAGGTGTGTGAATGTGTTGGTTGGGCCAAGTGTCCAACATAACAAGTTGGAATATAGGGACAATTACAGGACATTACCTCAACCAATAGATACAACATAACAATACAACCCATGCATGAGAAGCTACGGAGGATACAACAGACATCCTTTTTACACAAACTAGACAGTAGACACACAACTATTAAAACATACGACGTAAATATAAAGAACAAACACGAGACACACACATTACACACTACAGAGACATGCACACAACAATCACACATGACACATTGATCAGATCAGTTCTCCATATCTTACTCTACACCCTTGATGTCCTCGGCACCGATTCTCTTCAGGTCAGTAAATGTGAAGGCCAGGGAGCCGCTGATGTTGACAACCGCTGTCACCTGCGCAGGAGGAATAGACGTTTGTTAATTTGTTGTTTGATACCACACAGCAATATTACAGGTAAATGACAGCAATATTACAGGTAAATGACAGCAATATTACAGGTAAATGGCAATATTACAGGTAAATGACAGCAATATTACAGGTAAATGACAGCAATATTACAGGTAAATGACAGCAATATTACAGGTAAATGACAGCAATATTACAGGTAAATGGCAGCAATATTACAGGTAAATGGCAGCAATATTACAGGTAAATGACAGCAATATTACAGGTAAATGGCAATATTACAGGTAAATGACAGCAATATTACAGGTAAATGACAGCAATATTACAGGTAAATGACAGCAATTACAGGTAAATTACAGCAATATTACAGGTAAATGACAGCAATATTACAGGTAAATGACAGCAATATTACAGGTAAATGACAGCAATATTACAGGTAAATGACAGCAATATTACAGGTAAATGACAGCAATATTACAGGTAAATGGCAATATTACAGGTAAATGGCAATATTACAGGTAAATGACAGCAATATTACAGGTAAATGACAGCAATATTACAGGTAAATGGCAGCAATATTACATGTAAATGACAGCAATATTACAGGTAAATGACAGCAATATTACAGGTAAATGACAGCAGACTGTCTGGACCAGACAAATCAGACATTATTAGAACCAGCTGAAGCAAAGGTGATACAAAGACCCAATCAAGTTACCTGCCCACCTGCACCCGTGAGTCACCTCGTACACCTAGCACTGGGGCCACATCCCAGAACTCCAGTGTTTTTGTTAAGTGAGCATACTTTTATGTTTTGGACTGAGTGAGTATAGTTTTGCATTACTTTTAACTTTCCAGTCATATCACAGCAAGGGACACCGGAATTTGACCCTACATGTCATCACCATGCATGGAATCGGTACTGTGATGATGGATGCATGATGGATGCTTTAGTCACAAGGCAACAGTACCCAACCACCTTAATGTTTTACAACATGGTCCGCAGGGGTTTTTCAGCCATATATAAAAATCATCACATTAAAACATTAACTGTTCTGGAAATAATATTTTCTAGACATATCACTAGATGATGCAAATCTATAAGATGGAATCAAACTAACAATACGATGCTTGAGCTTCAATCATCCCACCATCACCAACCTTTGGAGAAAATGTCGCCATAAGCATGGCCAGTTCCGCACCCTTCGAGACCCCAATGACGCCGATGCCATTCAGACAGATGGCAGAATGATTCTGCAGCCAGTCCACTGCATCAAGGAAGTAATCTAGGTCAAGGTCATTCAGATCCTTAGTAAGGTCATCATATCCCAAGTAGCCAAGAGCTAAAGCAGCAAACCCATGTGAAGCTAAAAGTGCAGCTCTTGTCTCAATTAAACCTCCTGTTGACCCGAACATATCAATCACACCTGGAAAAGGACCATCACCTGTGGACAAGTAGATACACAAATCATTACAAGTCAAACATAACACATCCAGACCTTGTCAAACATAACACATCCAGGCCTTGTCAAACATAAGACATTCAGTCCTTGTCACACATAACACATCCAGACCTTGTCAAACATAACACATCCAGACCTTGTCACACATGACACATCAAGACCTTGTCACACATAACACATCCAGACCTTGTCAAATATGACAAATCAAGACCTTGTCAAACAAGACACATCAAGACCTTGTCACACATAACACATCCAGTCCTTGACAAACATGACACATAAAGACCTTGTCAAATATGACACATCCAGACCTTGTCAAACATAACACATCCAGACCTTGTCAAACATGACACATCCAGACCTTGTCAAACATAGCATATCCAGTCCTTGTCAAACATGACACATCCAGATCTTGTCAAACAAGACACATCTGGTCCTTAACACTTGCTACCTGTAACACCGGGCTACTTGTAACACCTGGACAGACCTTTTCAAACATAACACATCAAGACCTTGTCAAACATGACACATCCAGACCTTGTCACACATGGCACATAAAGACCTTGTCAAACATAAAACATCAAGACCTTGTTAAACATAACACATCCGGACCTTGTCAAACATGACACATCCAGACCTTGTCACACATGACACATAAAAACCTTGTCACACATGACACATAAAGACCTTGTCAAACATAAAACATCAAGACCTTGTCACACATGACACATAAAGACCTTGTTAAACATGACACATCCAGACCTTGTCACACATAACACATCCAGACCTTGTCACACATGACACATAAAGGCCTTGTCAAACATGACACATCCAGACCTTGTCAACCATAAGATATCAAGACCTTGTCAAACATAACACATCCAGACCTTGTCACACATGACACATCAAGACCTTGTCACACATGACACATAAAGACCTTGTCAAACATGACACATCCAGACCTTGTCACACATGACACACAAAAACCTTGTCAAACATGACACATCCAGACCTTGTCAAACATAGCATATCCAGTCCTTGTCAAACATGACACATCCAGATCTTGTCAAACAAGACACATCTGGTCCTTAACACTTGCTACCTGTAACACCGGGCTACTTGTAACACCTGGACAGACCTTTTCAAACATAACACATCAAGACCTTGTCAAACATGACACATCCAGACCTTGTCACACATGGCACATAAAGACCTTGTCAAACATAAAACATCAAGACCTTGTTAAACATAACACATCCGGACCTTGTCAAACATGACACATCCAGACCTTGTCACACATGACACATAAAAACCTTGTCACACATGACACATAAAGACCTTGTCAAACATAAAACATCAAGACCTTGTCACACATGACACATAAAGACCTTGTTAAACATGACACATCCAGACCTTGTCACACATAACACATCCAGACCTTGTCACACATGACACATAAAGGCCTTGTCAAACATGACACATCCAGACCTTGTCAACCATAAGATATCAAGACCTTGTCAAACATAACACATCCAGACCTTGTCACACATGACACATCAAGACCTTGTCACACATGACACATCCAGACCTTGTCAAACATGACACATCCAGACCTTGTCACACATGACACATAAAAACCTTGTCACACATGACACATAAAGACCTTGTCAAACATGACACATCAAGACCTTCTCACACATGACACATAAAGACCTTGTTAAACATGACACATCCAGACCTTGTCACACATAACACATCCAGACCTTGTCACACATGACACATAAAGGCCTTGTCAAACATGACACATCCAGACCTTGTCAACCATAAGATATCAAGACCTTGTCAAACATAACACATCCGGACCTTGTCACACATGACACATCCAGACCTTGTCACACATAACACATCCAGACCTTGTCAAACATGACACATCAAGACCTTGTCACACATGACACATCCAGACCTTGTCACACATGACACATAAAGACCTTGTCAAACATGACACATGAAGAACTTGTCCAACATAACACATCCAGACCTTGTCACACATGACACATCCAGACCTTGTCACACATGACACATAAAGACCTTGTCAAACATGACACATCAAGACCTTGTCACACATGACACATAAAAACCTTGTCACACATGACACAAAAAGACCTTGTCAAACATGACACATCCAGACCTTGTCACACATGACACATAAAGACCTTGTTAAACATGACACATCCAGACCTTGTCACACATAACACATCCAGACCTTGTCACACATGACACATAAAGGCCTTGTCAAACATGACACATCCAGACCTTGTCAACCATAAGATATCAAGACCTTGTCAAACATAACACATCCGGACCTTGTCAAACATGACACATCCAGACCTTGTCACACATGACACATAAAGACCTTGTCAAACATGACACATCCAGACCTTGTCAAACATAACACATCCAGACCTTGTCAAACATGACACATCAAGACCTTGTCACACATGACACATCAAGACCTTGTCACACATGACACATAAAGACCTTGTCAAACATGACACATCAAGAACTTGTCCAACATAACACATCCAGACCTTGTCACACATGACACATCAAGACCTTGTCACACATGACACATTCAGACCTTGTCAAACATGACACATCAGACCTTGTCCAACATAACACATCCAGACCTTGTCACACATGACACATTCAGACCTTGTCAAACATGACACATCCAGACCTTGTCACACATGACACATCCAGACCTTGTCAAACATGACACATAAAGACCTTGTCAAACATGACACATCCAGACCTTGTCAAACATAACACATCCAGACCTTGTCAAACATGACACATCAAGACCTTGTCCAACATAACACATCCAGACCTTGTCAAACATGACACATAAAGACCTTGTCAAACATGACACATCAAAACCTTGTCACACATAACACATCCAGTCCTTGCCAAACATGACACATCCAGATCTTGTCAAACAAGACACATCTGGTCCTTAACACTTGCTTCCTGTAACACCTGGCAACTTGTAACACCTGCCAACCTGTAACACCTGGCTACTTGCAACACCTGACTACCTATGAGACCAACCAACATCTATCACCTGCCAACATACACATATACCTACCTATAACACCTGCCCACACATAACACCTGCCTACCTGCTGGCAAGAACAATGTGCCCCTCAGTCTTCCCTCTCGGACAGTGATACTCCTGACACCCTTGGCCTTGTACCAGCGCTCTGCCGTAACTGTCACAATGGTCTCTTTTACATCACACTGGTTTAAATCTAGGTGGCCTTCAAGCAGTGAGAACCGCACTGAAAATGGTTCTGTGACATCCCTCTTGCTGAGACGAGCCATCTTTGACTCCCCCGGTGCCGGTATCATGCTCCACAGAAGCCCCATGCCATCGACGCCTGCCACAAACACAGCAGACACATGAACAACAGCAACCACACTGTAGGACACATGTGTGTAGTGTTTGACACAAGTGTAGAGTATGACACAGGTGTAGCGTAGGACATAGGTGTAGTGTAGGGCACAGGTGAAGTGTAGGGCACAAGTGTAGAGTATGACACAGGTGTAGCGTAGGACACAGGTGTAGTGTAGGGCACAGGTGAAGTGTAGGGCACAGGTGTGTAGTGCAGGACACAGGTAAAGTGTAGGGCACAGGTGTGTAGTGTAGGGCACAGGTGTAGTGTAGGACACAGGTGAAGTGTAGGGCACAGGTGTGTAGTGTAGGAACACAGGTGTAGTGTAGGACACAGGTGTAGTGTAGGATACAGGTGTGTAGTGTAGGACACAGGTGTAGTGTAGGATACACACAGGTGTAGTGTAGGATACAGGTGTAGTGTAGTATACAGGTGTGTAGTGTAGGACACAGGTGTAGTGTAGGATACAGGTGTAGTGTAGGACACAGGTGTAGTGTAGGATACAGGTGTAGTGTAGGACACAGGTGAAGTGTAGGACACAGGTGTGTAGTGTAGGGCACAGGTGAAGTGTAGGGCACAGGTGTGTAGTGCAGGACACAGGTAAAGTGTAGGGTGTGCCCTGGCACAGGTGTGTAATGTAGGGCACAGGTGTAGTGTAGGGCACAGGTGTAGTGTAGGACACAGGTGTAGTGTAGGATACAGATGTGTAGTGTAGGACACAGGTGTAGTGTAGGACACAGGTGTAGTGTAGGATACAGATGTGTAGTGTAGGACACAGGTGTAGTGCAGGACACAGGTGTGTAGTGTAGGACACAGGTGTGTAGTGTAGGACACAGGTGAAGTGTAGGACACAGGTTTGTAGTGTAGGACACAGGTGTGTAGTGTAGGACACAGGTGTAGTGTAGGACACAGGTGTGTAGTGTAGGACACAGGTGTGTAGTGTAGGACACAGGTGTATGTGTAGGACACAGGTGTGTAGTGTAGGACACAGGTGAAGTGTAGGACACAGGTGTGTAGTGTAGGACACAGGTGTGTAGTGTAGGACACAGGTGTAGTGTAGGACACAGGTGAAGTGTAGGACACAGGTGTAGTGTAGGACACAGGTGTAATGTAGGACACAGGTGTGTAGTGTAGGACACAGGTGTGTAGTGTAGGACACAGGTGTGTAGTGTAGGACACAGGTGCAATGTAGGACACAGTTGTGTGTAGTGTAGGACACAGGTGTAGTGTAGGACACAGTTGTTATTTAGGGTAGGGAGGGGGTGGGTTGAGTTGCACAGGGGCGTCATTGTGAAGGACTATATATATTGTTTTACAGGTTGTACAAGGTACCTGTGTATGTTCCTCCACAAGAGGCTTGAGTTGTGACATTGATGCAGCCATGTTCATCACCCGTGAAGTGACCACAGGCAGCAAACACAGTCTTCTCTGTCAGTGACGCGTGGAGGGTCACTCTCTGGGACGGTCTCAGCCCACTCACTGTCACACAAACCTTCTCATCCACCAGGGCAATCTGGGGAGAGACAGTCAGTTTGGGCACAACTGTGGCCAGAGTCCTCATGCTCCTCCACACTCCACAACACAGCTTGCATCGGCTAGCCACAAACACTGAAACAAACAGATTTGTTGTGAGGATCATAACAACTCAAAGCGGCCTCCCTCACAGGACTAAACACAGGCGATGGCCTTGGAGTACACAGTTGAAGATGTCAGTCGTCAGAGCAGTCAGTGAGTGTTGTCCTGGCCTGGGTAGGGTATAACTGTTATCATACCAAGATTCATTGACCTACTTAACATTTCAAATATTTCAAAACTTTCTCCATTACTGATTATGGAAAAATTTCCTTATGTCATTCAGATTCTTGGTTAAGAATGAGTGTATCTCATGCTTGTTGTAGGGAGCCCGTTTCCCGTGATTTGGTCCCCAACAATTATCCCATGAAGAGACAGAATATAGAGTAAATACATTTGATTAGCTGATGGTGAAAAGGAAAACACGTGTCAGTATATTCTTACTGAACAACCGTGCAATGCTATTTTCCTCACCGCCAGTTGAAGTGTCGTATAATCCAACAAACCGGACCACTAGTCGCGTCAGGTGACTTCGTGGGTGTTCCACTCAACCACCTACACAAGCTGCAGTCGATGATCAAGGACGAGCCACGTCGTCTGAATATTCCAACAACAAAAAATGAAACACTTGATAGCTAAGTCACGCTTATCTGAAACTTGCTGTTGCGTCATATGTACACAAAAAGACTAGTAAACTCACTTGCAACCTGAGGCACTCCCGCATCCTGGGAGAGAGAGAGAATCGGTGAAGGGAGACTACTCTGTTTTGACGCTTACAGTAGCACAACAGTCGGGGACACTCCACAGGTCATCCGTGATCAGTGATTTCTTGTGTTCCATGAATGTCACAACAGGCCCAATTTCACCTACCACTACCAACTTCACAAATATATATAATAAGTAATTAAATAAGTAAATATATCCCATTTGTTATGCTATATCAAATATATTTAAGTTATTCTTGGCCGCCAAATAGCTGGAATATTGCTGAGTGCGGCGTAAAACTAAACTCACTCAGTTAGTCTAGCCTAAGTATATATGTGAAAAGCAGACACAGTAAAAGCTAGCTGTTTATTTTAAACTCACAACAGTATTAGTATGGATGTGAGAAATAGTGTTACCAATAGCTTGACCCTTGATTAATGACACCGTGTATATACGTAGATCAACTGAATATCTCTTATATACAGGAGGCACTATCAACTGAATATCTCTATATACAAGGAGGCACTATCGACTGAATATCTCCATATACAGGGAGGCACTATCAACTGAATATCTCTATATACAAGGAGGCACTATCAACTGGATATCTCTATATACAGGGAGGCACTATCAACTGGATATCTCCATATACAGGGAGGCACTATCGACTGAATATCTCCATATACAAGGAGGCACTGTCAACTGAATATCTCTATATACAGGGAGGCACTATCGACTGAATATCTCTATATACAGGGAGGCACTATCGACTGAATATCCTATATACAGGGAGGCACTATCGACTGAATATCTCCATATACAAGGAGGCACTGTCAACTGAATATCTCTATATACAGGGAGGCACTATCAACTGAATATCTCTATATACATGAGGCACTATCAACTGAATATCTCTATATACAGGGAGGCACTATCGACTGAATATCTCTATATACAAGGAGGCACTGTCAACTGAATATCTCTATATACAGGGAGGCACTATCAACTGAATATCTCTATATACAGGGAGGCACTATCGACTGAATATCTCCATATACAAGGAGGCACTATCAACTGAATATCTCTATATACAGGGAGGCACTATCAACTGGATATCTCTATATACATGAGGCACTATCAACTAAATATCTCTATATACAGGGAGGCACTATCAACTGAATATCTCTATATACAGGGAGGCACTATCGACTGAATATCTCCATATACAAGGAGGCACTGTCAACTGGATATCTCTATATACATGAGGCACTATCAACTGAATATCTCCATATACAAGGAGGCACTGTCAACTGAATATCTCTATATACAGGGAGGCACTATCACTGGATATCTCCATATACAAGGAGGCACTGTCAACTGAATATCTCTATATACAGGGAGGCACTATCAACTGGATATCTCTATATACATGAGGCACTATCAACTAAATATCTCTATATACAGGGAGGCACTATCAACTGAATACCTCTTTATACAGGGAGGCACTATCAACTGAATATCTCTATATACATGAGGCACTATCAACTAAATATCTCTATATACAGGGAGGCACTATCAACTGGATATCTCTATATACATGAGGCACTATCAACTAAATATCTCTATATACAGGGAGGCACTATCAACTGGATATATCCATATACAGGGAGGCACTATCGACTGAATATCTCCATATACAAGGAGGCACTGTCAACTGAATATCTCTATATACAGGGAGGCACTATCGACTGAATATCTCTATATACAGGGAGGCACTATCGACTGAATATCTCTATATACAGGGAGGCACTATCGACTGAATATCTCCATATACAAGGAGGCACTGTCAACTGAATATCTCTATATACAGGGAGGCACTATCAACTGAATATCTCTATATACATGAGGCACTATCAACTGAATATCTCTATATACAGGGAGGCACTATCGACTGAATATCTCTATATACAAGGAGGCACTGTCAACTGAATATCTCTATATACAGGGAGGCACTATCAACTGAATATCTCTATATACAGGGAGGAACTATCAACTGGATATCTCTATATATAAGGAGGCACTATCAACTGGATATCTCTATATACAAGGAGGCACTATCAACTGGATATCTCTATATATAAGGAGGAACTATCAACTGAATATCTCTATATATAAGGAGGCACTATCAACTGGATATCTCTATATATAAGGAAGCACTATCAACTGGATATCTCTATATACAAGGAGGCACTATCAACTGATATCTCTATATACAAGGAGGCACTATCAACTTGATATCTCTATATACAAGGAGGCACTATCAACTGGATATCTCTATATATAAGGAGGCACTATCAACTGGATATCTCTATATACAAGGAGGAACTATCAACTGGATATCTCTATATATAAGGAGGCACTATCAACTGGATATCTCTATATACAAGGAGGCACTATCAACTGGATATCTCTATATATAAGGAGGCACTATCAACTGGATATCTCTATATACAAGGAGGCACTATCAACTGATATCTCTATATACAAGGAGGCACTATCAACTGGTATCTCTATATACAAGGAGGCACTATCAACTGGATATCTCTATATATAAGGAGGAACTATCAACTGGATATCTAAATGTGAGCAGGGGCTGTCAACGAGATATATCTATAGGACTGTGTATCAGCTGGATATAAAGTGGAGTGCTACAACTAGGTATATCCACGTATAATGCTGTGCTATAACTGGGTATATGCACATACAGTAGTGTGCTACAACTGGGTATATCCACGTATAATGCTGTGCTATAACAGGGTATATGCACATACAGTAGTGTGCTACAACAGGGTATATCCACGTATAATGCTGTGCTATAACAGGGTATATGCACATACAGTAGTGTGCTACAACAGGGAATATCCACGTATAATGCTGTGCTATAACAGGGTATATGCACATACAGTAGTGTGCTACAACTGGGTATATCCACGTATAATGCTGTGCTATTACAGGGTATATGCACTTACAGTAGTGTGCTACAACAGGGTATATCCACGTATAATGCTGTGCTATAACAGGGTATATGCACATACAGTAGTGTGCTACAACAGGGTATATCCACGTATAATGCTGTGCTTTAACAGGGTATATGCACATACAGTAGTGTGCTACAACAGGGTATATCCACGTATAATGCTGTGCTATAACAGGGTATATGCACATACAGTAGTGTGCTACAACTGGGTATATCCACGTATAATGCTCTGCTATAACAGGGTATATGCACATACAGTAGTGTGCTATAACAGGGTATATCCACGTATAATGCTGTGCTATGACAGGGTATATGCACATACAGTAGTGTGCTACAACAGGGTATATCCACGTATAATGCTGTGCTATAACAGGGTATATGCACATACAGTAGTGTGCTACAACAGGGTATATCCACGTATAATGCTGTGCTATAACAGGGTATATGCACATACAGTAGTGTGCTACAACAGGGTATATCCACGTATAATGCTGTGCTATAACAGGGTATATGCACATACAGTAGTGTGCTACAACAGGGTATATCCACGTATAATGCTGTGCTATAACTGGGTATATGCACATACAGTAGTGTGCTACAACAGGGTATATCCACGTATAATGCTGTGCTATAACAGGGTATATGCACATACAGTAGTGTGCTACAACCAGGTATATCCACGTATAATGCTGCTGTGCTATTACAGGGGTATATGCACATACAGTAGTGTGCTACAACAGGGTATATCCACGTATAATGCTGTGCTATAACAGGGTATATGCACGTATACAGTATATGCACATACGTAGTGTGCTACAACAGGGTATATCCACGTATAATGCTGTGCTATAACAGGGGTATATGCACATACAGTAGTGTGCTACAACAGGGTATATCCACGTATAATGCTGTGCTATATAACAGGGTATATGCACATACGGTAGTGTGCTACAACAGGGTATATCCACGTATAATGCTGTGCTATAACAGGGTATATGCACATACAGTAGTGTGCTACAACAGGGTATATCCACGTATAATGCTGTGCTATAACAGGGTATATGCACATACAGTAGTGTGCTACAACAGGGTATATCCACGTATAATGCTGTGCTATAACAGGGTATATGCACATACGGTAGTGTGCTACAACAGGGTATATCCACGTATAATGCTGTGCTATAACAGGGTATATGCACATACAGTAGTGTGCTACAACAGGGTATATCCACGTATAATGCTGTGCTATAACAGGGTATATGCACATACAGTAGTGTGTTACAACTGGGTATATCCACGTATAATGCTATGCTATAACTGGGTATATGCACATACGGTAGTGTGCTACAACAGGGTATATCCACGTATACTGGTGTGCTACAACAGGGTATATGCACATACAGTAGTGTGCTACAACGGTATATCCACGTATAATGCTGTGCTATAACAGGGTATATCCACATATACTGGTGTGCTACAACTGGTATATGCACATACAGTAGTATGCTACAACTGGGCATATGCACATATACTGGTGTGCTACAACTGGGTATATCCACATATATTGGTGTGCTAAATGGCCAGAAATGCTTGGAAAATGCTTTTTTGGCAATTATTTGATAATGGTTGATATTTCAGATTCAAAACTCATATATAATCATTCATACCACCTCGACCTAATATGACATATGAGTAATCACGATGTACCATTCCCTAATCATAATGAGGACTCTAGCGGAATTACAACAGGTGCAACTCGGCTGACGTTAACGCCGTCTCGCAGACGGTATTCGTCCGCGATTTTGAGAACACGGTCTTCAGCCTTTCGCCACACCTCTGGGGGAAATTCTCGCAGAAGAAGCATACACAAGCTCTTTAACGTCTGAAAGCGCGAATGTTGTATTATCGCGAGCAATAAAATTCTTACAGTTACCTAGAGGTCTCTGAGTTACCCCAGATCAGCTCGATGGGATTGAGCTCACAGTGCCGTACTGCATGGTGTACGCAGAACTATGTGGCCTTGTTTTGCAGCTAGTTCGTCAGTGATGTACTGGATTGGCTTTTTGTGCTGCCGGATTTTTTCCATGAGCTGGGGCTTTGTTTCTGATTGCCTGTAAGGCACGTTACAGGAAGTGAGAAAGTCTTGCAACTGAGCCTTGAGATTGCTCATGTTGGGTGTGATGGTACCAGGGACATGCAGGTTATGGTAACTGGCGTTATCCAAAATGATAACGCTTGGTTCGTCCAGCTGCGGTAAAAGCTGATGTTCGAACCAATCCAAAAATACCTGCCCATTCATTTCGCTATAGTAATCACCATCAGATTTATCATCCAAAACTGTGTTCCACCGGAGATATCGCTTGTGTGAGATCAAACGATATCTCCTAGGAGATATCGTTTTGACAGTAGATTTTGTACAATGCCCTGACAATGCTATGATGTCATGTACTTGATGACATCACAATGATATGACATCACTGCACTGCAAGTCTAATGGCAGTACCATGTTCAGAGATGTACATTTTTCATTGAAAATTTATGAAGAGTGATTTTGGATGATAAATAGAATCTCACCCTCGTGTCTTCTGATATCAAATATATCAACACTCGTTGATAAAGTAAAAATATCCTCGGCAAGCCTCGGATATTTGTAACTTTATCAACTCGTGTTGATATAATTGATATCAGAAGACACTTGGGTGAGATTCTCTATGTATTGGCCTCAACAACAAAGTCACAACCCCCAATCATTCCGTAACCTACGATGGTTACACTGGTGCCTTAGAACAATCTGAAGGAAGCCACATCCGATCGGTTGACTGATTTTTATTACACCAGGTTTCATCAAGGTATATAATTTGAAACCCCAAATTGCGGTATTCTTCAACTGTTCTGAGATAAGCTGATCGCATGGACAGGATTGAGTACTTTTCTCTAAACACAGCTCTGTCATCTCCCCTTTTGGTGTACCTGAACCCCATTTCTACCAGAGCTACAAGTCTTGTTTTCGAGACATTTATTGTATCTTTGATCTCATCTTTTATTTTAGCACACGTCGGTGGGATTCTGCGTTCATATAGTTTATAAACTGCACGGCGTCTGACACCCTCATCAAAGCTATCCAGTTTGTGTTTCCTACCTGGTTTTGATTTTGACACGACCCCTGAGGTAACTGATTTGTTTACAACGTTGTAAACCTGACTATATGTCAAATTAAGGGCTTTACACATTCTATAGTAAACCCTGTCATAGCTGACGAGAGGTTTCCCCCTTTGTTTCTCCAGTATGAAATACTGGTATAAATTTGAAATTAATTGTTCTGCAGAGATATCAAGTCACATGTTGCCAGTTCAATGCTCATACACGAAGTGAATCTTCTAGGGGTGAACAAGATTATCTATGTGATTTGAATTAAGAATTTTTTACGTAATTATTTTGATTATAACTACTACAAGAGTTCCATCTTTTTCACATATAGATGTTCCACAAAACAAAACTGTTTACAATCATTTATGTAATTTAATTAGTTGAGGCTATATGAATAATTATAGTCTGTATTTCTAAACTACAGTTTGTACTTAGAATATTTACGAATGTTGTTAAAACGTCAAAATTTCCTCCTGTGAAGTCACCCCTCAAGTGCATTTTTTTCATCTGAGCTTTAATATCCAACTAGGTAGAGTCTCGTACATGTATCATATATGTGATTTTATCTTGTGTCAAATTCGTCATATTGATATTGAAGCCAAAAAGCATTTCCCAAGGATTTCTGGCCTTACTTTACAACTGTGTATATCCACATATAATGCTGTGCTACAACTGTGTATATCCACATATACTGGTGTGCTACAACTGGGTATATCCACATATACTGGTGTGCTACAACTGTGTATATCCACATATACTGGTGTTATAACTGGGTATATCCAGATACTGGTGTTATAACTGGGTATATCCACAGATACTGGTGTTATAACTGGGTATATCCACATATACTGGTGTGTTATAACTGTATAGCCACATATACTGGTGTGTTATAACTGGGTATATCCACAGACACTGGTGTTATAGCTGGGTATATCCACATATACTGGTGTGTTATAACTGGGTATATCCACAGATACTGGTGTGCTACAACTGGATATATCCACATATACTGGTGTGTTGTAACTGGGTATATCCACATATACTGGTGTGTTATAACTGTGTATATCCACATATAGAAGTGTGCTACAACTGGGTATATGGACATATACTGGAGCGCTACAACTGGTATATCCGAATATATATACAAGTGATGTGTAAGTTTGTATATTATTACCTACAAAAAGCATGAGCAAGTTGGGTTTAGAACTGCTGTTCTCAATGTACAAATACTACGACACTAACTGGATCATACAAACGACACAACACATTATGGCTTTTCCACGTTGTCTTTAATGAGAAAATATCATTAGTGCTATGTTATCTCACAAATAAAAGTTCAATAAATACAAAATGAAAGTAAAATTACCATCTTCACTACTCCCTGTGAATTATTGCTGACAATGCCCTGCATCATTTCCTGGTTGCTGGCGACGTGCATCCATCACCATTACGTTTCAAAATCATTTCATTGCTTTATTTGGCTTCTATTAACCATGACAACTGCATGCTGGGAACTACGCCTAGGTAAGATTCCACTTCAACCCAGTGCCTCCACACAGGAGGTCAGCCCACTGCACACGGGTCTGTTTTGTACCTCAACAGACACTACACTGCAGATAACTCACTCACACGCAACACGAGGACTCAATCTACCTTACAACCAGTAGCCCCACACCTCACAAAGGTGATATCATTCTTCCTAAGAGCCCTTCCCACACAGGTGATATCATTCCTCTGAACAAAGCCTGAAACACAGGTGAAATTATCCATCCTACCTACACTACCTTAACCTATTTCCTTCTCACCCTCACCTCACACAGGTGAATTCATTCATTCTTCCCTGTCACACATATTAGATGATTTTCTATCACTGGTCGGGGAGTTTGACCAGTGCACTTACAACAGTCGGCTCCCGACAAGCAGCATCAACATGGACGGAGAGTGGTGGCTATCAGGACAGCAAGCAGACATTGACACTCGAGACGCCAGCTGCCCTCATTATGCAAGTGTATTACCATAGCGGTCACTACTCCTGCAGCACAGACAGGTGACACAGGGGCGTTGCTACCTCCCCCGTACAGAAGGCCATCACTACCTCCCAGGTACAGAAGGCCATCACTACCTCCCCGTACAGAAGGCCATCACTACCTCCCAGGTACAGGAGGCCATCACTGGGGGTGGCAGTCTATAATAGATCACATTGACAGTCCATGAGAAGGTTACATCAGTCACTGTAGACTGTAGTCAAGGTGTGGTGTGCTTTCTTCCCAGTCGCCCGAAGATCCCAGACCTCACAACAGTGGGGGTGGAGGAGATCTCGGGTGGCTTCACAGGTGTGTCCTCTCCTGTCTTGGGGCCAGGCGAGACTTGATACCTGTAGCATGTAACATGGTATGAAGTACACAATGTCATTTAGAAAGTGGTCAAATGTAACATATGTTATATTTGGGATTACACTTTCTTTATAAAGTACAGATTCTAGTACTTTTGTTGGGTTGAGTCCCATCCGGGATTCGAACCCACACCCTCAGAGTCAGGCACCTAATCGCCAGCACACAAAGTCAGCCGCCTAGACCGCAACAAAAGTACTAGAATCTGTACTTTACAAAGACAGTGTAATCCCAAATATAACATATGTCACATGTAACATGGTGTATGAAAACAATCTGACTGGTCCATGGTTTATCTGCCTCCTCACTGGTTACAACATAGTCTGCATTGAGAGTATTTATCGGTTTCTAAGATAAACTACATATGGAATACTTGCATATATAAAAATAAAGCTGTCCAATGGCCCAGAAAGGGTTAGTTTGCCTTGTATTGCTCTAGGCATGCTTGTTGACTATGCTTGGCTTAGATAATGTTCTTACAAGCCCAATGTTATCGAGACCTCCGTGGTGTAGTGGTTAGAGCGTCCACCAGGAGAGCGGAAGGTTGCGGGTTCGATCTCCGGCTGCGTCATATCAAAAGACGTTAAAATATGGTACTTGTTGGTCCTTGCCTGGCGCTCGGCATTAATGGTACAAGGACTGGTCGGCTCGGAGTCAGTATAATGTGTCAGAGTGGGGTATTCATGCTTCACTGCGGCATGGTATCTCAGTGGGCTAGCACTATAAAACCAGCTGAAGTCTGGGCTAGTACAAGCAGCTGCACACACACATACACACGCATGCATGTCGTCATATGAGTGAAATATTCTCCAGCACGACGTTAAACCCAATTTTACCTCACCTCAATGTTATCTAAACCCACCAGTGGGCATCCATACCATGCATTCCGGTTTGCAGTCTAAGTAAACTTAGGCTCAGTATTATTCGTTACACTGCTATACTGAGTCTAACAAAACCTTGTAGAAGGTCACATCAGCTAACCTTTTGGACTGACCAATCAGAACACAGCTTACCAAATCGCGAAAGTTAACATTCGTGCATACCGTATGGACCATTTTGCAATACTGGCTGTCGGCATATGTCCATATTGACCAGCTGGGCTGAAAACGCATATCAGCCATATCATCCCTAGGGCCGAAAATCCATATCAGCCTTATTGCCCTGCTACTAAACTGGTATGGAATGAATACACGCAAACGCTCGAAAGTTCAATAGATGGAGGCTAGTTTGTTTTAGAGTTACATCACTTGATGTGGTACATGATAAAAAGGTTATGATATGACAGTTTCCTTTCGCCAGTCATATCAACCCTCGACTACCATATCAACCCTCAACTACCATATCAACCCTCGACTACCATATCAACCCTCGACTACCATATCAACCCTCGACTACCATATCAGCCCTCAACTACCATATCAACCCTCGACTACCATATCAACCCTCGACTACCATATCAACCCTCGACTACCATATCAGCCCTCGACTACCATATCAGCCCTCGACTACCATATCAACCCTCGACTACCATATCAACCCTCAACTACCATATCAGCCCTCAACTACCATATCAACCCTCGACTACCATATCAACCCTCAACTACCATATCAACCCTCGACTACCATATCAGCCCTCGACTACCATATCAACCCTCGACTACCATATCAGCCCTCGACTACCATATCAGCCCTCAACTACCATATCAGCCCTCAACTACCATATCAACCCTCAACTACCATATCAACCCTCGACTACCATATCAACCCTCCACTACCATATCAACCCTCGACTACCATATCAGCCCTCGACTACCATATCAACCCCATATGACTACCATATCAACCCTCGACTACCATATCAACCCTCGACTACCATATATATATATCAGCCCTCGACTACCATATCAGCCCTCTACCACCGTAGACTATCAGCCCCATATATATCAGACTACATATCAACCCTGGACTACCATATCAGCCCTCAACTACCATATCAACCCTCGACTACCATATCAACCCTCCACTACCATATCAACCCTCCACTACCATATCAACCCTGCACTACCATATCAGCCCTAGACTACCATATCAACCCTCGACCACCATATCAACCCTGGACCACCATATCAACCATCAACCACCATATCAACCCTCGACCACCATATCAACCCTCGACCACCATATCAACCATCAACTACCATATCAGCCCTCCACTACCATATCAGCCCTCCACTACCATATCAGCCCTCGACTACCATATCAACCCTCTACTACCATATCAACCCTCGACTACCATATCAACCCTCCACTACCATATCAGCCCTCCACTACCATATCAACCCTCGACTACCATATCAACCCTCGACTACCATATCAACCCTCCACTACCATATCAGCCCTAGACTACCATATCAACCCTTGACCACCATATCAACCCTGGACCACCATATCAACCATCAACCACCATATCAACCCTCGACCACCATATCAACCCTCGACCATCATATCAACCATCATCTACCATATCAGCCCTCGACTACCATATCAGCCCTCGACTACCATATCAACCCTCGACTACCATATCAACCCTCCACTACCATATCAACCCTCCACTACAATATCAGCCCTTGACCACCATATCAGCCCTCAACTACCATATCAACCCTCTACTACCATATCAGCCCCCAACTACCATATCAACCCTGGACTACCATATCAACCCTGGACTACCATATCAACTCTGGACTACCATATCATCCCTCGACTACAATATCAACCCTCGACCACCATATCAGACCTCTACCACCATATCAACCCTCGACCACCATATCAGCCCTCTACCACCATATCAGCCCTCGACTACCATATCAGCCCTCGACCAACATATCAACCCTCGACTACCATATCAGCCCTCTACCACCATATCAGCCCTCGACTACCATATCAACCCTCGACTACCATATCAGCCCTCGACTACCATATCAACCCTCAACTACCATATCAACCCTCGACAACCATATCAACTCCCCCGACTACTATATCAACCCTCGACTACCATATCAGCCCTTGACTACCATATCAACCCTCGACTTACTACCATATCGACTGCCTATATCAACCCTCGACCACCAATATCAACCCCTCGACCACCATATCGGCCCTCACCACCATATCAGCCCTCGACTACCATATCAGCCCTCGACTACCATATCAGCCCTATCGACCACTACATATCGGCCTCTCTACCACCATATCAGCCTCGACTCACCATATCGGCCCTCGACCACCATATCAGCCCTCGTACTACCAGTTATATGGACCCTTCAACTACCATATCAGCCCTCGACAACCATATCAACCCTCGATCTGCCATCAACTCCCTCGACTACCATATCAGCCCTTGACTACAATATCAACCCTCGACTACCATATCAGCCCTCGACTACCATAGCAACCCTCGACTACCATATCAGCCCTCGACTACCATATCAGCCCTCAACCACCATATCAACCCTCGACTACCAGTCATATGAACCTTCAACTACCATATCAACCCTCGACAACCATATCAACCCTCGACTACCATATCAACCCTTGACTACCATATCAGCCCTTGACTACCATATCAACCCTCGACTACCATATCAGCCCTCGACTACCATAGCAACCCTCGACTACCATATCAACCCTTAACTACCATATCAGCCCTCAACTACCATATCAACCCTAGACTACCATATCAGCCCTCCACTACCATATCAACCCTCAACTACCATATCAGCCCTCAACTACCATATCAGCCCTCCACTACCATATCAACCCTGGACTACCATATCAACCCTCCACTACCATATCAGCCATCGACTACCATATCAGCCCTCGACCACCATATCAACCCTCCACTACCATATCAGCCCTCCACTACAATATCAGCCCATGACCACCATATCAACCCTCGACCACCATATCAACCCTCTACTACCATATCAACCATCGACTACCATATCAACCATCGACTACCATATCAGCCCTAGACTACCATATCAACCCTCGACCACCATATCAACCCTCGACCACCATATCAACCCTCGACCACCATTTCAACCATCATCTACCATATCAGCCCTCGACTACCATATCAACCCTCCACTACCATATCAGCCCTCCACTACCATATCAACCCTCCACCACCATATCAACCCTCCACCACCATATCAACCCTCCACTACCATATCAACACTACCATATCAACCCTCCACTACCATATCAACCCTCCACTACCATATCAACCCTCCACTACCATATCAGCCCTCTTAGGACCAGACAATTCAGTGATTGATATTGAGAACAATGATTGTGCTGCTGGGGTGAGTGTGGCAGCCAGCATGTCACCAACTGGTTCAGTTTGTTAGGATCAGCCAGATCAACCTACAGCTGTCAAACAGACCTTATGATACTGATGTGTGGGTGAGATAATGAGTATGAATACCTCAGTGATGTATACTACACCAACACTGCAACCTGCCGGTCCTCACGTACCTTGGGACGTTATTCCACTGCTGCTGGTCACTTTGGCTTTCTGAGGGCCAAGTCGTACTGTCACTGATGGGGTTACGGCTGAGCTGGTCGATGATGATGCTGTTGTACTGCTTGCTGTTTCTGTTTGTACCTTCTTCCCAAGTCGCTGTTTAATAGACAGATTTTCCGCCACATAATCTCGCGACAGAATGCCTGCTGTTGCTGCTGATGCTGGTGATGTTGTCGTCACCTCAGATGTCTGGATTGCTGAGGACCAAGATGGAACATGAGAATGTTTAGCTACAATAAGCAATGTCACTAACATAAGCAGAATTATTACAACATTCCAGCATAACATTATCTATAATTCAACATCATATACATATACAAACTTCCTTAATACATATACAAAGCATTGTTCTCATAGCAAGTTGATTGCCAGGACTGTTATTTTAGTCCGTAATCCGTAATTTGAGAGAGTCCGGATTAGAAGGCAAGCTTTTATGATAAATTAAGAACAATTTTGCCGGTACTCAGAGTAGTCCTGATTATAAAGAAATACGGATTACAAAGAGTTCGGATTTGACAGATTCCACTGTAGTATAAATTTTTAATCACTCATAAAATATATGTTAAACAATGCCCAAAGTGAGGAGGGATCACTGATAACCCTGACCTAGAGTCCAACATCATCTGGAGAAAACTTTTGACCTGGGAGATATATTGACACCTTAACATTCCTACATGAAACAGCCTGTGTGTGATACACACTAAACCATATGAAGGCTGCCACTGATGAGAGTTTACAACTTCAACATGTCTTGGTTCAAAGTCTCAAAAATCAAAGGTGACTTCCATAACACACTACGAGATGAATCTGAAGGAGCCAAGAAAGATAACTCTGGGTTATCGAGGCACAGATTTCAACTGTCGGTCTACTCAGTACTGTCTCTTCGGTTTAGGTATGGAAGCTGTGTAGGGTGAGGTAAGGTAAAACTCCACTTATCGAAATCAAACTGAACCTCTACTACTGGAAAAGAATCCATGAAGTAGTTTTCAAGTTATAGGTTGCAAAAATGTTGAATTGAAAACAAGTCGAAGTTCAATACAAGAAAAAAGTCATACATTCTTTAGAAAATATACATATCAAAACTGATCTTTTTGACACTTGACCATCCTGCCACATGACATTGCGACACACCAGTCACTGTTACTGAAACAACCTTCGTAACCCATCCCTGACATACTCACTGATCTTCTTCCGGACAGCCAGTTTACGGGCTGCAGCTGTCAGGGATGCTGCCTTCTTAGACTGTGAAGTGACCTTGACCTTCTTAGGGGGGGACTTGAGCACTCCAGCGTATTCCAGGGCTGAGGCAGCAACTTCATCACTGTCATCCTCGTCTTCTCCCAATACTGAGGTTGAAGATGCTGGTCTCTTGACAGTTGATTTGTCTCCCAGACGATTAAAAACAGAACCCTGGAGGTCACCAGAACAATATTCTTCATAAGAGTGTGGAACGTCAACATTTCAGCCTGTAGTATTAGTGAAAACTCACAGCTAATGGAGAGCCTTGTCTACAGTCACTGACAATAGAACTATCATTGACTGGAAATTGTAATACTAATACATGTGTATATCAACTAAACAGTATCACAACATATCAACATAATGGTCCAGGATAAAATTACTACTTCTGAATGTGTAGATGTAAACATTACCAATGAAGACATGCTGTTAAATTTAACACTAAATATGGTGAGTGTGACATTTGTTTACGGTACAAATGACTTTTCTGCCATCTCATTTTCCTCCGTAACCATGGAAATGTATATAAAATCAAACATTTCTCTTAAGTCTGTATCAGTATCAAATGTTTGTATTAACATCAAGATGTTATCAACACAACAAACAATGATCACCTGTAAGAGGAGAGTTTGGGTAGTGATCACCAGGGGGAGGAGGGTTAGGGTAGTGATCAGCAGGGTAGGAGGGTCAGGATGGCGATCACCTGGGGGGTTAGGGTCAGGATAGTGATCTCACCCTAGGGGATGAGGGTTAGGGTAGTGATCACCAGGGTAGGAGGGTCAGGATGGTGAATCACCTGGGGGAGGAGGGTTAGGGTAGTGATCACCAGGGTAGGAGGGTCAGGATGGTGAATCACCTGGGGGAGGAGGGTTAGGGTAGTGATCACCAGGGTAGGAGGGTCAGGATGGTGAATCACCTGGGGGAGGAGGGTTAGGGTAGTGATCACCAGGGTAGGAGGGTCAGGACAGTGATCACTCTGGGGGAGGAGAGTTAAGGTAGTGATCACCAGGGTAGGAGGGTCAGGATGGTGAATCACCTGGGGGGTTAGGGTCAGGATAGTGATCTCACCCTAGGGGATGAGAGTTAGGGTAGTGATCACCAGGGTAGGAGGGTCAGGATGGTGATCACCTGGGGGGTTAGGGTCAGGATAGTGATCTCACCCTAGGGGATGAGAGTTAGGGTAGTGATCACCAGGGTAGGAGGGTCAGGATGGTGAATCACCTGGGGGAGGAGGGTTAGGGTAGTGATCACCAGGGTAGGAGGGTCAGGATGGTGAATCACCTGGGGGAGGAGGGTTAGGGTAGTGATCACCAGGGTAGGAGGGTCAGGATGGTGAATCACCTGGGGGAGGAGGGTTAGGGTAGTGATCACCAGGGTAGGAGGGTCAGGACAGTGATCACTCTGGGGGAGGAGAGTTAAGGTAGTGATCACCAGGGTAGGAGGGTCAGGATAGTTAGGGTAGTGAACACCTGTGGGAGGATAGTTAGGGTTATCTGGGAGGAGGTTAGGGTTGTGATCAGTAAGGTAGGAGGGTGCCGAGGTGTTAAACTCACAGATGGTGAGGTACTCCTGAGAACAACATTGCCCAGTCCTGTCACTGTGACTTGCTGCGGGGAGTCAACTCCAAGTCGCTCGAACACTGAGGACCTCTTTGACGAGGAATCTGTACATAGATGGAATTACATACAGGACAAAGTCACTTTCATCACAGCCACATCAAATTTATTAACGTTTTTCAGAAACTGATGACATCAATAATTGTAATGTACCATTTTCAATATGATATACACACATACAACTATTATCTCAGTACATATATTGGGTTTCGATTGTGGAGAACCTTTGGCTGACCTGACACTTCTGGTTTGGGAGTTGGTATCTGCTTCATGGGTGCAGCCTCAGGGTCTTTGCCCAAGTAGTGGCCCACCATTCTGCTGGCAGCTGAAACAAACACACAGACACTAGGGGTCAGGTACCCTTAAACACCAGGAACACAAACACACAGACACTAGGGGTCAGGTACCCTTAAACACCAGGAACACAAACACACAGACACTAGGGGTCAGGTACCCTTAAACACCAGGAACACAAACACACAGACACTTGGGGTCAGGTACCCTTAAACACCAGGAACACAAACACACAGACACTAGGGATCAGGTACCCTTAAACACCAGGAACACAAACACACAGACACTAGGGGTCAGGTACCCTTAAACACCAGGAACACAAACACACAGACACTAGGGGTCAGGTACCCTTAAACACCAGGAACACAAACACACAGACACTTGGGGTCAGGTACCCTTAAACACCAGGAACACAAACACACAGACACTTGGGGTCAGGTACCCTTAAACACCAGGAACACAAACACACAGACACTTGGGGTCAGGTACCCTTAAACACCAGGAACACAAACACACAGACACTAGGGGTCAGGTACCCTTAAACACCAGGAACACAAACACACAGACACTAGGGGTCAGGTACCCTTAAACACCAGGAACACAAACACACAGACACTAGGGGTCAGGTACCCTTAAACACCAGGAACACAAACACACAGACACTTGGGGTCAGGTACCCTTAAACACCAGGAACACAAACACACAGACACTAGGGATCAGGTACCCTTAAACACCAAGAACACAAACACACAGACACTAGGGGTCAGGTACCCTTAAACACCAGGAACACAAACACACAGACACTAGGGGTCAGGTACCCTTAAACACCAGGAACATAAACACACAGACACTAGGGGTCAGGTACCCTTAAACACCAGGAACACAAACACACTGAGTGACTGACACTAGGGATCAGGTACTTCAACAATATTAAATACAACATACAGGGGTTTTCCAAATCTATGTGTAAATATATATCATTCAGTCTTTACTTCTGCTGTTTTGCAGCCATCTTGCCAACTGTTACCATGGTTACCTGTAGATCTGCGGGCCTGAGATGGACTGTTGTTGGAAGTACTATTATTAGCAGCTGGACTTGCATTCTTCAGGACCTTATCACGGGCATCCTACAAACAACAACTGACAATGTTCAAGAAAACAATAATTGCGATTTGTTCTTCCCTGAGAGAGTGAGATGGTTTTTACACTGCTTTTGCAATATCAAGGCGGGGAACACCAAAATTGGGCTCCATACATTGTACCCATGAGGAGAATCGAAAGAGGGTCTTTGGTATGACGAGCAAACACTTTAACCTCTTAGCTAGCGCCCCCTCTGTAAAAGACATTTTCACAGTTGACAGTAAATAAGTAAAGGGTAACTTAATGTTGTTAAAATAGCAAGGATTATCATGAACAGGCTTTGATCAAAGAATTTAATAAATTAAAGGATTTGAAAATGTTTTCAGGTGTAACACTCTATGATAATACCATTCTATCATAACATTTCCTTCTCCCTATTGTACTGAAATAGTTAAATTTGTGTTTCATGCTTTCCTTGGGAGCGATGGTTCTACCTGTGTGTGGACAGCCTTGGCATGTTTTAGGATAGCAATGACATCTCCAAGGCGACTGATGCCCATGTCCAGCAGATATTCCTTGGAAAGGTCAAGGAGCATGTCCCTCTGAATGCGATTATCATTGAATGCAACTGCATAGTTCGCAGAGTCTCCTGGAGGGACACCAGCATCAGTGAAAAACTTGATCCAGTAGGAGGTGCTATTTTCTGTAAGAGAGAAAATACAAACTATTAGAAATGTGTATTATAATATTTATGTATGGCTAAACAATAGATACTTTCATCAGCATTGCACTTGCAGCAGACTTCCAACGACACAACCATGAAACAAGTTACATCTTAAACAGCCCATGGAATTAGTATGTTCTCTGATCAAATAATCTTGTGATGACATCACACTGGGGGAATATTTACAGCCAGGCTCCTCCTCAAATCAGAAGGAAAGCATGTTGAAATTTGAAATTTGTTATTGTGAAATACATCAGTGTATCATATTAAATAAAGGTCTTTCACCACTTACACTCTTTTGTAATTTTAGGACCACCAGTGGAAGTATTGGTTTTATTAACTACTATCCAGGGTGCTGTTGTACAAAGCGATCTTAGCGCTAAGGTTACCGTAACTCCCATTCATTAACGTAGACTTATGGTAGCCTTAGCACTAAGGTTGTTTTGTACAACGGCACCCTGAAACATTATTTCCTAAGCTCCTGACAACAAATGAATAGTCTCACATAAGGAAGGTTATCGGTTGCTGGATTATATTCTATCAAGAATGTGGAATGGGATACGGACGTTACAAGAATGTGTAATGGGATACGGACGTTACAAGAATGCCGAATGTGTAATGGGATACGGACGTTACATGAATGTGTAATGGGATACGGACGTTACATGAATGTGTAATGGGATACGGACGTTACACTGACTGACTGACTGAGTTTGGTTTTACGCCGCTTTTAGCAATATTCCAGCAACATCACGGCAGGGGACACCAGAAATGGGCTTCACACACTGTACCCATGTGGGGATTCGAACCCGGGTCTTCGGCGTGACAAGCCAACGCTTTAACCACTAGGCTACCCCACCGCCCCCCGGACGTTACAAGAATGTGTAATGGGATACGGACGTTAAATTCGAAAATTGAAGTTGTTCGTCAGGTGGGTACTGTATGAAACGTGATACTGATATGATAAACTTTGGATAACCTTCTTGTTGATAGCATCATAACCATGACAACAACCAAGGCAATGGGATATTTGGAAATCATGTTAAAATGATACACATAAATATATTCCGATACAATCTACCCGCACCTAGGAATAATCAAAGTGTATATGGGAGAGGGAAAGGCATACATGATTAAAGATTAGGTACATTTGTTTACTGATTATCGTCGTTCTTGTTCAAGTTGTAAAACTTGCCGACCAAAAAGAAGGCTTTTAGTTAACTTTAATATTACTGATAGCAGCACCATATGTATAAAGGGTGTATGGCCGGGCATATGTTTAAAAAACAACTTATCCCCAAAATATAACGTTTATCCTACATGTTCAAACAAACGTGTCAAAATCAATACACAGCGTACCAGTTGACGAAGACATGGACGACGCCATCTTTCTTGAATGTTGGTATTTACCTCCCGTTACAGTGGCGATGGTGTTCGCATCGAGGTCCCCAAACGAACAAGGACTGTACTTCAAAATGGAAGACCTTTTCAGCATCGGCATCCTGTAAAAGCAGAAGTGTGTTTCACACTCAAATGAAATTAAACATGTCTGGCGTCCTAAATTGGTGATATGTGTTTTTCGCTAAACCACCGGCACACTGTAACGTAGATCGGACACAAACATGGCTCCCAGCTGGATCGTTACGGCAACATGTACTCCTGCTGGGTTACACATACTACACGGGGATCAAGGGATGATGGTGCTTAACGTTGTATATAATGCCAGTCCTCGAAGACCAACAACATTACATTCGTTTATTTGAAATACACCTGTGTATTGTCAAGCACAAATGTTGCAGACAATCTGAATCCGAGTTGTTTCCACCACAACATGGCTTTTAAAAGCAGACGTATATTGGTTATTGGTGATGAATTTGTTCGCAAATATAAAATAAAATATCTATATTATACAAAGAAATTATGTTCACAAACAATATTTTACCTTCCGCCTCTTTAGTAATGCAGACCCGTGAAGATCCGGGGTAGAATAGGTCTTCAGCAACCCATGTGCTTGCCATAACAAGGCGACTATCTTGTCGTAAGAGGCGACTAACGGGATCGGGTGGTCAGTTTCGCTGACTTGGTTGACAAATGTCATCGGTTCCCAATTGCGCAGATCGATGCTCATGCTGTTGATCACTGGATTGTCTGGTCCAGACTCGATTATTTACAGACCGCCGCCATATAGCTGGAATATTGCTGAGTGCGGCGTAAAACTAAACTCACTCACTCACTCACTTTAGTAATGCAAGAGTCCAAGGGGTACATTTCCTATTGTTCTGAATCTAAAACAACCCCACGTTTACAGGGGCTACTTTTCACGTAAAATGAAGTTGCCCGTTTCAATCAACGTTTTTATTATAGAATTTAAGCGTTAGACTAATTTGTGATGCTCCGCGTTACCAAGTTTTGCAATAACAATATGTAAGACGTCATCATTATACATCTTAAACGACGTCCGCCCGGAGAGCGAAAGGTCGCGGGTTCGATCCCCGACCGCAACATACCAAAAGACGTTAAAATATGGTACTAGTTGGTCCCTGCCTGGCGCTCGGCATTAATGAGTACAACAAGGACTGGTCGGCTCGGAGTCAGTATAATGTGTCTGAGTGGGGTATTCATGCTTCACTGCGGCATGGTATCTCAGTGGGCTAGCACTATAAAACCAGCTTAAGTCTGGGCTAGTACAAGCAGCCGCACATACACATACACACGCATGCACGTCGTCATATGAGCGAAATATTCTCCAGCACGACGTTAAACCCAATTTCACCTCACCTCACCTCACCACATCTTAAACGACAGGAGAATCTTCATCCACGGTGAATGTACGCTCCTATTGTTTCGGACTGGCGTCATCACCCACGAAGTTCCCCGGCCAGTACCACTGGTTGGTGAGTGAGTTTAGTTTTACGCCGCACTCAGCAATATTCCAGCTATAAGGCGGCGTCTGTAAATAATCGAGTCTTGACCAGACATTCCAGTAATCAATAGCATGAGCATCGATCTGCACAATTGGGAACCGATGACATGTGTCAACCAAGCCAGCGAGCCTGACCGCGCGATCCCGTTAGTCGCCTCTTACAAGCATGGGTTACCGGAGGCTCATTCTAACCCGGACCTTCACAGGTACCACTGGTGGGACTTGACCAACTTCATTGCAAATAGAAATCGGGCCTTGAAAAGACTCTAGATCTAGTATCTGTTATGTATATGTACTACACCTTAAATACTGACAACTGGCGTGAAATAATCGTCACTTACTAACCGCGCTGCACATTAACTTAACAAATCGCACATGGATCTGATTAACTGGCTGCTAGTACTTCTGTTACTTGATATCGCGCGGGTGCATGTGCATGTGCATGCGCGTGTGTGTGTGTGTGTGTGCGTGTGTGACGCGCGGTAGAGTTATCTGTCGTATTAATATCGTTAATATAATATCATATACGGGTATCTGCTGAATCTCAGAGAGTCTGGTGTTCAACTAGCAATTCTACATACTATACACTTTACTTTCTTCAACGGTGTTCTCCCCAAATTAGTAAAGACGAAGGGCAGAATGAAGTGTCGATATTGACGGGTTTGTAAATAAGCATGGAACTAAAAAAATAGCATGGGTTGTCTGTGAAGTAGAGGCGACATTGGACAGGAAGCGTCCATAAAATATCACAATCCCACTGGCTGAGAGTAGTTAGGACCTCGGAATTGTGTTGAATTCAACCTCGGTATCCTCTGTACTGGCTGATGGTTAAGTGTGGCGAATTTCTATTCTAATTTCACAGTTTAAATAGAAGTTACTGTGTTCACAAACAAAGGAACAGATACAGACTGAAGAGTTCTGTCTGTGTTCACAGTCTGGACCCCTGCCGGTGTGTTGCTGTTCCCGTGATGTCAGCTGGCATCCCAGGTGTTCACGTAGCTAAGGCATGGAACGGAATTTTCCAGATGTTGAATCATTTAATTAAGGTAACTTGATAAGAATTGTTATGCCCTGAAGACACTACACACATCCTGGGTCAATGCCTACACCGATTGTTATGCACTAAAGATACTACACACATCCTGGGTCAATGCCTACACTAATTGTTATGCGCTGAAGACACTACACACATCCTGGGTCAATGCCTACACTAATTGTTATGCGCTGAAGACACTAGACACATCCTGGGTCAATGCCTACACTGATTGTTATGCCCTGAAGACACTACACATTCTGGGTCAATGCCTACACTAATTGTTATGCTCTGAAGACACTACACACATCCTGGGTCAATGCCTACACTAATTGTTATGCGCTGAAGACACTAGACACATCCTGGGTCAATGCCTACACAGATTGTTATGCTCTGAAGACACTACACACATCCTGGGTCAATGCCTACACAGATTGTTATGCCCTGAAGACACTACACACATCCTGGGTCAATGCCTTCACTGATTGTTATGCTCTGAAGACACTGGACAGATTGCTGTGTCCTGAAGTACACATTCAGGACTTGTAACTCAGTAGTAGGTTGCCTTGTTTGTATTCTGACAGACTATGAGTTTACAATAGCACTTTTATTGACATTTGCATCTGTAATAAATGACATACTTTAATGTGTTGTTTCAGCAGGATGCGTATCACAAATACATGCACAAAAAATCACTTTGATTACTGCAACAAGCATCATTATGAAATCTGCACATTTTCTTTTAATTCATGATATAAAAATTCCGATCTTTTATGTATATAAATAAGTAAAATCTACAGTTTTAAAAACAAATTTCAAAAATACATGTTAAGAAGTGAAAAAGTTTCTTAAGGCAACATCATTCCTGGCTTGTCCTTACATCCCTTCACCATCATAGGTCACTTAGGGCAACATCATTCCTGGCTTGTCCTTACATCCTTTCACCAGCATAGGTCACCTAAGACAACATCATTCCTGGCTTGTCCTTATAACCCTTCACCATCACAGGGGCTTGGAACCAGATCATGTCTGGCTCAAGTGAAGAGGAAACAACAGTCTCGGAAGGCCTACATGTATCCATCTGACTATCTCCAGTATACAAGGCAGTGGCTGGGTAAGATGCACTAAGACAGCTCTTCAAAACACAGTCATTCATGTCAACGTCAGACAGCACTGATGAGTCCAGAGGCTCAATTCCTGATATCTCAATTTCACTCACATCACATGACAGGTCATGTGACCCCACATTATGGTGTCTACATTTCATGTTGTACTCAAACTGTCGACCGCGGACAGGACGCTTGAATATGGGCTTGGGCACAAACCACTGTATGCCGCTATCTCTGGGTGCATACAGCAGTACAGAGATGTGTGTTGGTGAGATGGGTTTCACTCCCCCCAACAAGTCGTGGGTAATGAGCTGGCGGAACAGAGACTTGACACTGGACTTGAGGGACACTAAGTCTGCCTCTGGGGACAGAGGAGGGAGGTTGATGAGAAACGACTCCCTGGGACTGATGACTGTGCCACCCATGGTGATGAGCACCTGTTTAACTTCAGGGCACGTGATAAAAGCAGCCTCGACCTGGTCCATCACTTCCATCACACAGGAAATCAGTCTTGTCCTCTTCTTTTCCTCCATGCTGCCATAGAAACATTTCCTCTTCTGCCTCACAGTAGTCAAGACAGTCTGCAACGAAAACCAACATCCTACAATGAGACACATAACTCATAGCTAAAACAGATGTTGAAAAAATAAATCACTACAATCTTAATGGAAAAACAATATTAACATTAAATATATGTTGACATTTAACTTGTGGTAGAGGTGATGATGAGTTCCTATTACAGTGACATTTACTTGTCTCAACAAAACACTGATGTAAGGAAATCTCCATCGCTAAGAGTGGTCATCCTGCAACACCTGGTGGTAACAAAGCGGTCTTGATATGATATTTACTACACAGATGCAGCTTTCAGAGCACAATCAGCCAGATACATGACTCCACTTAGTGAGTAAGTATGACTTTACGTAATTTTCAGCAATATTCCAGCAATATCACGGCAAGGGAAACCAGAAATGGGCTTCACACATTGTACCCATGACAGGAATCAAACCCGGGTCTTCTGCATGGCAAGCGATCACTTTAACCACTGGGCTACCATACTACATAACTCTAAAGGCATACATCCAGTCACATGCTTTAGACGGAAACAAAACTCCAACTTTGTCAAGTTTGAAAGTGTCAAATCTAAACATGGATTGGTTGTTTCTTTTTGGGGAATACAAATTTGCATATTATGGAGCTGAATTTCTACAGGTTTTTGATGTGTTCAGATCTGTTCTCACTGTGCTGCACGAACCAACACATATTGGAGGATGGATGAATGAGAAGTTGTCCTATAACAACGGATATGTACAATAAGAAGTAACAGTCAAACTGACACATGTTTTTGTTGTTGATTAATGCATACAAGAGTGAAAGCATGAAGATATTGGTGAACACCAGTATTATGCAATAGTAAAAAGTACACAGTATCCCTTCAGACACTTCAGATAAACGAACAGCTGATAACAAATGTGGTCAATATAATGGGAAATCTGAGATAAATATATCACAAGACATGATGATTTACAAATTTGTATTTTCTGTTTGAAATGAAAATACATACTGTATGTCCTCATGAACAAAGCCATAAAGCATCTGTAGTGTCCATGCCCTTCAGCCTAATTAAAATAGCGCCGACTGGACACTAAAATTTGGGGAAATTTGGGAGTTATGTTTCCCTGAGACTTGCACAAGTCTCTAAGGTATTAATAATTAATAGCTAAATGGGATTACTATACATCCCTAGGCTCAGCATCCAGTACAACCTTTGATCAAGGCTATGTTCCCTTTAAGCTGTGGGATTTTATAGATTCAGCAAATAGCATTACCGTTTCCTCGATACTGGAAGTGGTGGTCTTCGACTTGGCAAGTGCTTCTTTTTTCAAATGATCGAATGGCATTGGTATCTGTTGCCTTTCGTACATAAAATACTTTAAAAGTTCATTAGCAATAACAGCCCTGACATTTGAATGTACGCCGGCATCAAACATGATATCACAAGATTTAATTTGATCTTCGCTCTTTTTCCTGTTTACAATGCCCGCCATGATGGCCTCAAATGTCACTGGTATTTGGTCTATTTTTACGTCATAATGTTTAACCAAGATATGCGTCGCGCAACGAATACGTTTTGACAGTTTAGAATATAGATCCTGTACAAGGGGAGATTATCCTGAAATCAGCATAAACGAAGACCGCTTAAAACATTTCGAGCCTTTTACGTTTGCTTCCTGCACTACCATCTGGTTTAAACATATATATATTTTATTCAATTCAAGAAGAAAGAAAAGGATTGGCAAACAAGCCTAAATGGCTTATTTTAATGCCGCTCCACAATACATGTGAAGGTTCACATTTGTGCATAATGTTGTACATATTGATAATGGTTATATCAAGTTATCTCTGAATAATAACAATCATGGATATCAACAATTTATCTTGGTTTTGTTTCATGGCCAGTTGATACAAATAGAAAAATAAGAGAAGCTACACATTTTTTTATGAATCAGATCGTTTTGATGTAATAATGAATTGATGGACTGACCGTAGAATATCCATATTCGTCTGATGAGATACTGAGTTATTGCCATTTAGCACATCCCGCAGGGAGAAACCTTTCACATAGAAATATGATTCGTATCGAATGGTATTATATTTAGGACACATGAAAAAATAGTCGAATACATCCTCACAATCTTGTGAGCAGGAACAAGAAGCATTATCAGAAATGAAAGGATTATACTTATCACTGTTTAAGTCACTGCATCCCAATCTAAGGCGGCAGTGTATTATTTGACAAAATCGACTACCAAAATTTAGATCGAACATTGTGTTGGTATTAACTTGTGGTGTGATAAGATTCTTAAACTGTCCAACAGAGGAAGCGTTTGTAGCATTTGTAGGTAGGCCATTCCACAGTTTAATTGTATCGGGCAAAAACGATTTGGCATAATCAGTAGATTTGCATCTTATAGTCTGATAATTTTCATTATTCCTAAGATTGTAGTTACTGTTATCAGAAACATTCCCTGGAGCAAGATCACAAAGATCGTCAGGAACCATATGGTTTACCATTTGTAAAATAATGTTAATTTAGAAGTTTCTCTCCGTTTCGCTAAGGAAGTCAGGTTTGTCTCATAACATAGTTTCGCATGGCTCGTACCTTTAACTGCACCGCATATTGTGCGTAAGGCATCTAAGTACCATCTCACAGATAAAGCTTCGTCTCTAAAAATATATACTCTTAATGGAAACAAATTTCTCCATCTCAACTGAAAATCATACAGCATTAAATAAGAAAACCTTTGTATTGTTAATTATGATAAATCAAAAGCCAGCCAGCCAGACAGACAGTCACGACAGACAGTATATTTCAGTAAAAGGACTTCGGCCAAAAATACAAACTTTATCACAAGTATTGACACAATGCGCATTTACATTTTGTTTTAGATAGATACACATCTCTTATTACATCACTGTTATTACTATAATTGATCGCAGCCAAAGCGTATTCATGAATTGGGAAATATCCAAACCAAGATTCCAGGAGGCGAGCGTACCATTTGGGCCGTGCTTGGTCCTTTACTCTCTTTGTTGTTTATGTAAATGATATTGCTGAAAACAAGACGTTTTGTTGACAATACATCGACTGGCATGCCATCCAATCATAACAGCTATTCTTAACTGAGTGGGAAAAACGCTGCTAACTTACAATTCCGAAAAGACTAAATCTGCTCTATTCATTCGCGAAAAAAACCCACTGGAGATAAACATTTATATTTCGACGGAAAAGAAACCAGATCTGTTCATAGACATATGCACTTTAAACCAGTGGTTTTGTCATATAGATACTATAATAATAATAATAATAATGATATACCTAATGAGTAAACAAACACCTACTTCACAGAGAAACTCTTAAAATATATATTGAGTCTTTGAAGGGCATTTAGAAGTGATACACATAAAGAAGACAAGAGTTTGTTTATGGATGACAACTTCTTTATTGTGAAGGGTCACGACGTTTTGAAGTATATTCTTACTCCTGCACATCCAGTCTCTAGAATCATCAACAGGACCCTCAAAACATCCAAACCTAAACCCAAAGCTGCCACATCACCCATCAGGATCACTATTCCCTACCTAGGCCCTGTCAGCCACCAGGTCTCCCGACTAGTAAAGAACACGGCAAATATTGATGTCACCTTCTCCAGCAACAAGACCATCAAAACCCTCCTGCACGCCAATGGCAGAGGCACCAGCAGCTCAACACCCAACCCCAGAGGATGTGTATATCAAATTATCTGCAATTGTGGTGACACATACATCGGCGAAACCCTCATGCCTCGGAACACCAGACTCATAGTTAACATCAAGCATCCGTCAACAAACTCGACCTCAAATCTGCTGTTTCTGAACACATCAACAAGAACCAGGACCACGCCATCGTATGGGAAGGCACCAAAGCCCTATCTGTCAACAACAACAACCGGCGGCAAAGAAAATTACAAGAGGCCATAGACAGCAGAAGAAGCCAACCAGCAATCAGTCGTGACCAGGGAACATATCTTCCTAGCGCTTGGGACTTATTAATTTAATTGACCATCACTGCTGGTCTCTTTGTCCTTGTATTTATCACTATTAGGCCTGGCTTCCATTTGTGATCTCAACACCCTGTTATATGCCACTATTGTTACCTCATCAACTACGCCTGGATTAACAATCCCTGGCTTCCGTTTGTCCATCCACCCAGTTAGTGCTAATTATACCCCCCCTGGCTTCTATTTGTCTTTCTTATCAATCATGCCTGGATTAACAATCCCTGGCTTCCACTTGTCCATCCACCAATTAACTACTGGTTTCCTTTGTTGCACTGTTGTTGTTTCAACATGTACATATATAGATGTTTGTTCCTAACTGTTTCATTCACCTGATGAAGGAGTAAGAACATACTTCGAAGCGTCGTGACTCTTCACAATAAAGAAGTTGTCATCCATAAAAAACCCTTGTCTTTAAAATATATATTGTTTCGAGATCACAGGTCGAATAATCAAGTGAAGGACAAAAGGAGACATTTAAAGAGTTACAATTAAAAGCTGCACGAATTGTAACTGGTCTACTGCCTTAAGGTATTAATAATATTACAACATCGGGTGGGAAGGTTTAGTAGAGAGAAGTAAGAAATGTTAAATTTGTCTTTTCTTCGAACTTCTGTTAAGGCACCGTAGTATCTAATAGATATATACTCTCCCAAAAAAGAAACGCATCATGAGAATAGCAATTTCATGTAGCAATGAATTAAGACGTGATTCATTTTACAAAAGGTTTTGCTCTGTTTATGAGTCCTATGGTGTTTATGTTTTGAAACATCACAACAAAAGGCACCATCCGTAAAATACCCGTATTTAAAAGCATGATTTTCAGTTTCGGCGTGTAGTGTCACAGAATACACAATTCACATGCAATGCACGTGAAAGTTGGGGATCAGATAGTCTCAATGATGGGTATAAAAGGTTGATCGCTGTCTGTCGATTATTCACTGTATTTGGAATATTGTTGACGAACGCAAAATGCCACGTCTAAGTGAAGCCAACCGTCATATCGCCATTGGTTTGCTTGCAGCTGGCCAGTCTCAACGTGCAGTTCCCCGACGCATGAATGTTCACCAAAGCACCATTTCACGGCTCTGGGAGAGATATCGCCGGCAGAATGCAGTAGCAGATGCCCCTCGTAGTGGGCGACCTCGAGCGACCACTGCGGCGCAGGATCGCTACATCCGGGTACATCACCTGCGTCATCGAACAGCTACGGCGACCAGTACCGCTCGACAAATACCCGGATTGAGGAGGCTTTCTGCACAGACCGTCAGGAACAGGTTGAGAGAGGCTGGTTACGTGCCAGAAGACCTTATTTTGGCCCTGTGCTTCGACAACAAAATCGTCGACATCGAGTTCAATGGTGCACCAACGTTCAGGCCTGGAACCTACCGAATTAGCGTAGAATCTGGTTCAGTGATGAATCACGATTTCTATTGGAACGACGCGCTGGAAGAATGCGGGTGTACAGACGTCGACGTGAACGTTTCGCCGACGCTTGCGTTCCCCAGGTGGCCAGATTCGGCCGGGGAAGCGTTATGATGTGGGGGAAAATCACCTGCCGTAGGCGAAGTGATTTGGTGATGATCCAGGGCAACTTGACAGCTCAACGGTACTGTGACGAAATCCTACGCCCAAACCTCCTTCCAATCATTGATCGCCAGAGGGAGTTGTTTCAACAGGACAATGCCAGGCTCCACACAGCACGTCACACTAGAGGCTTCTTAGAGAACCACAACATCAATGTGCTCCCCTGGCCCTCAAGATCACCGGACGTAAACCCGATCGAACATCTGTGGGATGCCCTGGACAGACGGGTGCGACGCCGTAACCCTCAGCCACAGACACTTCAGCAACTCGCACAGGCACTACAGGCAGAGTGGGCTGCGATTGGGCAACACGAGATTCTGAGCCTTATTCGTTCGATGCCGTGCAGTTCTGGATGCCCACGGTGGTCACACGAGGTATTGACTTCAGCGCCACCACACGTCTCCATGTGACACTCAAACTGACTTTCCTCGAGTTGGTGCCAAAGACGGATAGGTCTGCATTCCCAGTGTGCAATTTCGCTATATTTCATGGACTCATAAAGCCTACCAGATGTTTCAAAATAAACATAAAAATACAGTTGAAATTCCTATATGCGTTCCTTTTTGGGAGAGTATATATTGTGAAACTTTGTTCCGTCATCAGAACAAAATTCTACGATTTCTTATTTACAAAGGTTCCGCCCTACCTCACCTGCGTACTTCACATATGGGAAATATAATATCTCGCACTGAGATCAAACTGAGATGCATGTGGAGTCAATTGAGTTTAGATAGAAATATTCAAATAAATGTGAAAATGCATATCATTACACCCTGGAATGTCCATTGGTGACGACGCGAGGGCATATGGCGAGGTTACTCGTACTGAAATCAAACCGCCAATGACTTCACCGACGCTGACGTTAGCGCAGCAGACCCCGGGGACCAGGCTGCCAATGACTTCATCAACGACAGCAATAAAGAAACAAAACAATCGCTTCAAATCTAGGACATAATCAGGAATGTCACCAAACATTCCAACGACAGTGACAACAGCAACACAAGTGACGATGAAACAGACGATGCAATCCCAACGTTTCAACGCGTAAGAATATCCTTGAATGACATGATTACCTGTTTGGAAAGTAACGGCGACACTGCCTCTTTTGATCTGATCTGCTGAACACGACCGCAACAAGTACAACATGGGCAGTTAAGCGCTAGGTTAAAGGAGACTTTTGGAAGTGTACATAAATGAATATGTAATTGTCCTGGGCGGCAATTGTCCTAGGAGGCAATTGTCCAAGGTGACAAATGTCTTGCTCCCGTTGTTACATGTACTGCCAATACTGGACTCATATAGTCAACGTATAAATATTCATTAAAGAACTGAACTTTGAATATTTGAACTTTCCTTGATAGAATTTGGGTAGGAGAGGTAACTCTGGTCAGCTGACAAGTGAGTCAGGTATCCCGAAATCCGTTTATCCGGGCGATATTTGAAAACTTGATTGTGTGAATGTGTTTACCGCCGTTAAAATATTATTCATAGCATGCTTACTGATGTGAAACTACTGCTATAACACAATGTAGATCTCATCATTACAGAAACTACTGCTATAACACAATGTAGATCTCATCATTACAGAAACTACTGCTATAACACAATGTAGATCTCATCATTACAGAAACTACTGCTATAACACAATGTAGATCTCATCATTACAGAAACTACTGCTATAACACAATGATCTCATCATTACAGAAACTACTGCTATAACACAATGTAGATCTCATCATTACAGAAACTACTGCTATAACAAAATGTAGATCTCATCATTACAGAAACTACTGCTATAACACAATGTAGATCTCATCATTACAGAAACTACTGCTATAACACAATGTAGATCTCATCATTACAGAAACTACTGCTATAACACAATGTAGATCTCATCATACAGAAACTACTGCTATAACACAATGTAGATCTCATCATTACAGAAACTGCTATAACAGAATCACACAATGTAGATCTCATCATTACAGAAACTACTGCTATAAACACAATGTAGATCTCATCATTACAGAAACTACTGCTATAACACAATGTAGATCTCATCATTACAGAAACTACTGCTATAACACAATGTAGATCTCATCATTACAGAAACTACTGCTATAACACAATGTAGATCTCATCATTACAGAAACTACTGCTATAACACAATGTAGATCTCATCATTACAGAAACTACTGCTATAACACAAATGTAGATCTCATCATTACAGAAACTACTGCTATAACACAATGTAGATCTCATCATTACAGAAACTACTGCTATAACACAATGTAGATCTCATCATTACAGAAACTACTGCTATAACACAATGTAGATCTCATCATTACAGAAACTACTGCTATAACACAATGTAGATCTCATCATTACAGAAACTACTGCTATAACACAATGTAGATCTCATCATTACAGAAACTACTGCTATAACACAATGTAGATCTCATCATTACAGAAACTACTGCTATAAAACATCATGTAGATCTCATCATTACAGAAACTACTGCTATAACACAATGTAGATCTCATCATTACAGAAACTACTGCTATAACACAATGTAGATCTCATCATTACAGAAACTACTGCTATAACAAATGTGAGATCACAATGTAGATCTCATCATTACAGAAACTACTGCTATAACACAATGTAGATCTCATCATTACAGAAACTACTGCTATAAAACAATGTAGATCTCATCATTACAGAAACTACTGCTATAAAACAATGTAAATCTCATCATTACAGAAACTACTGCTATAACACAATGTAGATCTCATCATTACAGAAACTACTGCTATAACACAATGTAGATCTCATCATTACAGAACTACTGCTATAACACAATGTAGATCTCATCATTACAGAACTACTGCTATAACACAATGTTGATCTCATCATTACAGAAATGAATACACGCACGCACGCGCAGTATATTTACTGTAAAAGTAAAATATGTACATTCATTCTAAGTTTAAGGAAGTGTCCCTCAGTCCCATTCACTTCTTGTGAATGCATATCTGTAGGTCAGTTGAAAAGGAGCCCCATTAGGATGGGAGATTCTAGTGTCTTCATGTAGGGCTTTTATGCGATAGAAGGGGCTGTGCGGAAGGGAAAATAATATGGCGAGACAGACTACTATCCTGAAGTCATCACAGATACTAAGTTTAGAGTCTTATAAGAATTATAAGAATATTAACAACCCTAAGGCTCGTCAAATCGTTTTAGATCATTTAGAAAACATGAACTTACTAGACGCATGGAGAGAGGTAAACATTGACACGAGAAAATATACATGGTGGAAAAGAAACCCTCGCAAACAAGCTAGGTTAGATTTCTTCTTGGTCACTGAAGACCTGTTTAACATAAGTACCAATACCTCCATCATACCAGGCTATAAGAGTGATCATTCGGCTGTAACACTATCTCTATCAATACAAAATAGCAAGGAAAAGGGACGTGGGTATTGGAAGTTCGTTATTACGACATGGGGAATATGTAGCATTAGTAACTGACTTACTCAATGATACTAAGCATGAATACGCAGATCCTAAGTATACAGATGAAGAAGTACACGGCACAGATCATTCAGACTTACTCTTAACCATCAATGATACACTGTTTTTGGAAACACTCTTAATGGAAGTCAGGGGGAAATCTATTTCATACTCGTCATATCTTAAAAAGACTAAGAAAGAAAAATACAAAGAATTGGAAGAGAACATATGTCGTTTAGAAGATGAAATAAGGAATGCTTTCCAAAATGTTGATGAAACTCTTCTCTCAAATCTTTCAAAAAATAAAATCGAACTCGAAACAATAAAAGAAGAAGAAATGAAAGGAATACAAATTCGTAATAGAATCCAATGGTATGATGAAGGGGAGAAACCTACGAATTACTTTTGCCATCTGGAGAATAGAAGCTACACAAACAAACTTATTAATTCTCTTATTACTGACACTGGTCATGAAATAACAGATGGAGAAGCAATAAGGAATAAACAGAAGATTTTTTACGAAAATTTGTATAAATCAAGTAATGTAATCGATGATGACAGTAAAGCTATATTCCAAACTATTGACACCCCTTCCTTAAAGGTCACATGCAACCAAAAAATCAAACATAATTAAAACACAATTATCACTTATTCATGACATATAATATACATTGCTGGTTATGAAAAAACATATAAACAAAATTATAAGCGTACAATCGCAAATCAAAAGTGCAATATTGTGTACATGGGTTTACTTCCCAAGAAACGAAGCAGCCGGGATACCGAACCCAGTCAGAGCGGGTGGGTGTGCACTCAAGTGTAACGGCTGGTTCATTTGCAGATGCCGTCACGGCTCATTGTGTGTGTATATATAGAGATGTTGGGTTTTGTAAATACATGCTCATTTTTTGTGTATAACATTTTCCAATCAACAGACATCATAACATGTCATGTGTTCAAGTATCACACCTGCCTGTCTGTGTAATTACATAATGTGACAGAGACCGAACTCGGGCCATAAATCAATGCGTTTTGTTTATGGTGTATAGCCTGATTGGTGTTAAGTTCAAATTGCAGGTCAGTGATAGCACCTGTGTATTGAATATTGTCATTAGCAGATAGGCAGGCAGACACACAGGTGTCAATAAAACAAGACATTGAGTTTTGTCTGTGACAACGACATATCTATATCTCAATTCTGTCAACGCTAAATAATGACATTGCTTTCAAGTATCGAACTGAGAAAGTGACTCGGTAAGAAGAACGTGTGGTGAAATAGACAAATGAAATTATATAAACAGTTAATTTACTGTCATAACATATAAAAAGCTCGCGCCTGTGAGATATCAACAAAACATTAGAAAAATAGCTCACACCAATGCCTTCACCGGAGTATTCAACCCGCTTCCAAGCTGCGCGAACCTATTTCACTGCGCACGTGCTATGAGCGCAGCCCAGCTGTTGAAACCCGTTTTCCCCAGAAAAGTCGGGGGAAAATTAGTGAAACGTTTGAACTCCGATTTCGCGCGGTTTTTTTCATCGCGTTATTTTTCAACTTTATAAGTTGAATTTGCATTTTTGACGATTTGTTTCGGTAAGTCCATACCGAAAGGTATCAGAATCTGCAAAGTTGTGTTTTACGTTGCATGTGACCTTTAAACAAAGACCAGTCAGATGAATTAGAACGTGAAATAAGTCTCGAGGAATTATCACTTGCCATTAAATCGATGAAAAACAATAAAAGCCCTGGCCTAGATGGTTTCCCTATAGAATTCTTTAATTTTTTTGGAAAGACCTTAAAATATGGGTTCAGCGGTATGTTAAGGACACTTTCAACCGGAACTCTTTGACAATGACTATGAATAGAGGAGTGATCACATGTATCCCCAAACCAGGCAAAGATAGAAGATTCCTAAAACAATGGCGCCCTATCTCCCTCCTTAATGTATTGTATAAGATTATAAGTACTTGTATTACTAACAGGATTAAGAAGACACTTGATAATCTCATTAACGAAAACCAAACGGGTATCATCTCAGGAAGATGTATAACAGAAAATATCCGACTCCTCTACGGCATCATGTTCGAAACTAAAATACAAAACAAAAAAAGTCCTGATTGATTTTCAATAAGCCTTTGACACTGTCTTTAAGAAGTTTATTACGATGGTACTGGATAAGTTCGGGTTTGGATGTAACATACAGAAATGGGTAAATATATTGATATCAAATGCTTCTTCATGTATTGTTTTAAATGGACATTTGTCAACATTTTTTTTGTAAACGAAAGGGGTTGTAGGCAGGGTGATCCAATCTACCCATACTTATTCTTACTCGTTGCCGAAATACTAGGGATTTTATAACGACAACATAAAGGGAATTGTGCTAAACGAAATTGAGCACATTATTGGCCAGTATGCTGATGATACTGAATTATTCTTGGATGGATCGGAAGCATCTCTTAACGAAGCTATGAAAACACTTATAACATTTTACAATATGTCTGGTCTAAAAATAACATGGATAAAACTAAAGCAGTTTGGCTTGGGGCAATGGCTGGCAGTAAGACAACTTTATCCCATGATTTTAAGCTAGATTGGCATAGTGAAAATTTTGACGTTCTGTGAATATAACTAAATGCAGACTTACAAAACCTTTGGGTGATCAATACTAAAAGGAGACTTGAAAATATTAAAAGAATTCTTTTGAGCTGGAAAAAACGAAATTTAACCCTGATTGGAAAAATAACTGTTATAAAAACCTTGGTTCTATCAACTCTTGTTCATATCCCCTCTTCTCTCCCAAATCCACCAGATGAGTTTATAAGCTATTTTTTAATTCATATGGAACGATAAGAGGGACAAGATAAAACGAATCAATTTAATGCGAAAGTACGAGGAGGGTGGTCTCAGGATGGTCGATGTTAAAACTGTTATTGATTCATTAAAACTTTCTTGTTTAAAGAGATATGTTTTAAAATCAAACTGCTATACACTAGCCGCTTTCCAATAGAACACATCATTCAGTTAGGAGCGAATATTAACAAAAACTACAAAGTTACAAATCCGTACTGGAAATATGCACTTGATGCCTGGAATAGATATATAAAGGAAAATGTAGTTAATGATATTAACATAAATGAAATTCTTATGCAACCTCTCTGGTTAAATCACCAGTTTCACAATCCATATTTGATAATCAATAACTGGTTCAAACAAGGAATTGTTCATATTAAAGACATTTTCAATGACCAAGAGCTACTCTCATTTGCAGAACTTAAAACAAAATTTGATATTAAGGGCACAGTATTTAACCTAAACCGTGTCATCCTTAGTATTCCAAAAAAATGGAAAGAAGTCACTCAAAAAGCTGGACACCCAAGCATAACAAATGTATCGATATGTTCCCCTTGGAATGATCTTATTAAACTTACTAAAGGGTCAAGGTCATTTTACGATAGTCTCATATCTAAATCCAATTTTCCAAACGTATGCGAAAAATGGGAAAGTGAATTAAACAATCATATCAATCAATCTTTATTCGGCACTTAAAGGCCACAGGCCTATAGTACATTTATATACACAATATTTACAACTGCGCAGCAGAAAAGCACATGTCAAATATTTACAGATTTCAAATTTGAAGCCGATTTTCTATGCATAAATGCAAAATAGATATACATTGACAGGTTCTGTAATTCAAAAGTATTTTCATTTGTTAATAATCTAGTCATTTTTATTTCATTTGGATGGGTATAATAGTAGGATGTTAAATATTTCTTTCTAAGGTTTTCATAGGCGGGGCAGATGAAAAGAAAATGGTATTTGTCTTCTACAGCAATAACGTTACAGAGGTTTCAAATTCTATGGTTACGCGGAATATTCATGTAACGCCCAGTTTCAACAAACAAGTCGTGGGATGAGCTGCGAAAACGGGATAAAGCTACACGGAATTTCTTTACAGTGATTTTTGGTAAATAATATTCTTGGCATAGTTCAGATTTCCAATGTTTATAATACAGACATTTAGAGGATAGACAGATAGATTCAAGCCATTTTTGTTGATAGATGTCCTTCATTCTTTGGGTCAGTGACATAATAAAAGAATTTTCTGGTTGGGCGTTTTGATTATTCCAAACATAAGCATATCCCGTTTTGAATAAAAATTCCCTTACATTAGTTACCCAATTTCTTTTCACATTTTTATCATATACTAGCATCATATTATAACACTTCTTAGGAAATCTATGACATAGCATAGTTAACAATCGTAACCAGTACTTTAAAACTTTAATAGTAGAATATATGTATAATGGAAATCTACCACACTCGCCGTATACCATAGTGCTACATGTGCTAGATTTCACACCGAGATATTTTTTTGCATGCATACAAATGGACTTTTTCAATAGATTCATAATTATTCAAACCCCATATTTCTGATCCATATAAGAGTATTGGGCGTACTTTAACATCAAATATTTTAAAGAATGATTTATATGATATGTCCCCCAGGATATGGGCATTTCTAATTATAGTTATCAAAACCTTAAGGGCTTGTACAGATGCCTGTTTTGTGTGGTTAATCCACGAAAGATGATTTGAAAAATAGACTCCAAGATATTTATATACTTTTGTAGTTTCTAGTTTTTCGCCTTTGTAAATCCATTTCTCCCTTTTTTGAAAGTTTCCCGCCATTCTTAAAAACAATAACCTTTGTTTTACTCCTGTTTACTGCCAAATTCCACTCATCAGAATAGATTTCAAGTTGATCAATTTGTTTCTGTAAACCATTTATGGTGCTGGAAAACAAGACAATATCATCCGCAAAGAGTAACAAAAATAATTGGGTTAAATCTGGATGTAGCTGGATCCCGTTTGTATAGGTATCACATATTTGCACAGCTAATTCATTGATAAAAAATGTAAACAGAAAGGGACTTAAAATACAGCCTTGTCTGACACCTAAATGGCAAATAAAATATTCTGAGACTTCATTAGTGTTTCTTACACATACGTTGACATTTTCATATATGCTACACAAACGAATATATTGTCAGCCCGCTTAATTAATCTTTTGTTTATGATATATGTAAAATGTTTCCCGAAGATACTAAGGAGAGTAATTCCACCGTAGGTATTTGGGTTGTTTACATCACCGTGTTTATGTATGAGTACAATAATACCATTTGACCATGATGTAGGAAAATTACCGGTTTCTAGTATAACATTAAATAAAAGGTCAAGATAAGGAAGTAATATATCAGACGAATGTTTAAAAAATTCCGGGAGAATATTGTCTATCCCTGATGACATTTTGCACTTGACATTCTGTATACTTTCTATTATTTCCTGTCCATCTATGGGTGTATCTAAAATGTCATAGACAATACCCAAGTTAGGGTCAGTATTTACAAAATGTGTTGGTGCCTCACTATTTACGGTAGTGTCACTATCTATTTCCGGATTTGAGAAAAGATTTTCAAAATATGTATACCAATTTACAATTCCTATGTTATTTTTGGGGTGTTTTTCGAATTAAGATTTTTTAATTCTGTCCAAAATATTTTCGATTCATTTATATTTGTTTCTAAATATACTCTTTTATGATCAAAATATTCTTTTTCCTTCCGTTTACAGGTCTCAGTGTACTTATTTCTAGCTCTATGATAGTACTCGAGGGATTCAGTTGGTTTCTGTTTTCGAAAATCATTTAATAATTTACGTCGTTCCTTTTTCAAATCGTAAGAGGCGACTAACGGGATCGGGTGGTCAGGCTCGCTGACTTGGTTGACACATGTCATCGATTCCCAATTGCGCAGATCGATGCTCATGCTGTTGATCACTGGATTGTCTGGTCCAGACTCGATTATTTACAGACCGCCGCCATATAGCTGGAATATTGCTGAGTGCGGCGTAAAACTAAACTCACTCACTCACTCACTCCTTTTTTCAAATAGTCACTTTCACTATCAAACCATATATTTCTATTACCTCCCCTTGGCGAAAGCTTGACTTGTTTTTTCATATCCGAAGCTGCTAAACTCAGAGCATCTACAATGAAATCTACACTCTTGTTGATATCTGTAAAAGCAACATCCATAGATTTTTCAAATAAATCCTGTATCTCATCAGTATGAAGATATTGTTTCTAAATTCTGTTTACTTATCCCAGACAAATTTAAATGCTTTGTTATTTGTTCTAGTTTCATTACTTTTACGTTCACGAGAGTGATGCGCACGTAATTCTAGTGTCAGTGGTAAATGAGACGATTCAGCGCGTGGAAGTATATCAAAACTTTGTATGCTATCAAAAATTCTAGCCGATGCTAAAACGTAGTCAATAACACTAGTACCATTTGTACCAATAAATGTATATTGGCCAATATTAGAATCTGATCCACACCTACCATTTACTATGTGGATATTTAGAATACTACATATATCTAACAAGCATCTACCAAAATGGTTCACAATCTTATCACATGAGAATCGTTCAAGATCAAAGTTATCTAGAATAAAATCATACATCGAATGATCTTTACTTTCAGTTTGAAGAATGATATCATCGTCAACAAACTCAGAATTAGTACTTGTTCGAGCATTGAAGTCACCCCCACATAGCACATAGATGTTGGGTAAATCAGATATCAGCTCTAATAGTTTCTCCTGGAAAATTGTAATACCATTTCTGCAGTATGCATTCAATTTATTGTACCACGAAGATCCCTCTGGGTGTAATAAGTACAGCTATATAATAAGTCAGCATCAAGATCAAAGAGACATTTATCAAATAAGATAAATATTGTGTTATCCGTTATTTTGGACCATTTTATGTGGTGTGATAGCTTTTTTCGAACCATAACTAGTATGCCACCAAACAATCTTCCACATAATGCTAATTTATCTGCACTTTTACAAACACAATCATAATAATTAAATACATCACTAAAATCAAGATTCTTACTCCATGTCTCTATTATACCAATAATGTCAAAGGATGTAATATAATCAAGAAGGTCATTATCAGTCAGTTTATGAGAAATACCTGAAATGTTCCACCAACACAGCCAGTATGTAGTCACGCTCACTGTCACTGGAATCCTTCTGAAGCGCCGTATAGTCATTGTGACTCGATCGGCCCTGGCCACACCCCTATCGTGACTGCCCCCAACAATCATATCGATTGGAAGACCACATTTTTGCAATATAGACAAACCATTAAAGACACATAGCTTTTGGATTTTCAATACAAATTTATACATAGAGTTATTTATACAAAACGAGAGTTGTTTAAAATGAAACTAGTGGATAATGACATATGTACATCATGTGGCGTAAGTGAGAATATTTATCATGTGTATATTGAATGTCCAACCATTAGATTATTCTGGAAAGAATTCACCAATTTTGTTGATTATGTCCTGCACAGAACATTCGTACTCTCAGCTCAAGATATACTATGTTGTGCTAATAGCGACCCCTTGCTCAACCATATGATCATACTAGCCAAGCGCCACATTTTTGTCATGAATATCAAGGGTGTGAAACCAAGCTTCACCACATATAAAGGGTTACTAAAAGACGTATATGACATTGAGAAATATATTGCTAGAAACAATTTCAATGTGAATATATTGGAGAGAAAATAGATTATACCCTAAAATGTTCTGTGATTGTGACAATGAAATAGCTTATACCCAAGTGTATCTGCCTTTGCTCCAGTTTTACATGCTCTTTTTTCCCCAGTGGAAACTGAAACAAAGTCACATGCCACTCCTTATATTATATCATTACAAAACTTTATCCACGGATTGTTTTATACAAAGTGTAACCAAGTGAAGTGAATAAAAAAAGATGTGAAAAAAAGAAGTTTAGAGTCTTTATTGTTCAATTTAATAGCCATATGCTAACGACAAACGCTTTTTACAGCATGTCACCAATATGCCATACCTTAGATATTTTTCTTGCGTTGGTAAGTCGGCAATTCATAGATACACATTTACAAAGGGTGGATTACAATATTTGATTGCTGTTTTATAAGCTGGAGAACGAATTGTGTGTGTTACATGTCTCCATTGTACAGCGACGGAAATGTTTCCAGGGTCAATATGTGGGCACAAAATATCATGATTTTGAAATCTTCTTTCATCTTGTTAAATGCACACACATGCTATGTGGTATGTGTCAGGTAAAACACTTCCACTCGGGTTTTATCAGATTTAGTACCCTCTTCCTCGAGATTAAACCTCGTAGTCCTCAGTTTGAGGGGTAGAAGGGAGGGGCTGGAGGTTTTAGCGTGAAGATGATCGTGTTAAATCTCATAAAATCCACGGGAAAGTGTATGTTCTTAACCCTAAATTATCAACCGAAAGAAAAATGGGACACAAAATTGATACGACGTTTCAAAGACACTTTACATGAACCTTACGAAGCGGACATAAAATGTCTCTGGCGGCTATGATTGGTTGTTTGGTTCTTTACGCCACACTCAGCAATATTCCAGCTATATGGCGGCGGTCTGTAAATAGTCGAGTTTGGACCACACAATCCAGTGATCAACATCATGAGCATCGATCTACGCAATTGGGCAACCCGATCCCGTTAGTCGCGTCCTACGACAAGCATGGGTTAAGTATGGGTTGTTGTGACCCGGATCTTCAAGGTTCCTGCAGATATGAGGGTTTCCACTCAATATATAGACGTCTTGCGATTTATCATCTTTCCTTATGTAGATAGGGACATTCTATCAAATATCCTGGGACAAAAGTATCCATCCATATCCATATTAGTATACATAGACTATACCTGGGATAGAGGAACTTTCTGTAGACTATACCTAGGATAGAGGGACTTTCTGTAGGCTATACCTGGGATAAAGGGACTTTCTGTAGGCAATACCTGGGATAAAGGGACATTCTGTAGGCAATACCTAGGATAGTGGGACATTCTGTAGGCTATACCTAGGATAGAGGGACTTTCTGTAGGCTATACCTGGGATAAAGGGACTTTCTGTAGGCAATACCTAGGATAGTGGGACATTCTGTAGGCTATACCTAGGATAGAGGGACTTTCTGTAGGCTATACCTGGGATAAAGGGACTTTCTGTAGGCAATACCTAGGATAGTGGGACATTCTGTAGGCTATACCTGGGATAGACGGCGTTTCTGTAGGTTATACATTATACATGGGATAGAGGGACATTCTATAGACTTTACCTGGATAGAGGGACTTTCTGTAGACTATACCTGGGATAGAGGGACTTTCTGTAGACTATACCTGGGATAGTGGGACTTTCTATAGGCTATACCTAGGATAGAGGGACTTTCTGTATACTATACCTTGGATAGAGGGACTTTCTGTAGGCTATACCTGGGATAAAGGGACTTTCTGTGGGCTATACCTGGGATAGAGGGACTTTCTGTAGGCTATACCTGGGATAGTGGGACTTTCTGTAGGCTATACCTAGGATAGAGGGACATTCTGTATACTATACCTTGGATAGAGGGACTTTCTGTAGGCTATACCTGGGATAAAGGGACTTTCTGTGGGCTATACCTGAGATAGAGGGACTTTCTGTAGGCTATACCTGGGATAGAGGGACTTTCTGTAGGCTATACCTAGGATAGAGGGACTTTCTGTATACTATACCTGGGATAGAGGGACTTTCTGTAGGCTATACCTGGGATAGAGGGACTTTCTGTGGGCTATACCTGGGATAGAGGGACTTTCTGTAGGCTATACCTGGGATAAAGGGACTTTCTGTATACTATACCTGGGAAAGAGGGACTTTCTGTAGGCTATACCTGGGATAGAGGGACTTTCTGTAGGCTATACCTGGGATAAAGGGACTTTCTGTAGGCTATACCTAGGATAGAGGGACTTTCTGTATACTATACCTGGGATAGAGGGACTTTCTGTAGGCTATACCTGGGAAAGGGGACTTTCTGTAGGCTATACCTGAGATAGAGGGACTTTCTGTAGGCTATACCTGGGATAGAGGGACTTTCTGTAGGCTATACCAGTGGAGCAGACAGTATATGAAACCTACGTATATAATGTATATGACATAACATCAGTAATGTTGTGTTGAGTATATGAACCCAACGTATATAATGTATATGACATACAATCAGTAATGTTGTGTTGAGTATATGAACCCAACGTATATAATGTATATGACATAATATCAGTAATGTTGTCTTGAGTATATATGAACCCAACGTATATAATGTATATGACATAACATCAGTAATGTTGTGTTGAGTATATGAACCCAACGTATATAATGCATATGACATACAATCAGTAATGTTGTGTTGAGTATATGAACCCAACGTATATAATGTATATGATATACAATCAGTAATGTTGTGTTGAGTATATGAACCCAACGTATATAATGTATATGATATAATAATCAGTAATGTTGTCTTGAGTATATGAACCCAACGTATATAATGTATATGATATAATATCAGTAATGTTGTGTTGAGTATATGAACCCAACGTATATAATGTATATGACATAACATCAGTAATGTTGTGTTGAGTATATGAACCCAACGTATATAATGTATATGATATACAATCAGTAATGTTGTGTTGAGTATATGAACCCAACGTATATAATGTATATGATATACAATCAGTAATGTTGTGTTGAGTATATGAACCCAACGTATATAATGTAAATGACATAACATCAGTAATGTTGTGTTGAGTATATGAACCCAACGTATATAATGTATATGACATAATATCAGTAATGTTGTGTTGAGTATATGAACCCAACGTATATAATGTATATGACATAACATCAGTAATGTTGTGTTGAGTATATGAACCCAACGTATATAATGTATATGACATACAATCAGTAATGTTGTGTTGAGTATATGAACCCAACGTATATAATGTATATGATATACAATCAGTAATGTTGTGTTGAGTATATGAACCCAACGTATATAATGTATATGATATACAATCAGTAATGTTGTGTTGAGTATATGAACCCAACGTATATAATGTATATGATATACAATCAGTAATGTTGTGTTGAGTATATGAACCCAACGTATATAATGTATATGATATAACATCAGTAATGTTGTGTTGAGTATATGAACCCAACGTATATAATGTATATGATATACAATCAGTAATGTTGTGTTTGAGTATATGAACCCAACGTATATAATGTATATGACATAACATCAGTAATGTTGTGTTGAGTATATGAACCCAACGTATATAATGTATATGACATAACATCAGTAATGTTGTCTTGAGTATATATGAACCCAACGTATATAATGTATATGACATACAATCAGTAATGTTGTGTTGAGTATATGAACCCAACGTATATAATGTATATGACATAACATCAGTAATGTTGTGTTGAGTATATGAACCCAACGTATATAATGTATATGACATAACATCAGTAATGTTGTCTTGAGTATATATGAACCCAACGTATATAATGTATATGACATAACATCAGTAATGTTGTGTTGAGTATATGAACCCAACGTATATATATGTATATGATATACAATCAGTAATGTTGTGTTGAGTATATGAACCCAACGTATATAATGTATATGATATACAATCAGTAATGTTGTGTTGAGTATATGAACCCAACGCATATAATGTATATGATATATTCAATCAGTAATGTTGTGTTGAGTATATGAACCCAACGCATATAATGTATATGATATACAATCAGTAATGTTGTGTTGAGTATATGAACCCAACGCATATAATGTATATGATATAACAATCAGTAATGTTGTGTTGAGTATATGAACCCAACGCATATAATGTATACGACATAACATCAGTAATGTTGTGTTGAGTATATGAACCCAACGTATATAATGTATACAGTAATAATGCGCATGTTGAGTATATGAACCCAACGCATATAATGCATATGATATACAATCAGTAATGTTGTGTTGAGTATATGAACCCTACGCATATAATGCATATGACATAATATCAGTAATGTTGTCTTGAGTATATATGAACCCAACGTATATAATGTAAATGACATAATCAGTAATGTTGTGGTTGATATATGAACCCAACGCATATAATGTATATGACATAACATCAGTAATGTTGTGTTGAGTATATATGAACCCAACGTATATAATGTATATGATGATATACAATCAGTAATGTTGTGTTGAGTATATGAACCCAACGTATATAATGCATATGACATAATATCAGTAATGTTGTCTTGAGCATATATGAACCCAACGCATATAATGTAAACGACATAACATCAGTAATGTTGTCTTGAGTGTATATGAACCCAACGTATATAATGCATATGACATAACATCAGTAATGTTGCGGTTGAGCATATACGAACCCAACGCATATAATGCATACATGACATAATATCAGTAATGTTGTCTTGATATTATATGAACCCAACGTATATAATGTATATGATATACAATCAGTAATGTTGTGTTGAGTATATGAACAACGTATATAATGTATATGATATACAATCAGTAATGTTGTGTTGAGTATATGAACCCAACGTATATAAATGTATATGACATACAGTCAGTAATGTTGTGTTGAGTATATGAACCCAACGTATATAATGTATATGACATAACATCAGTAATGTTGTGTTGAGTATATGAACCCAACGTATATAATGTATATGACATAACATCAGTAATGTTGTGTTGAGTATATGAACCCAACGTATATAATGTATATGACATAACATCAGTAATGTTGTGTTGAGTATATGAACCCAACGTATATAATGTATATGACATAACATCAGTAATGTTGTGTTGAGTATATGAACCCAACGTATATAATGTAAATGACATACAATCAGTAATGTTGTGTTGAGTATATGAACCCAACGTATATAATGTATATGACATAACATCAGTAATGTTGTGTTGAGTATATGAACCCAACGTATATAATGTATATGACATAACATCAGTAATGTTGTCTTGAGTATATATGAACCCAACGTATATAATGTATATGACATAACATCAGTAATGTTGTGTTGAGTATATGAACCCAACGTATATAATGTATATGATACATGCCAATCAGTAATGTTTGTTGAGTATATGAACCCAACGTATATAATGTATATGATATACAATCAGTAATGTTGTGTTGAGTATATGAACCCAACGTATATAATGTATATGACATAACATCAGTAATGTTGTCTTGAGTATATATGAACCCAACGTATATAATGTATATGACATAACATCAGTAATGTTGTGTTGAGTATATGAACCCAACGTATATAATGCATATGACATAATATCAGTAATGTTGTCTTGAGTATATATGAACCCAACGTATATAATGTAAATGACATACAATCAGTAATGTTGTGTTGAGTATATGAACCCAACGTATATAATGTATATGATATACAATCAGTAATGTTGTGTTGAGTATATGAACCCAAACGTGTATATATGATTCAGTAATGAGTATATGAACCCAACGTATATAATGTATATGACATAACATCAGTAATGTTGTGTTGAGTATATGAACCCAACGTATATAATGTATATGACATAACATCAGTAATGTTGTGTTGAGTATATGAACCCAACGCGTATAATGTATATGATATACATATCAGTAATGTTGTGTTGAGTATATGAACCCAACGTATATAATGTATATGATATAACATCAGTAATGTTGTGTTGAGTATATGAACCCAACGTATATAATGTATATGATATAACAATCAGTAATGTTGTGTTGAGTATATGAACCCAACGTATATAATGTATATGACATAACAGTCAGTAATGTTGTGTTGAGTATATGAACCCAACGTATATAATGTATATGACATAACATCAGTAATGTTGTGTTGAGTATATGAACCCAACGTATATAATGTATATGACATAACATCAGTAATGTTGTGTTGAGTATATGAACCCAACGTATATAATGTATATGATATACAATCAGTAATGTTGTGTTGAGTATATGAACCCAACGTATATAATGTATATGATATACAATCAGTAATGTTGTGTTGAGTATATGAACCCAACGCATATAATGTATATGATATACAATCAGTAATGTTGTGTTGAGTATATGAACCCAACGCATATAATGTATATGACATAACATCAGTAATGTTGTGAGTATATGAACCCAACGCATATAATGCATGATATAACATCAGTAATGTTGTGTTGAGCATATGAACCCAACGTATAATGTATATGACATAACATCAGTAATGTTGTGTTAGGTTGAGTATGAACCCAACGCATATAATGCATATGATATAATATCAGTAATGTTGTGTTGATATAGCGAACCCAACGCATATAATGCATATGACAATCAGTAATGTTGTTTGAGTATATGAACCCAACGTATATAATGCATATGATATAACAATCAGTAATGTTGTGTTGAGCATATGAACCCAACGCATATAATGTATATGATATAACAATCAGTAATGTTGTGTTGAGCATATGAACCCAACGCATATATACAATGATGATTAATAATCAGTAATGTTGTGTTGAGTATATGAACCCAACGTATATAATGTATATGACATAACATCAGTAACGTTGTGTTGAGCATATGAACCCAACCGCATATAATGCATATGACATAACATCAGTAATGTATAGCATATATGAACCCAACGCATAAATGACATGAACATCAGTAAATGTTGTTGTTGAGTATATGAACCCAACGCATATAATGCATATGATGATCATAACAATCCAGTAATGTTGTATTGAGTATATGAACCCAACGTGATATAATGCATACGACATACAACAACTCAGTAATGCTGTGTTGAGCTACGAACCCTTACGCATATAAATGCATGATATTAAGTAATCAGTAATGCTGCATCGATGATGGTATGAACCCAACGCATATATATGCATACGACACCACCAATCAGTAATGCCAGGTTGAGCATACGAACCCAACGCATATACAACGCATATAATGTATATGACTACATTGTGTGTATGTGATACAATTGACATACAATCAGTAATGTTGTGTTGAGTATATGAACCCTACGTATATAATGTATATGATATACAATCAGTAATGTTGTGTTGAGTATATGAACCCAACGTATATAATGTATATGATATAACAATCAGTAATGTTGTGTTGAGTATGAAACCCAACGTATATAATGTATATGATATACAATCAGTAATGTTGTGTTGAGTATATGAACCCAACGCATATAATGTATATGACATACAATCAGTAATGTTGTGTTGAGTATATGAACCCAACGTACGTATATATAATGTAAATGACATAACATCAGTAATGTTGTGTTGAGTATATGAACCCAACGTATATAATGCATATGACATAATATCAGTAATGTTGTCTTGAGTATATATGAACCCAACGTATATAATGTAAATGACATAACATCAGTAATGTTGTGTTGAGTATATGAACCCAACGTATATAATGTATATGACATAATATCAGTAATGTTGTGTTGAGTATATGAACCCAACGTATATAATGTAAATGATATACAATCAGTAATGTTGTGTTGAGTATATGAACCCAACGTATATAATGTATATGACATACAATCAGTAATGTTGTGTTGAGTATATGAACCCTACGTATATAATGTATATGATATACAATCAGTAATGTTGTGTTGAGTATATGAACCCAACGTATATAATGTATATGACGTACAGTCAGTAATGTTGTGTTGAGTATATGAACCCAACGTATATAATGTATATGACGTATCAGTAATGTTGTGTTGAGTATATGAACCCTACGTATATAATGTATATGATATACAATCAGTAATGTTGTGTTGAGTATATGAACCCAACGTATATAATGTATATGACATACAGTCAGTAATGTTGTGTTGATATATGAACCCAACGTATATAATGTAAATGACATAACATCAGTAATGTTGTGTTGAGTATATGAACCCAACGTATATAATGTATATGACATAACATCAGTAATGTTGTGTTGAGTATATGAACCCAACGTATATAATGTATATGACATAACATCAGTAATGTTGTGTTGAGTATATGAACCCAACGTATATAATGTATATGACATAACATCAGTAATGTTGTGTTGAGTATATGAACCCAACGTATATAATGTATATGACATAACATCAGTAATGTTGTGTTGAGTATATGAACCCAACGTATATAATGTATATGATATACAATCAGTAATGTTGTGTTGAGTATATGAACCCAACGTATATAATGTATATGACATAACATCAGTAATGTTGTGTTGAGTATATGAACCCTACGTATATAATGTATATGATATAACAATCAGTAATGTTGTGTTGAGTATATGAACCCAACGTATATATAATGTAAATGACATAACATCAGTAATGTTGTGTTGAGTATATATGAACCCAACGTATATAATGTATATGACATAACATCAGTAATGTTGTGTTGAGTATATGAACCCTACGTATATAATGTATATGATATACAACAGTAATGTTGTGTTGAGTATATGAACCCAACGTATATAATGTATATGACATAACATCAGTAATGTTGTCTTGAGTATATATGAACCCAACGTATATAATGTATATGACATACAATCAGTAATGTTGTGTTGAGTATATGAACCCAACGTATATAATGTATATGACATAACATCAGTAATGTTGTGTTGAGTATATGAACCCAACGTATATAATGTAAATGACATACAATCAGTAATGTTGTGTTGAGTTATCATCCCAAGTGGTATACGTCATATGACATAACACACATTACAACTCATAATGGATGCTGGACAGCTGTAATGCGATGCTGGACAGCGCTACCACTACAACACATGTATTGTCTGAGAGGTATTCTTGAAGTTGTAAGTAATAGGAATGACGAGTGTGTATGGATGATCGTGTATAACCATGCTTGTTTACATTGTTAATCATCTTGTTTATCATCCATTGTCTTTGTTAGCCCTCATGTACCCTGTATATACTGCTGAGTCCATTCACGACCGTACTTGAAAACGGTATAAGTATCTGTACCGAAACGTCGTCACAGTAAAGAAGTCGATCATCCATAAACACCCGTCATCCCTACACCGCGTGTGTAGATTGCCGCTTCACTCGCGTAAGCATAACAGAAACACGACCAGCCCATAAAATCATACCGACCTGAGCCGCTGCTGTCGGGAGGGGTGGGGCAGTGTCACCTGACCCCGTCACGGACCTGGGTCGACCCTACACATTTGGGGTTAGGTGACGAAGCGCAACGTACCATCGTCCTCCCCCACTGTCTGGTTTTCGGGGACGCGTACCTCAGCTCCATCGAACGTCGGGCAGCGTGCGTGAGGACGATGCGGCCACTCAACACCAGGCAGTGTTGCGGGGCTGACCGGAGTGTGTTAAACAGAGCGAGGAAGGTTATGCAACAAGTGGGGTCAGTACATCCAACGGGCTGGCCGCGCGCTGACCCACCACCCTCGCTGACCACATCACAGACAGGGGCACGGTGGGTTATTGCGCTCAGAGAGATAAAAATCTCCATTACCAAGGCCGCACTGGCAGAAGTACTGTGTTAAATCCAACAAAAATGCAAATTATCGCGATTCTTAGTTTCAAAAGAAAAACTGTAAATGGGTTGACCATGTGTGTTGTGTTTGTTCTCTGTGGGGACCATGAAGATTTCATCTCGACACATGGACAAAGAAACGAGTTACATGTTTCTCCATATTGCCCACGTTCCCCAGTACGTGTGGACTAACTGTACAAATAGCATAGAACTTCTTTACATCAAGCTGCGCGGAGGTCCATGGGTGGATCTGTATGACGTGTTCGTCACTGTAGGAGGAAGTTGATAATAAAGCCTACCAACAGCAACCAGCAAACAATTAGGAAATTGATATTGGTTATATATCTTTCTGAATTCATTCATTCTTTATCACAAAATGTGTCTTTTTGGGAAACTGTTTATTAAAAAAAGATACCAGATTATTCATACTACAGAACCCACAGTGCGTTGAATTCTACCCAAAAAAATGAGGTTTTGTCTTTTTGCATTTTGGACTCGAAAAGGGTGCCAACAGGAAACATTGGTATATATGTTTAGTATTAATGAGCATAGTAACAGCACACCATGTCCGCTCGGCGAACACCACGATAAAATTATAATTCTAACAGACTCACTCAGTGGTCTTCAAGGAATAAAACAAAAAAGCACACACACACAAAAGAAAGCCCTTAACTAATAAACGGAATACTAAAAAAACACCCAGGATGTACACGCCCTAGGCAAAAAAGGTAGAGTTCAAAGTGAATACCACAGTTCAAATTCTAAACTAATAAATGTACTAAAAGAAAAATACAAAAAAACTAAAACTAAATCTAAACCTATTAACAGGGCGATAACCAAATTACAAATAGGTCACACAACATTTAATTCCTATCAACATAAAATCATAAAGTTAAAAAACACACCAAAAAGACAAATGCACACATTGCAACGAAACAGAAAGGTCCAAACACGTCCTACTACACTGCATACACTACCAACAACACAGTGAGTGAGCGAGTGAGTTTAGTTTTACGCCGCTTTTAGCAGTATTCCAGCAATATCACGGCGGGGACACCAGAAATGGGCTTCACACATTGTACCCATGTGTGGAATCGAACCCGGGTTTTCGGCTTGACGAGCGAACGCTTTAACCACTAGACTACCCCACCGCCCCACCAACAACAAAGAATGGTGCTCCAGGGTTCACTGGACACTAACACACACCTGACACTACAAACACTTCTAAGCCAACTAAATAACACTCAAACCTTAGGTATATTTCTTATCAAAATTGGCCTTCTAGGTCACATATAATCCCACATAATCAACTAGAGGTAACACAAACACATTTACAAAAACAAAACATAAAAACAAACAAAACAAGTACCAACCAAACCATCACGTAGTACATCGATCCCTCCTACCACTTCTGACAAATTTCCAAATTCAAAATTCATAAAATTTTAATTATACAACCTTAACGCTCCCTTCAGGTTGCCATATCTGTCGGTCAATCTCCTGCTCCACCCAGTCCCATAAAGGAAGTCAGGATGTACAACAGCTAACACAGTCTCTACAATACCTCACAGTCCTTCACTCATACCTTTCACCAATTATCAAATATTTTTAATCCATACTGTTCATTCTATTGTTATTTTCTCAATCTTGGTAAATGAGAGGCGAATCCGTGGCTGCATATATACATATATTTACAAAAGAAACAGATATATTCCAACTAGTTCAATAAACATGGTATATGATCGACAAACTATACTTGCATGTGTAATTATGTGCGTGCGTGCGTGCGCTCAACGTTTCTTCTTCTATGAGGTCTCTTACCCCCGAGAATAGTTTCCATGGAAACAGTGTGATTGGTCATCGTGCATCCACTTTCTCAAAGCATCATTGCTTTATACTTCAACGTAACACCTACGTCGATGACAGCATATTGGTCGTCAACGTAACACCTACGTCGATGACAGCATGTTGGTCGTCAACGTAACGCCTACGCCGATGACAGCATGTTGGTCGTCAACGTAACACCTACGTCGATGACAGCATGTTGGTCGTCAACGTAACACCTACGTCGATGACAGCATGTTGGTCTTCAACGTAACACCTACGTCGATGACAGCATGTTGGTCGTCAACGTAACACCTACTTCGATGACAGCATGTTGGTCTTCAACGTAACACCTACGTCGATGACAGCATGTTGGTCTTCAACGTAACACCTACGTCGATGACAGCATGTTGGTCGTCAACGTAACACCTACGTCGATGACAGCATGTTGGTCGTCAACGTAACACCTACGTCGATGACAGCATGTTGGTCGTCACTAGCATGTTAACCTTTTCTGTCTATTGAATTTCACAGCTGAAATCATATGGAAGTAGCAAAATATAACTTTAAAAAAACAAACTAATTTTTTTACTTTTAAAAAACTTTGACACTTTGAATGAAGATGTACTTAATTGTTTTGAGGGTACCTTAATCAATGAAACTCTATGAAATCAATCAGTAGGAATTAAACCAGGAGTTTCATCAAACCAACCCGGATCTGTTGCCGTAGTCGAGACAGTATGGCTGCAAAGACGGTAATTCGATACAAAATGATACCTTTTCCTAAGTAGATTATAACATCTATATTATTTATATTATCTGGATGTAAGTATTATCTACGTAGATGTAAGTATTCACTTCGTGGATATTCAAACTATCACGCATTTAAATGTTCGTAGCGTTAAGGATAACTTAAGTGTTTTGAGCGCAGAAATTGTGTCGTCTGATGTGATCTGTTTGACTGAAACATGGCTATGTGAAGACATTCGAAGTGGGGATATACAGATTCCTGGTTTCCAGTTACCAAGAGACAGAATAACACGAAAATATATAATTACTCTCTGGCAGATGCAGATGGTATAAATCACGATATTAATGCCATAGACTCTGATAGTTTATTTTCATCTGACGATATTGATACTATCACGGATGAGTTTACTTGTAAAATTAAAGATATTCTCGATAGAAATAATGGGATTGTCAGGAAAAAAGATCCTCTGTGTCTAAATATAAGACTCGAAGGCGTATTTATAAACTTGCTAAAAAACGAAATAGACTGGGACAAATTTAGACAATGCAGGAATAAAGTAATATCATTAGTCAGAAAAGCCAAAAGAGATTCTGAATTAAAAATAGATAAAATAATAAATAGTACAAAGAAGTGGTGGCGACTGGCTAACAGGTATATAAAAAAGCATACCGAAAATACGTCGTTTCCGGCAATTGTATCAAATAGCATTTTGTATGATGACATGGGAGATATTACTAATGCCCTGAATGGATGTTTCGTAAAGTCAATGAACGATTACAGTCTGTGAATTTGAACCTAAAAGAAGTTTATGGTATTCTTCTGTCTGTAGATAGATACAACTAAAGCTACAGGACCAGATGGGATAGGAAACAAACTACTTGAATTAACAGCGATTATCCTAGCTCCTATTCTTACCAAATTATTTAACTTATCTCTCAAAAATAAAATTTAATGTTTTACGTCAGTCTGGAAACAAGCATCAATAACGCCAAAAATCTTTTGATAGGGTATGCATGACGGTATCATCCATAAACTTAACGCTTATGGTATCCAAGGTGATCTGAAATGGTTCAAAAGTTATTTAGAAAACAAAAGGTAGTTATTAATGATTATAGTTCAGAATCAAAATATGTACAAGCAGGGGTTCCCCAGGGATCGGTCCTAGGACCACTGGTGTTTATTGTTTACGTAAAGGACATTGTCGAAAGCATAGAAAGTAATATGCGCCTATTTGTAGACGATACACGTCCATATATATCATAGTTGGCGATCACATGTCCGCAGCAAATTGTATAAATAACGATTTAGCAAAAAAATCAAATTGGGCCCGCTAAATGCAAGTTGGATTCAACCCTGATAAGGCCAAAACTATAATATTTAGCCATAAAGTCGGATCTAGTGTTAGACCAATTAAACCTATACATGGAGAGAACTCTTATAAAAGAAGTACAAAGCCATAAACATTTAGGAATTACACTTCAAAGTGATTGCTTCAAGTACAGTCTGACCAGAAATACACTTGATGCCATGTATGTGTCTTCAAGTATAGTCTGACCAGAAATACACTTGATACTATGTATGTGTCTTCAAGTACAGACTGACCAGAAATACACTTGATACTATGTATGTGTCGTTTATCTTACGTAATGTCGACAACTGTTGTCATATCTGGGACAACAGTTACCGTATCAACGAACAATCATTACTACTCGAGAATTTGCATGTGTACGCCCTGAGAACTATCCGTGAGGCAGTTCGTGGTACTAGTCATGCCAAAATATATAGCGAAACAAACTTTCAACCTCTAAAAAAACGAAGACATCGCTTCAAATTGATTACATCTTATAAAATGAAAAACGGTATTTCACCTGAATACCTCAACAATCTTATACCACCTGAAGTCTCTGAAAGTAACAAATATAATCTTAGAATAGATCCAACGTATAGACAGTCAAATACAGAACCCAGTCTTATGCCAGACACTTTCCTCCGGACACGACCAGTCTTATGCCAGATACTTTCCTCCGGACACGATCAACTTGTGAAATAATCTACCAGATGAAGTAACTAATGCAAGCTCATTAAAATAATTTAAGTAATTAATTAATCGACCTGACAGAATTACGAATAACCTGGGGCTGTATTATGGTTCTAGATTCTGCCAAATTTTCCACTGTCGCCACAGTTTAGGCTCCAAGTATCAGAAACCCCGGACTACACATGTGGGTATGAATTTGAGGATACAATTTACTTTTTCTTTACCTGCCACAAATATGTTAATATCAGAAAGACCATGTACTTTTACATACATACATACGTATTACCAGCTGTGACATCTCATTACCTAAAGAGGTATTTATAAAGCAAGTTTGTTTTTTTTTATGGATACAGATTTCTTTGGAAAACAAATCACCTTTACGACAAACCTTTACTGCACCGTTAGGCTGAAACACCTTTATGACAATCCTTTACTGCACCGTTAGGCTGAAACACCTTTACGACAATCCTTGACTGCACCGTTAGGCTGAAACACCCTTACGACAATCCTTGACTGCACCGTTAGGCTGAAACACCTTTACGACAATCCTTGACTGCTAGGCTGCACCTTTACGACAATCCTTGACTGCAACGTTAGGCTGAAACACCTTTACGACAATCCTTGACTGCACCGTTAGGCTGAAACACCTTTACGACAATCCTTGACTGCACCGTTAGGCTGAAACACCTTTACGACAATCCTTGACTGCACCGTTAGGCTGAAACACCTTTACGACAATCCTTGACTGCACCGTTAGGCTGAAACACCTTTACGACAATCCTTGACTGCACCGTTAGGCTGAAACACCTTTACGACAATCCTTTACTGCACCGTTAGGCTGAAACACCTTTACGACATCCTTTACTGCACCGTTAGGCTGAAACACCTTTACGACAATCCTTGACTGCACCGTTAGGCTGAAACACCTTTACGACAATCCTTGACTGCACCGTTAGGCTGAAACACCTTTACGACAATCCTTTACTGCACCGTTAGGCTGAAACACCTTTACGATGTCCTTTACTGCACCGTTAGGCTGAAACACCTTTACGATGTCCTTTACTGCACCGTTAGGCTGAAACACCTTTCCGGCAATCCTTTACTGCACCGTTAGGTTGAAGCACCTTTACGACAATCCTTTACTGTACCTCTAGATATGAAGCACCTCTACATGTACTCTTTATTGCACTGTCCGACGCTAAAATGAAATAATACTTGACCCATCATATCTGTATACACGATACAATGTAGAAGTATGTACGTATACAATATCTCTGTTTCATCATATCTGTATACAGACCCCTCACTTTCAGGACAAACTACATCACGGCACATCACCCATCACTTTCAGGACAAACTAAGTGTAGACTACAGTGTAGACGGCACATCACCCCTCACTTTCAGGACAAACTACAGTGTAGACGGCACATCACCCCTCACTTTCAGGACAAACTACAGTGTAGACGGCACATCACCCATCACTTTCAGGACAAACTACAGTGTAGACGGCACATCACCCCTCACTTTCAGGACAAACTACAGTGTAGACGGCACATCACCCCTCACTTTCAGGACAAACTACAGTGTAGACGGCACATCACCCCTCACTTTCAGGACAAACTACAGTGTAGACGGCACATCACCCTCACTTTCAGGACAAACTACAGTGTAGACGGCACATCACCCCTCACTTTCAGGACAAACTACAGTGTAGACGGCACATCACCCACATCACTTTCAGGACAAACTACAGTGTAGACGGCACATCACCCATCACTTTCAGGACAAACTACAGTGTAGACGGGACAAACACAGTCAGATTTGGCACATCACCCATCACTTACAGGACAAACTACAGTGTAGACGGCACATCACCCCTCACTTTCAGGACAAACTACAGTGTAGACGGCACATCACCCCTCACTTTCAGGACAAACTACAGTGTAGACGGCACATCACCCCTCACTTTCAGGACAAACTACAGTGTAGACGGCACATCACCCCTCACTTACAGGACAAACTACAGTGTAGACGGCACATCACCCATCACTTACAGGACAAACTACAGTGTAGACGGCACATCACCCATCACTTACAGGACAAACTACAGTGTAGATGGTTGCCTAACTGGTGCACCCTCGCTCCCACACCCCTAAACCCTCCCAATCTCTCTCTCTCTCTCTCTCTCTCTCTCTCTCTCTCTCTCTCTCTCTCTCTCTCTCTCTCTCTCTCTCTCTCTCTCTCTCTCTCTCTCTCTCTCTCTCTCTCTCTCTCTCTCTCTCTCTCACACACACACACACACCATGCACATGCAAACCTCACTAACGGATACACGCGAGGCATGGGAGCGTGACCTCTGAGTGACACGGGCTCCGCCATGATGGCGCAATAATTGCGTCAGGTGGTCAGTGCTGGGTTCACCCGAGCACATTATAGGAAGTGATTATAGAGGTCATGATGACCCGCAGCAGGAGGCCACACGCAATAGCTCCCAACTGTACCCTGCAATATCCCGTAACAATCACAGGAATCCCTGCAATAATACGGCGATGTCTCGGACTGATTTCATAAAGCCTCAGTGTTCTTACACAATACATACATGTACTTTTCATATGTTAGACAATACCTTGGAGGCACTTTGATGTGGGCTCGCAGCGACAAGTGTATTTTTCAATTTGCTTTAATCAGATTGCTCCTATCAGAGATTATAAGAAAAAAAGTCCTCGGTAAAAAGTACCAGTAAAACTTTGTAGTAAAAACTGGTTTGGTTATTTATTTGACAAGATTGACAAGATTTAGAAAAAACAAAAAAACAAGAAGAAATCGTATATATAATTACATTTTCAAATTGATGTTTGATCTTTTAAACATCTAAAAAACATGATGTGCTCGCGGATTAAATATCTAAAGTGACCTTTGATCTGTAGTAAAAACTGATTTAGTTATATATTTGACAAGATTGACATCAACGACATAAAAATAATAACATGAAGAAATCACATATGACAGATTAATTTTTAAATATCTAAACTGACCTTTGACCTGTAGTAAACAGCTGTAAGTGTGTCACTGTGTTTACTGATCACAGATTATAGGCGATATTAATTGGTTGCATCTCATTCAGAAATAGTTACCAGTAAAAACACTGAACATTTGTTGTTCTGACCACATCACGATGTTCCTAGAAGAGGTCACATGGTAACACCCAGACAGACCACATCACGATGTTCCTAGAAGAGGTCACGTGGTAACACCCAGACAGACCACATCACGATGTTCCTAGAAGAGGTCACGTGGTAACACCCAGACAGACCACATCACGATGTTCCTAGAAGAGGTCACATGGTAACACCCAGACAGACCACATCACGATGTTCCTAGAAGAGGTCACGTGGTAACACCCAGACAGACCACATCACGATGTTCCTAGAAGAGGTCACATGGTAACACCCAGACAGACCACATCACGATGTTCCTAGAAGAGGTCACGTGGTAACACCCAGACAGACCACATCACGATGTTCCTAGAAGAGGTCACGTGGTAACACCCAGACAGACCACATCACGATGTTCCTAGAAGAGGTCACATGGTAACACCCAGACAGACCACATCACGATGTTCCTAGAAGAGGTCACGTGGTAACAGCCAGACAGACCAAGTTAAACTAATGCATCCGGTGATAATATCACATCCATGAGACCACATGGTAATATTACATTCACGAGACCACGTCATAATATTACATTCATAGAGACCCATTGAGACCGCGTGATGATATTAAAATTATAGAGACAATTATAGCGACCATATGATAATACTACATTCATAGAGACCCACGGATGATAAAATCATAGAGACTCTTAGGGACCACGTGATAACACTTTTCTTTTAAAAGTTTTTATTGTTGATAATGTTAATATTATCGTAGACTCAACTTTACACGGTGGTTTATTTATACTCCAATGCATATTCAATAGGACATCAATGCTAGTATTTCATTCCTTGTGAACAATGACGTTATTTGCGCACTCTTCTATTTTCTGCTGCAGACCGCATTGACATAATTATGACAGCCCAGTGAAGAGTTCTACATTTGATGACACTAATTATATTCATTTTTCATCCGCTGATGATGGAGAAATTGTGGCACCTCAACGCGTGACGTGTCACAAGACTATTTCCAATAGGCACTTGTGTTCTCAGTCGCCCATTATAGAACACGCGTTATTCAATTTCCATCGAAATCATCGACATTTTCATCATTAAATTAAAGCTGACCACGACTATTGTGATGGTGACACCTGCCGCTACCGACCAGTATGGATAGGCGACATCTGGCGACTCCAGCGCCAAACACGACTGCCGGTAAAACACCCTGCTTTGCTTGCGTCTCTTGTGCAATATGGCCGCTGTGGTCAGTACTGGACGCCCCGATTCAGCGGCATTGTTTGTAACAGCCATAACGCCCAGCTGCCGCACGTTCTCAGTGCAACAATGCCATCACGTTGCAGGGGAGGGACCAACTTTATCGAAATATTACTGATACTTGCAATAAACTGTTGGGGTGTAATATTTCATTATTGAAAGATCGATAAAACCGTTCCAAATATGACTCCATCGCTGGTGACGCCAACAATATTTCCATGGAGATGTTGCAGCAATGGACACGGATGACGGACCAATGCAAAGTCTCCGCAACCTCCCACTCCATGTCCTCACCAGTCTCTAAGCTGGTTAGGTGTATCTTACACACCCATGGAGATGACTATAGTGATGATCACTATAGTGCAGGGGACCTATCCCTGTGTAGTGGAAAACTATCACTATAGTGCAGGGGACCTACCCCTGTGTAGTAGAAAACAATCACTATAGTGCAGGGGACCTATCCCTGTGTAGTGGAAAACAATCACTATAGTGCAGGGGACCTACCCCTGTGTAGTAGAAAACAATCACTATAGTGCAGGGGACCTATCCCTGTGTAGTGGAAAACAATCACTATAGTGCAGGGGACCTATCCCTGTGTAGTAGAAAACAATCACTGTAGTGCAGGGGACCTATCCCTGTGTAGAAAACAATCACTGTAGTGCAGGCAGGGACCTATCCCTGTGTGTAGAAAACAATCACTATAGTGCAGGGGTGTGGAAAACCTATCCCTGTGTAGTGGAAAAAATCAATCACTATAGTGCAGGGGGGACCTATCCCTGTGTAGTAGAAAACAATCACTATAGTGCAGGGGACCTATCCCTGTGTAGTAGAAAACAATCACTATAGTGCAGGGGACCTATCCCTGTGTAGTAGAAAACAATCACTATAGTGCAGGGGACCTATCCCTATATAGTAGAAAACAATCACTATAGTGCAGGGGACCTATCCCTGTGTAGTAGAAAACAATCACTATAGTGCAGGGGACCTATCCTGTGTAGTGAAAACTATATGCACTATAGTGCAGGGGGGACCTATCCTGTGTAGTGGAAAACTATCACTATAGTGCAGGGGACCTATCCCTGTGTAGTAGAAAACAATCACTATAGTGCAGGGGACCTATCCCTGTGTAGTGGAAAACTATCACTATAGTGCAGGGGACCTATCCCTATATAGTAGTGGAAACAATCACTATAGTGCAGGGGACCTATCCCTGTGTAGTAGAAAACTATCACTATAGTGCAGGGGACCTATCCCTGTGTAGTGGAAAACAATCACTATAGTGCAGGGGACCTATCCCTGTGTAGTAGAAAACAATCACTATAGTGCAGGGGACCTATCCCTGTGTAGTAGAAAACTATCACTATAGTGCAGGGGACCTATCCCTGTGTAGTAGAAAACTATCACTATAGTGCAGGGGACCTATCCCTGTGTAGTAGAAAACTATCACTATAGTGCAGGGGACCTATCCCTGTGTAGTAGAAAACTATCACTATAGTGCAGGGGACCTATCCCTATATAGTAGTACATATGTGTGTGTGTGTGTGTGTGTGTGTGTGTGTGTGTGTGTGTGTGTGTGTGTGTGTGTGTGTGTGTGTGTGTGTGTGTGTGTGTGTGTGTGTGTGTGTATGGGGTGTGTAGTGTGTGTGTGTGTACATATGGGGTGTGTGTGTGTGTACATATGGGGTAATGTGTGCATATGGGGTAGTGTGTCAGTGCATATATGTGTACATATGCGGTAGTGTGTAAGTGTGTGTGTACATATGGGGTAGTGTGTGAGTGCATATATGTGTACATATGGGGTAGTGTGTCAGTGCCTATGTGTGTACATATGGGGTAGTGTGTGAGTGCATATATGTGTACATATGGGGTGTAGTGTGTGATGTATGTGTGTACATATGGGAGTAGTGTGTGAGTGCATATGGTGTGTGTACATATGCCTAGCGTGTGTGCATGTGGGGTAGTGTGTGTGTGTGTACATGTGTGGTAGTGTGGGTGTGCACATATGTGTGTACATATGCGGTAGTGTGTGTGTGTACATGTGGGTGTGTATAGTGTGTGTGTGTGTGTACATGTGGAGAAGTGTCTGTGTGTACATGTGGGGTGGTGTGTGTGAATATATGTGTGTGTGCACTTGCGTGCGTGTACATGAGGGCTAGTGTGGGTGTACATGTGGGTGTACATGTGTGAGTGAGGGTGTGGTGTACATGTAGTAGTGGGTGTACATGGGTGGTAGTGTGGGTGTACATGTGGGTGTACATGTGGGGGTAGTGTGTGTGGGTGTACATGTGGGGTAGTGTGGGTGTACATGTGGGTGTACATGTGGGGTAGTGTGGGTGTACATGTGGGTGTACATGTGGGGTAGTGGGTGTAGTGTGGGTGTATGTGGGTGTACATGTGGGGTGTGGGTGTGGGTGTACATGTGGGTGTACATGTGGGGTGTACATGTGGGTGTACATGTGGGGTAGTGTGGGTGTACATGTGGGTGTACATGTGGGGTAGTGTGGGTGTACATGTGGGGTAGTGTGGGTGTACATGTGGGGTAGTGTGGGTGTACATGTGGGGTAGTGTGGTGGGTGTACATGTGGGGTAGTGTGGGTGTACATGCATAGTGTGGGTGTGGGTGTACATGTGGGGTAGTGTGGGTGTACATGTGGGTGTACATGTGGGGTAGTGTGGGTGTACATGTGGGGTTACATGTGGGTGTACATGTGGGTACATGGGGGTAGTGTGGGTGTACATGTGGGGTAGTGTGGGTGTACATATGGGTGTACATGTGGGTGTACATGTGGGTGTACATGTGGGTGTGTACATGTGGGGGTGTATGTGGGTACATGTGGGTGTAGGGTGTGGGTGTACATGTGGGTGTACATGTGGGTGTACATGTGGGGTAGTGGTGGGTGTACATGTGGGGTAGTGTGGGTGTACATGTGGGGTAGTGTGGGTGTACATGTGGGTGTACATGTGGGGTAGTGTGGGTGTACATGTGGGTGTACATGTGGGGTAGTGTGGGTGTACATGTGGGGTAGTGTGGGTGTACATGTGTACATGTGGGTGTACATGTGGGGTGTACATGTGGGTGTGTGTGTGGGTGTACATGTGTGGGTGTACATGTGGGTGTACATGTGGGGTAGTGTGGGTGTACATGTGGGGTAGTGTGGGTGTACATGTGGGGTAGTGTGGGTGTACATGTGGGGTAGTGTGGGTGTACATGTGGGGTAGTGTGGGTGTACATGTGGGTGTACATGTGGGTGTACATGTGGGGTAGTGTGGGTGTACATGTGGGGTAGTGTGGGTGTACATGTGGGTGTACATGTGGGGTAGTGTGGGTGTACATGTGGGGTAGTGTGGGTGTACATGTGGGGTAGTGTGGGTGTACATGTGGGGTAGTGTGGGTGTACATGTGTGATGTGGGTAACATATATCTTCAGTTTATTTGTCTGCACATAATCTGTACTCCTGTCAAACGTGGGAGCAGTTAACATGGCGAGAACTGATGAAGATACAAGATACGATATTTTTTTGCGCAAACGTTCCATGTAGTGACAATATTCTATAAACTACATAAATAAGTCAGAGTAATAATACGTAGACTACATTTGTTGGATGTTGTATATATGGTAGCAGATTATTTCTATGCTATCTGGTTCATTACTTGTAAACAGGAGGTTATTTGTTTCTGTGGTGGTAAGGCTTTGAAAGTACTTTGAGAGGAAAGGGACTTAAGTCGTCTATTAATTTGGTTTTGTGATCCCGTGCTTCGACTGGTTTAGTTGGACGTTCCTGCATTGATTGTGGCGAGTTCCAGGACACGACACTGACCCTTTGTCCCTGGACAGCCCTATGTGTCCGACTGGACGAGGCCGCTCTGGACGAGGCCGCTCTGGGTAGAGGAATGAGCTAGACCAAACAGCCGTTCCTATTGTACATAGTCAGATTTATTTCACAACGCGAAGTGCAGTTTTATATTACTATCAAAAGAAATGAATAACATAGACTATATTTCATAGTCACTTTACGGTAAACTGTAAGGATTTGTCTATTTCATAATGGAAAAAAAGAAGAGTTTTTCTCGAAAATGCTTTTAAATATATTGTTGAGTGCATGTAAACTGTTGTTCATATAGTTGTTGTATTTTTAAACTGCTTCTCGTGCGACCTGCTCGGGGAGGTCTGTAAATGTCAGAGTCGTACAGGAGGGGTCGCTACGTATTATTAAACATGAGCACTCTAGGTGTGCTCAGCGCGTCAGCACTGGCAGCGGAACTTTCAACTTCCTCGGTGTAATCCTACTTGTCGAATGTTCAATAATTATACCCCAATATTTCAGTGAGTATTTGTACGCATGAGACAAGGTGCCTGCATGTCTAGTGCTTCGAGGGCGTCATCCCAGTCACAATGCCGTATGGTTCATGTGTTCAGTTGCTACACGTGCCCATGTCACTCCAGGCAAAGTCACCAAAGTAAAATCAAAGCAACTATATCATCAAGTTCTAGGGATCGTCAACTTCTTTATTGCAATGAGTGCGACGTTTCGGTGTAGGTACTAACACAGTTATCAAGCAAGTGATATCATCATAGAACTTGGTTTTCCTTCATCTTTACAACTTCTAAATGCCTCTCAAAGAACTACATTGTATATCACCGGAATGTTCTAAACTTCTGATGAGTAACGTGTTATACCGCTAAAGAAGGTAAGGAATGCCAGATTGTTTATATTGCTACAGGTACCCTGTTAAAGCATAAGTGACAGGTGATAGTGGGATAAAATCGCGTGTTTAACAGATATAGTTATATACGATGTTGACTAATACCAAAGTATGGTTTTTTTCCAATTTAACAGGAATACGATCAAAATGGTTCTTTGTGTCTAACTGTTGCACCCCCTTCCCCGACCCCCCTTCCCTGACCCCTGTGTTTGACCAGCTGTGCCCGGTGATGATCGAGCGCCGCATATGACCCCTGTCCGCTAGCAGCCGTGATATATGACCAACGGTCATTCTTGCCTGTCTCATAATGTTCAATGTTACTTGCTACAACTCGGTCAGTTAGGTCACACTGACCCAAGCATCAGAGCGGAGCTATCTCTATTAGCACCCTTGTGATCGTCTCATTCTAACTGGACAATAATTTGGCGGGTTAGTATCTCTTGGTGTTACGCAATCTTCCTCTCAGAGTTAGCCAGACACAGAGATGGCCATTGGATTACCACAGTGAAAGAGAGAGAGCTATTAATAGCAACTGGCCAGTGCTACGTCACGCCAGCTCTTTATGCAGCCATTGTGCAAGCGGGTCACTCCGAGTTCACGCATTCGCAAACACTGTATAAGCATTGGTCACTGACAGCGCGTCAGTTGGGCTGACCTGTGCTGGAGTAAAGAGAGCTCGGACGTCGTCCGCTGCCGCAACAGCTTGGATACTATTTTGATTGTGTATACCACCCGGATACCTACCTCACTTCCCCCACCCGGATACCACACGTGGACTTCTTATTAACAGTAAGTATTAGAATGGCAGCATAGGTCAGCGTGACATGACATTGGACACGACTGTACTTGACCAATCTGGTCCCGAGTGGTCAGTATCCAGACTCTGCGAGCTTTGGCAGCGGGGTTCCTTGTGTGGTAGAGAGGGTCGTGGATGTCTCCTCGGAACCTGCCACACCCACCTGGTCCGACCTCAGCTTCGTCGCAGGTCTCATGGTTCAGGTGAATACTATTCCCGTTGGAACTTACTGTGTACCAGGCCTTCTCTGGAAGTGCTCCGGAGCCGACATGGAGCTATGATACATCATCGATCAACACGATTGTGTGGACAGTGGACCTGGAAACAGACACAGGAATTGAGTTGGGCTGGACATTCATGTGATGCCAAGTTTTCCCAGATTATGCAGTACATTCTGCCTCGTGTACCGCTATCCCGGGACCAGGCGTTCTGTGTATACACATGGGACTGGACACTGTACACGGCTTTCCTTACGTTAATTTACTTTCCTTGCGTTAATTTACTGGACTATTTGAAAACTCTCACCGTTGTTTTGTATTACGTATATTTAGACGTGGTTTTTAACAGTCGCCTGTAATTGGTCACAGCCGTGTAAGTACAACATGAAAACTATTCAGGATTCAAGATATGACTAGAACAATGCGTTGATTAAGATTCTGTGAGACAATTTGGGCCGATCCCTTGTCGACCCTCAGTACAACCCTCGTTCGTTGTCTAACAACAGGGGTCTGACAGACGGAAAGGAGGCGTCGTGTCGCCTTATCTCGCAATGCAGCAGGATGGACAATCACTCACCTCCAGACCATCTATATTAATTATTGTTTCGTTATTCAGTTTCTGATTTTTGATAATTTCTGACAGTTTTTGGTGATAACATACAACAGCGTTTAAACATGCCTGGAAGGAGATTGGTGTATCCTAAATTGCGAGAATACGTATGGAAATTCAAACTCTTTCTGATCTGTCGATTTCTGTTTACGTAAACCTTAGACTTCACATTGCTGTAGCGCTATTCAAGACAAGGTAGATATGATGTTCAACTATTGTTCAAAGTCTGTGTAGACCATGCGGGCCAGGCCGACCGTTCTTGAGGCAGTTATTAGACCGACACCCGAAACAGTACCAAGTGACACTGAATCCCGCATTGAAAGACTACAGCAGCTGAAACATATGCCGCTGTTTTCGATACATGATACGAATGCCAACTATTTAAAAGAAGTCAAAGAACACACGATTATTTCCTATGACAACAGTAAATGTGTCTTGGTATGATGATGTTTGTGTATTCGACCTGTTGGTTTTAATCTTTTGATTCTTTATTGTTTCAGTACATGAGCCATGGCCGACACAGCCCTCGACCTGAGTAAACCATCCCTACCGCCGCCCACGGAGCGCGTGGCCCCTCTTCCCCCATCCCTGCCGTCTCTGCCCCCCGACATCAGCAGCGACTCCGGCAGGGCGTCCACGTCCTCCACCAGCTCAAATGACGAGCTTCGCCAGCCTGCACCCGACCCCGAGACCCGGGGCCGAGACAGTCCCCTGGATGTGAAACCCCCGCTTCTATCCCCGTCTCCGTCGATGGACAGTGTGTCTGAGGACGACGACCATGACAAGTCAGACAGAGTTGCTCCAATCCGGCCGTTCAAGATGTACCCGATGGACGCCTACTCCGGTAGCCCGATGGCCGGCATGTCCGGGATGGGCGGCCTCAGCCCGACTACAGCTGCCGCGGCCGGCCTCAGTCCATCACTCGGAATGCCGCCCATGATAGACCCGGCATCTGTGTCGCCCTTTGCCATGACCCCCATGACGTCCCACTTATTACAACGAAAACGACGGGCAGAGAACCGCATACAAATCACGGAAGACGCGAAGAAAACGATACCTGTCCCGGAAGAACGGAAAGATGATGCATACTGGGAACGGCGGCGGAAGAACAACGAGGCTGCAAAGCGGTCAAGAGATGCACGGCGGATGAAGGAAGAGGAAATTGCAATGAGAGCAGCCTATCTGGAACAGGAAAATCTCAAACTGAGAGCACAGGTTGCCATCTTAAAGAACGAGACTGCCAAGTTGCACTACATGTTATATAACAGAATGTGATGTGGGAAACTATAGACTTCCTCAATCTCAGGGATACAAACGGTCACGCCCCGCGCCTTACCCGACTGTGGTGCCCACGGGCCCCGTCCAGCCTCGTGACAGAGACACGCATATAGGCAGGGGCGGAGACACCACCGAGTGAGTGAGTGAACGCGTCCAGCTCGGATGCGTGCCGGTGACTAGAACACGAATCTCAAGTCACGTGACACAGTGCACGTGCATATGTGTGTATATTTTTGTACAGACTCATGTATCTAGGTCAACGATTGTTCATCTCAGGTTGTCGCGGTGTTGTCTGACCGTGACGTGGAACGGCTGCCTCGCCGGCTGCTGTAACTACCTCAACAACATTCTGGATAAGCTTCAAGTCCCTCTCTCGAGGCAATCTGTTTTGTTTGGTATTCTCTCTAGCTAGGTACAAAATGTTTTTACTTGGAAAATGTGATGAAGATTATATTTACATGAGTGTAAGTGCTATCATTAGATGATGCTGTCGGCGATGACGCCGAGTGCAGAAGTAGGAATGGTTGTCGCAGGAGCGAGTTCTCTATACAGCGTGTAAGTGCTATCATAGGCCCGGCAGACATAGTAGCTAGACTAGAAGCCAAGATGTTTCTCTCTTATATATCATTATTACTATTATTATTGCTATTATTATTATTTGGATTATATATTGTCGCTGCTTCTCCCTCCATCAGCCTGTGCATTACTTGGTGCAGCTGCACTGTGAGCTGACCAAGGCAGAGTATTTTGTCATCTACACATTTGTATGAATAAACAATGCAGAATCACTCGCCTATCTTTTTCTGGTTTTTCCCTACGGTAAGAAGGTAAACAGATGGTGTTTGTGTCCAATACCTGAACATTTCTTGTGGAGTTAACATCGGTAGCCGGAGACTTCAATGTCAAAATTTCAATAACTCCGGGAAATCTGACCACACCTCATGTCGCTGGACACTTGATTAATTGTCCTTGGCACCCTCTGCGTGAATTATACATGTTTGAAACACTCATACTTTAATCACTTTATTCAGAATTGAAGGCCATGTGGCCAAGAGTACAACAGGCAATACAACATTGTCATGGTGTGTAGAGGTGACATATTATTCATAATACAATTATTTTAACGTAGGTTTTGCTTCAGGAATATACATATTCCTTTAAGAACAGTGAAACTGTGTATCTTCATAAGGGCTCGGAATTTGACAATTGAAGGTGGGCTGTAGAAATAGGCTGGAATACATTGGGATCTGCATCGGTTATAAAATGGACATATTAGCAACAAGTGATATTCGTCTTCAAGCACGTTTAAAGTACATTTGTTACAAACTAATTCTTTATATGGGACAATTATCTTTGAAAAACGTTGTTTTTGTATATTCAAGTTATGTGATTGACATCGGAATTTGATCAACATTCGCATAAGATCTTTGTTTGATGCGCCACAGGAAATATACAGTTCAGGTTCAAGAAGTGACTTAAATGTACTATAATTTACAAGAAATGATGAGTTTCTTATTTCACTATTCCAGTGTTGTATATTAATATCTATACAGCGTTGTTTGAAGTCAAACATGAAGAGATTTACATCGCCACAATCTTGGGCTAACCAGACATAGGAGAAACCTGCTGTAAATAGAAGCAGTCCAACATGTGAAACCCAGTTTGTGCCTCCGTTATCATTATAGGCATTTGGGTATCTATTTTGGTCCATACGAATAATTCGGCACCAATATTTAATACAACTTGAATAGTAATATACACACAAGTTATATCTGCCAATTTCTCCAAGTACCGCACATGATCAAATTTTATTAATGACTGACAGAAATCATTTATAGTACTCACTGTGAACCTTTTCAATACACGTTCTATAAGTATAGCTCCAAATTTCACTTCCATAGGTTAAAATTGGTAGTATCTTACTGACAAATATATTATGAGCAATAGTTAAAGACATACTTCGATACTTGGTGAACAGTTGAAACAGAGGGAAACATGCACGTTTGGCTTGTAAAGATAGAGTTTCACAGGCTTTGGACCAAACTAAACGAGATGAAAATACAATTCCTAAATATTTATAAGGGGTGGCCTCTACAGGTAGACCTTTCAAGAAACATTTTTCATTTCTCTTAACGCGTCCTCCGTTTCGAAAAACAACCACCTTAGATTTATCCAGGTTTACTTCAAAGCTCCGCGTGTTACAAAAATTTTCAAGAATGTCTAAGTTTCTTTGTAAATCAACAATGCTATGTCCTAGTAGTGCAACGTCATCCGCCCTTCATTAAGTAAAGCATTAAACTCGGCCCAGCTACGCAGTCGTCTTTCAAGAACATAAGTGAAAATTTGACCAATGACACTTAACATGGATATTCCCCGATAGTTGTTGGGATCAGACATATTTCCTTGTTTATAGATAGGTACCAGTAAACCAACATTCCAAGCAGAGGGAAATACTCCTGAATCTAACATGACATTAAACAACGCATAGAAATCATCAGCAAGGGAAGGTGCATTCTTCGTGGATTCTGGTGGAAGGCCATCTATTCCTGGTGACTTGCCCGATGAAGCACCCATACGTCACTAGGCCATGTCATGGCGGCAGGAGACAATGGATGGCATAATGTGTTCCTGAATGGAACTCGCATTGCTTGTAGAACAACAAGTCTGATTACACAAGTAGAATTGAAAAAGAAAATATTGTTATGAAGAAAGGCATTCATACGGTGGTAAATGACTGCACGATTTACGGAGAATCCATTCCCGGCCCGAACAGAACTGACTGAACTGGTCGTAATATGTCTAACAGTCCCTGAACCACATTATTTTCCCTACTGCCTGGCCCTCCCTGCAATGTAGTCTGTCTCACAGTCCCTGAACCACATTATTTTCCCTACTGCCCAGCCCTCCCTGCAATGTAGTCTGTCTCACAGTCCCTGAACCACATTATTTTCCCTACTGCCAGCCCTCCCTGCAATGTAGTCTGTCTCACAGTCCCTGAACCACATTATTTTCCCTACTGCCGAGCCCTCCCTGCAATGTAGTCTGTCTCACAGTCCCTGAACCACATTATTTTCCCTACTGCCCAGCCCTCCCTGCAATGTAGTCTGTCTCACAGTCCCTGAACCACATTATTTTCCCTACTGCCCAGCCCCTCCCTGCAATGTAGTCTGTCTCACAGTCCCTGAACCACATTATTTTCCCTACTGCCCAGCCCTCCCTGCAATGTAATGTAGTCTGTCCCTCACAGTCCCTGAACCACATTATTTTCCCTACTGCCCAGCCCTCCCTGCAATGCAATGTAGTCTGTCTCACAGTCCCTGAACCACATTATTTTCCCTACTGCCCAGCCCTCCCTGCAATGTAGTCTGTCTCACAGTCCCTGAACCACATTATTTTCCCTACTGCCCAGCCCTCCCTGCAATGTAGTCTGTCTCACAGTCCCTGAACCACATTATTTTCCCTACTGCCCAGCCCTCCCTGCAATGTAGTCTGTCTCACAGTCCCTGAACCACATTATTTTCCCTACTGTCCAGCCCTCCCTGCAATGTAGTCTGTCTCACAGTCCCTGAACCACATTATTTTCCCAACTGCCCAGCCCTCCCTGCAATGCTAAAACCCTACGTGAAGCAGGTCTAGATTTCCCCAGATTCAGAATCTCGGGTCTCCCTGTGTCTCCTTTTCAGTTTAAATGGGTTTATTTGTTACTATTAAATTATATATATTCAGTGACTAAGCGTTAGTCTAAACTGGTCGCTGTGAGCCGGTAAACTGGGCCCTTTCTCGTATATCTCGATGTACGGGAAGGACCAAAGAGACGATGGTTGTGAACACCGAAATAATCGACACACACAAGGTTAAGTAGTATTTTATTGAATGCCATTTTAGACGGAATCGCTACTCCTCCACGAAAGACGTCTAAAAGAATTTTCTTTTGTTTTGTAAAAACGCTACCATGCAAACGTTGGAAAGTCCTTTGAAAAATGAAATTGTACTTATTTGTTGGAAACTAATTTCCCAAAATTCTAATATGGTAGTATTTTAAGTATGTGATATCAATATTCATGAGAAATAACACTACACGGCTGTATTGTCGCGACCGGCGGCACCCATTGATCACTTTCTGCCTGAGAAATTTGAATGACAGTCAGTTCCGAGGATTTATTTGATTTCCAATATTTTACTTTGTTTACAATAACCATCTGTGACCATGTACTCGTATTGATTAAAAAGGATAAATTTTCATTCTTCAGTGTGAACATCGTAATAACGACTTAACATTTGAGACACGGCTAAAGTGTTTGCACCGTTGCACAACCCCCGAGCTGAATACTGCATAATGGACATACACTTGTCGATGCCGGGGCCACGAAATTATCACAGGAACCAAAATACAAATTTGAAGATCATTTTGTCCTTACATCGAGCTCAATTTACGAACAGTAATTCCCCCATATTTGGGGGTTTAAATTGAAATGTACTAGATAATGACGAGAAAGGTAAACAACTAAACTAGTTGCTAGATCTTTCAGCGCAGCGTCAATATAGAGACGGAGTCCAGGTTGAACAAGCCAAACATGACGTCAGCTATACGAGCAGAGTGTTTTAATGGCGGCCTGTACCGGCTTTAGGCTGTGTTGGAGGGGACCGGATATGTTTTTTATTTCAAGTATACATTTCAGAGAATACATATAGATCTACATAGAATAGAAGGTGACCCTCAGTGAAGAGATGAACGCACTCATACAAGTATGCAAGCACACACAGGTGGCGCTAAGAACGTTTAGTGCAGGTGCACCATCAGGACCTTCCCACGGGAGTGCCAGACTGAGTTGTGCTAACTGATATTGTTTTATTCCGCCATTTGATGGCGTGTTAATTAGCCACGTAAGCAATCGCCACATGGAGTTGATATTTATAAAAGTATGTTCAATTAGTGGAAGTGTGAACGTCAGGTTTGAAATCGTTGCCTGGGTCTATGTTGCTATGTACTGTTTCGTCATAATGTGTAATACACACCACGCGGGTGTCTCAAAACAAGGTGTTTGTCTTCACATCTGTAGCTCTGGCCTCTCGGCATTATAGCACTGTCACAGGCCGATTTGGGTATCACGAGAACAGCCTACTGGTAGCCTTTCAGTGAAAGTTTAAAGATTGTTTTGCACCCCCATACATGTATGCTACTACAACAGTGCTGAGCACGACCATATTATCTGAAGCTACAAACCGGAGTGACGTATCACAAGCTATCTGTTGAGCTTCCATGCCCAACAACTTTTGTATCCATAGTATAATTACGTAAAAGGACATTTCCTTTTTTAAGGATGCATGGTCGATGAAAGTTACGATTTCTAAAGGAATAAACATTGTACAAAAGGAAGAGCGCGTGTTTTGTTTAAAAGACGACCAGACTGAATCCTAATGTACTGAACGAGAAGATGTCATGGTAGGAGAGAAAGAACGGGTTCGAACCACGGCTGTATTGCACGGCTGTATTATACGACTGTATTACACGGCTGTATTACACGACTGTATTGCACGACAGTATTACAAGACTGCATTACACGGCTGTACTGCACGACTGTATTGCACGACTGTATTACACGGCTGTATTGCACGGCTGTATTGCACGGCTGTATTACACGACTGTATTGCACGGCTGTATTGCACAGCTGTATTGCACAGCCGTATTACACGGCTGTATTGCACGACTGTTTTACACGACTGTATAACACGGCTGTATTGCACGGCTGTATTCCACGACTGTATTCCACGGCTGTATTCCACGACTGTATTGCACGACTGTATTGTACGGCTGTATTGCACGGCTGTATTGTATGATTGTATTACACGGCTGTATTGCACGACTGTATTACACAGCTGTACTGCAAGACTGTATTGCACGGCTGTATTCCACGACAGTATTACACGGCTCTATTGCACGACTGTTTTACACGGCTGTATTGCACGACTGTATTCCACGACTGAATTACACGGCTGTATTACACAACTGTATTGCACGACTGTATTACACGGCTGTATTACCCGACTGTATTACACGGCTGTGTTGCACGTCTTTTTTGCACGGCTGTATTACAAGGCTGTATTGCACGACTGTATTACATGGCTGCATTACACTTTTGCTGTATTACAAGGCTGTATTGCATGACTGTATTACATGGCTGCATTTCACGGCTGCATTACACGGCTGTATTGCACAACTGTATTGCACGTCCGCTGCACATTACTTCAACATCAAGTGTGGACATGGTGCACGGCCACTGCATATTACTTCAACATCAAGTGTGGACATGATGCACGACCTCTGCACAGTACTTCAACATCAAGTGTGGACATGATGCACGACCTCTGCACAGTACTTCAACATCAAGTATGGACATGATGCACGGTTGCAGCAAATTACTTCAACATCAAATGTTGACATGATGCACGACCGCAGCACATTACTTCAACATCAAGTGTGGACATGATGCACGGTAGCAGCAAATTACTTCAACATCAAGTGTGGACATGGTTCACGACCGCAGCACATTACTTCAACATCAAGTGTTGACATGATGCACGGTCGCAGCACATTACTTCAACATCAAGTGTGGACATGGTGCACGACCGCAGCACATTACTTCAACATCAAGTGTGGACATGGTTCACGACCGCAGCACATTACTTCAACATTAAGTGTTGACATGATGCACGACCGCAGCACATTACTTCGACATCAAGTGTGGATATGATGTACGACCTCTGCACATTACTTCAACATCAAGTGTGGACATAATGCACGGTCGCAGCACATTACTTCATCAAGATACAGCTACATATAAGTTCACTTGCGCCGGACCAGGCGCGGTGAAGAATGTTTGACCTTACTTTGACCATTCCAGATCCAAACATCCTCCCGCATTTAAACCGTCAGCCTGCAACAAGATATCACATCCATCTTCTGACAACTAGAGTGACGTCACTGTGTCTGATTCATCTCATTAGCCCACCTGCTCACGTACATTCGCGTCATCCCAACAGAAAACCTGTGTCTGCTTACACCACAGCTGCCTGGATGAGGCCATAAAGACAATTCCAATCATCTCCTATGTCTATAGATGACGTCACTGTACCTAAAACGACGCCTTTGTCGTGTCAAACCGTTGTTTATCACAGGAAGCTCACGTCATACTGAAACAAACAGTTTCTGGAAATACATGGAAATCCAGTCACGTTCTTTTCATAAAACTCCTTTAAATTCAGTTACGATGAACGAAATTTGGACAAGGTGAGGATCCAATGGATAAGCGTTTTTCATGAGATTGAAAATAATGAATTGACTTTATCTGCTATGGAGATGCGTACAGCTATATGGATAAGATAGATTCAGTACAATACATCCCACTGGGGAACAGATGTGACACAACTACAGGCGCACAAACACATAAACTGTGCATAAATAAAATATGGTAAGTCATGAATATAAATGAAACATATGTTGATGTATCATTATGTATTAGTTGAAAATGTAAATATGAAAAAAATGGTCTTGAACGAAACCATATTACTACAGACGTAATAGGCCATCTCAATGTAAGTACTTTAATTTGGTAGCTTCGTCAGATAATATTGATCATACAATGTTATTCTTCCTTGATTGTTTTCGACAATGATTTAGATAGTGCTTTTCGTTATCTACTAGTTGAGTAGTGTTTAACCATGGTACCGTGCTGCCGGTAGGTGCGGGGCTGTCTCGTATTGTCGGAAATACCATGGGGAGAGAGGCTGTTGCTATAGTTGGTCAGCCTGGTCAACAGGACTGGTCAGCTGCCGGGCGAGCGGCCTGCTCTCTCCGACCAGCCCTGTACAACACCACACAAGTCATAGTTAGGTCACTGAGCGGTCAGTGCGAGAATAAAACACACACCTTGTTCTGCAACCCGAGACGCTGACCGGTCACGTGATGCGGAGTATTCCGTCGGATAAAAAGAAGTGGAGTTTAAGATGAGGTCATTGAAACGGCAACATGTGTGTAACCGACCCGTCTCGCATGTACACGTGATGCTTGCGGCAACAGTAGCCCCAACCTCCCGGTCTTAAACGCGCTCCCCCCACCTCCCCGCCCTGTCCCTCACCCCCGTTCTGACCACCTCCCGCCCTGTCCCTCCCCCCCGTTCTGATAAACATGACGAAGGAACATCCCAGGTCAGTCTAACAACTCGACCTGGTGGAAGCCATCGAGATACTAGTCATTGGTAGAAGCCATCGAGAAACTAGTCACTGGTAGAAGCCATCGACATTCTAGTCATTGGTAGAAGCCATCGAGATACTAGTCATTGGTAGAAGCCATCGAGATACTAGTCATTGGTACAGTGTGTGAGCGAGTTTAGTTTTACACCGCTTTTAGCAATATTCCAGCAATATCGCGGCGGGGACCAGATATAGGCTTCTCACACTGCACCCATGTGGGGAATCAAAACCCGGGTCTTCGGCGTGACGAGCGAACGCTTTACCCACTTGGCTACCCCACCGCCCTCATTGGTAAAAGCCACCGAAATACTAGTCACTGGTAGAATCCATCGAGATACTAGTCATTGGTAGAAACCATCGAGATACTAGTCATTGGTAGAAACCATCGAGATACTAGTCATTGGTAGAAACCATCGAGATACTAGTCATTGGTAGAAACCATCGAGATACTAGTCATTGGTAGAAACCATCGAGATACTAGTCATTGGTAGAAACCATCGAGATACTAGTCATTGGTAGAAGCCACCGAAATACTAGTCACTGGTAGAAGCCACCGAAATACTAGTCACTGGTAGAATCCATCGAGATACTAGTCATTGGTAGAAACCATCGAGATACTAGTCATTGGTAGAAACCATCGAGATACTAGTCATTGGTAGAAACCATCGAGATACTAGTCATTGGTAGAAACCATCGAGATACTAGTCATTGGTAGAATCCATCGAGATACTAGTCATTGGTAGAAACCATCGAGATACCAGTCATTGGTAGAAACCATCGAGATACCAGTCATTGGTAGAAGACATTGAGATCCTATTCTTCGCATCGATTGCCTGATGCAGAAACACGTACTACCGGTCCAGAGTGAAATTAAACAGTATCACATACATACATGCATACGTACATAAATATAACACGCTTAAATATACCACCCGCTGTGCTGCAGGAGGAATTACAAGAATGCTTAGATTTAATGTTAAGTGACCAAGAGTTGAGCACTTCTTTAAATGTATTAAATTGGATGACTACCAAAATAGGTTTCCGTGGTTAACATCAGTGGAAGTGGGACGTGGGACGTGACAGGTCGTCGGCGCTGACCCCAGTATACCCACCACGTTATCGGCAGTAAGTAAAAGTTGACGAGGCCACGCAACCATTGCCCAATTGACCGGTTCACGACCTGGGAGCCCTGCCAACTGCGGCCGTGTTATCCAAACTTACACAAGTTCTCGAGAAGTCGGCTAATGCAGACTTTGTGCTGCCTTGCGTAACGCTCTCTCTAGCGGGGCGGGGACGTTCGGGACGTCAGTGGAACCTTGCGTAACGTCTGACCGCTATAGTCGACACGTTGCGACGAACACTGAACACAATTGCACGAGTCTTGTGCAACACAAATAAGCAGGCCGCTTATACAAGTGATTAGAGCGCCAGTAGGGTCGTGAACTCGACAAGCACCTGTGTGGCCACCAGTCATGACGTCACAATCACAAAGACAGCCAGGGCTTTTAGAACCATGAATCCGTAAGACGAAGACTTAAATTCTCTTAACAGCATTTAAGCACAAAACGCTTCTTCCGACAGCTCACGAGTTATATTCCCGGTTGATTGACAGAGAGGCGATGACTCAACCCTTGTTCATAAATCTTCATTGAGATACCGGTTTGAACCTCTGACATTTATCCATTGCCTTTATCCGTTCCATACACTAGATGTGAAGCTAAACGTGATTTGCTTCAAAAGGTGTTTCCATTTCGTGTTTTAGTTTCTAGATTAGGGCGTCGCGTTGATCCCACATTTACAGGCCTAACGTGAACGTGTGAATAATCTCACTGTCTGTGAACGTGGTGTTCTTTTGCTGAATTAATTTTACTTAGGCCCCAACTTTGTAAACATTGATGGATAAGGACAGCTTTGCCTTCATCTATTCTTCACTGGGAAATTCCCAAGACAACCTAATGTGATTCACATCTGTATATTGTAAACCCGACAACGAATATCTCACATGACACCATCCACTATAACAGTATTGCCGAAGACCAACATCTCGGACTTGTACAACAATGTGAAGAAGTCAGACATTAGGTTGACGGTGAAATGGTACTTCTAACAATATCGGGTGTCCTACGGCCCAAACAGTGACACGTGTCAGGAATGTCGTCAGTTCATCTGCCTAAATCTCGTCCGCTCAACAGCCCAACCCAAGACCTCTGTATACTCGTCCGCTCAACAGCCCAACCCAAGACCTCTGTATACTCGTCCGCTCAACAGCCCAACCCAAGACCTCTGTATACTCGTCCACTCAACAGCCCAACCCAAGACCTCTGTATACTCGTCCACTCAACAGCCAAACCCAAGACCTCTGTATACTCGTCCGCTCAACAGCCAAACCCAAGACCTCTGTATACTCGTCCGCTCAACAGCCCAACCCAAGACCTCTGTATACTCGTCCGCTCAACAGCCCAACCCAAGACCTCTGTATACTCGTCCGCTCAACAGCCCAACCCAAGACCTCTGTATACTCGTCCGCTCAACAGCCCAACCCAAGACCTCTGTATACTCGTCCACTCAACAGCCCAACCCAAGACCTCTGTATACTCGTCCGCTCAACAGCCCAACCCAAGACCTCTGTATACTCGTCCACTCAACAGCCCAACCCAAGACCTCTGTATACTCGTCCGCTCAACAGCCCAACCCAAGACCTCTGTATACCTGTCCGCTCAACAGCCCAACCCAAGACCTCTGTATACTCGTCCACTCAACAGCCCAACCCAAGACCTCTGTATACTCGTCTGCTCAACAGCCCAACCCATGACCTCTGTATACTCGTCCGCTCAACAGCCCAACCCAAGACCTCTGTATACTCGTCTGCTCAACAGCCCAACCCAAGACCTCTGTATACTCGTCCACTCAACAGCCCAACCCAAGACCTCTGTATACTCGTCTGCTCAACAGCCCAACCCAAGACCTCTGTATACTCGTCCGCTCAACAGCCCAACCCAAGACCTCTGTATACTCGTCCGCTCAACAGCCCAACCCAAGACCTTTGTATACTCGTCTGCCAAAGGAGCAAACCTAGACCTTTGGACAAACACTCGTCGCTAGAATTGGTCTTCAGCAAGCCATGCTTGTCGTAAGACTCGACTAACGGGATCGGCTGGTCAGACTTGCTGACTTGGTTGACACATGTCATCGTATCTCAATTTCAAAGATCGACGCTCACGCTCAAATGTTTACGCAGCACTTCCGTAAGTCCATGGTACAGTATGAGATATACTGTTTATGCAGCACTTCCGTAGGTTCATGGTACAGTATGAGATATACTGTTTATGCAGCACTTCCGTAAGTCCATGGTTCAGTATGAGATATACTGTTTGTGCAGCACTTCCGTAGGTTCATGGTACAGTATGAGATATACTGTTTATGCAGCACTTCCGTAAGTCCATGGTTCAGTTATGAGATATACTGTTTGTGCAGCACTTCCGTAGGTTCATGGTACAGTATGAAATATACTGTTTATGCAGCACTGTAGGTTCATGGTACAGTATAAGATATACTGTTTATGTAGCACTTCCGTAAGTCCAAGTGAAAGTATGGGAGTCACTTTACTCTTAGTTATATGGTTTGACATTATTCATAAACAAAAACAGTATGCACGCACATGTAGATGGTATGCGATATAGCATTATTCACTGACAAAGGCAGTATGCACGCACATGTAGATGGTATGCAATATACCATTATTCACTGACAAAGGCAGTATGCACGCACATGTAGATGGTATGCGATATAGCATTATTCACTGACAAAGGCAGTATGCACGCACATGTAGATGGTATGCGATATAGCATTATTCACTGACAAAGGCAGTATGCATGCACATGTAGATGGTATGCGATATAGCATTATTCACCGACAAAGGCAGCACAGTATGCACGTACATGTACATGGTATGCGATATAGCATTATTCACTGACAAAGGCAGTATGCACGCACATGTAGATGGTATGCAATATAGCATTACTCACCGACAAAGGCAGTATGCACGCATTCGGAACCTGTTTACGTGGACATTGTTTTCTTCATCGATGTATACTTTGATCCCGTATTTTTGGTAAGTTTGGGTATTTATGACTAGTTCCCGTCAGTAGACTGATATAGAATGAGTCCTAATGGAATATTGTCTTCTTTGAGCATTCAGTTTCCGGCTGTCTGACTCGAACAGCTCCACGTGAAGCAACAAGATGCCCTGCGGCTTAATGGAAGGCAAATACCAATTTAAGCTTTCCTAAAAACTATTAAATTTATGTCCTTACCACCCGGACACCAAGACGTAGAACCCCACCCCCATCCACCCCCTTCCCTGCAGCCTCATCTCACCTGTTCATATATTACTACCATTGTTCTACAGTCAACTAATTACCTGCGGGGGGAGAGCTGGCTGACCCAGGGTCACGTGACCCGTGGTCACGGCCGGACCCCAGCGCCTTCAGAACAATACCTATTTACTTCTTTCTTACCCTGGTACACACTTGCACGTGAACTTTCAATAAACGTGGCACGTGCTCCTTCAAATCAGATCCCGCGGCGTCGACACAAAATAATAAAGCCATAACTAGGAACAAGAGGGCAGAAAAAACATTGTAAACGGCACCATTAGTCGGTGTGTTTGACAGCATTGAAGCACAGGCGGCCGACAGTGCCGGCATTGTACACATCAATGAAACCATTGACTCACAGAAAAATATATTGTTTTATAATGAATATGACATCCCGAGCGTAAAATGATGAGGAATGTAATTCAGTGCGGCCTCAAGCTGGCAGCTGCAGCTCTGCCCCTTCTCTCACCCCGGCCCTAGCTGGACCCTAAGCCAACAACCCCAAACCATCCCTCAAACATAATAAACATGAACAAAATACAAACAAACCCGTACAACAACAAATAAATCAACCACAACAAGAAGAAACTAAAACTATTAAAATACAAAAAAGACACACCAAACAGTTACAGTTATTTTCTTTATTATTTCAGACAACCCGATATTTGTGTACCCTTCAGTTCTCCATATCTAACATATGTGGTACAAAAAATACGTCGACAGTTTCCAACCGGGGGCCCTACTGAGCGCATAACTCACTAATGCTGAAGGGGTTGTTGTCGACATGGGTACTACAGATGTGTACCCAAGGTACGTCAGCCAAAATCAGAATACAGAAACGTACCCTACGACGAGTGCATTCCGCATTGTGCCGTTTTCTTGGACGGGACTGTCATACTGTTGTATTAGATTCATTTGATTGCGTTATATAAGAAACGATAATACACAATAACAAATATTTTGCCAAGCACAATACCACACGCAATCAGTTGAACGGGAACAACTACATAAGGTTTTGGTTTTGGTTGCAAAATATGGACTGGTCCCCCGTTTAGGGTACCGGGTACGTTTCTGACTTTGTTTAGGGTACATTTCTGAATACAGAAACGTACCTGGGTTACACATCTGTAGTGGACAACGACCCTTTCAGCCTGACTAAGTGACTGTCGATCAGTACTGGGCTACAGCACGACAATGGCGTTACAATGGTGGTGGTTCTTCAGTTTGCGTGGGCTCCGCTTTTCATTTCTTGTCTACCACTGTTGTTTTGGGGCGATACTTTGAAACGAGATAGGATCTAGATACGAACATGGCCGTGACACACATCCCCAGATTCCCAGTGCCACCAGGTTGTCTGGGCGGGGTACGACGACAGCCGCAAGGGGATGTCATGATGACCGCGGATCTCGGGGACGGAAAACCGATCACGGTCTGTCCCGGACAAAGCAGTCCGAGAGTGGTGCAATATGGCTGACCTTTCGACCCCGAAGTAACGCACCGGTGCAAGTGTTTAGTGCCGCTCTTGCTGTAATCACGTTTTCTTCTGACAATTTGAAGTTCATGTCGTCATCGATGTCTCACAGGGCCGTCCATCAAAGAATCTCCACAAGGACCACGTGATCTTTAAATGGTTTTCAATGTGCAATCTGTCCTAATGAGCGGACCGCCGGATAGCGGGACGGGGTGGAGGGGAAGAAGAGGGGGGGGGGGAGAGAGAGATCTGTCATCACCCTGTCTGCACCGTACCCATCTGTGTAGATTTACTGCTACATAGCGCCTCGAATACACACACGTCTTTTACAAGGCACGTGGCATCGATGGCGTCACATTGTTGCATCCAATCTCGACTGACATCTTCACTTCGTAAACCCGAAGTCAGTACTGTCACATTAGCGGTAGCTTATATCAGCCATACATGCATCACCTCAGTAAACATCAATAAACACCGTTACAGTATAACGACATCATGACTTGGAGACCGTGGGAGGTGGACAGCCAGCTGCCCCATGCAGGGCACGTTAGGTCGAATATTTCCAAAACTAATTCAGAGGGTGCTAGTAGTAGTAGTAGTTGTAGTAGTGGTAGTAGTTGTAGTAGTGGTAGTAGTAGTAGTTGTAGTAGTGGTAGTAGTTGTAGTAGTAGTTGTAGTAGTAGTTGTAGTAGTGGTAGTAGTTAGTAGTAGTAGTAGTAGCGGTAGTAGTAGTAGCTGTAGCAGTGGCAGTAGTAGTGGTAGTAGCTGCAGTAGTGGTAGTAGCTGTAGTAGTAGCTTGTAGTAGTAGTAGTAGTAGTAGTAGTAGCAGTGGTAGTAGTAGTAGTAGTAGTAGTAGTGTAGCAGTTGTAGCAGTAGCTGTAGTAGTAGTAGTAGCAGTGCAGTGCAGTAGTAGTAGCTGTAGTAGTGGTAGTAGTAGTGTAGTAGTGGTAGTAGTAGTAGCAGTAGCAGTAGTAGTAGTAGTAGTAGTAGTAGTGGTAGTAGTAGTAGTAGTAGTAGGTAGTAGTAGTAGTAGTAGTAGTAGTAGTAGTAGTGGTAGTAGTAGTAGTAGTAGTAGTAGTAGTAGTAGTAGTAGTAGTAGTAGTAGTAGTAGTAGTAGTAGTAGTGGTGGTGTAGTAGTTGTAGTAGTAGTTGTAGTAGTTGTAGTAGTAGTAGTAGTAGTAGTAGTTGTAGTAGTGGTAGTAGTGGTAGTAGCGGTAGTAGTTGTAGTTGTAGTTGTAGTAGTAGTAGTAGTGGTAATGGTAGGCTTGTCATAAGGCATGTGTTCGATTGCATGGGTGCAACACGATTCCCATTCTGGCTGTCCTACGTGCAATGTCAATGTCGGGGAAATCAGCATATAGGGGTGGATTAATGCCAGACATATGTGCATGGGGGAATCAGCGTATAGGGGTGGATTAATGCCAGACATATGTGCATGGGGAATCAGCATATAGGGGTGGATTAATGCCAGACAAATGTGCATGGGGGAATCAGCGTATAGATGGACCAATGCCAGACATATGTGAATGGGGAATCAGCATATAGGGGTGGATTAATGCCCGACACATGTGCATGGGGAATCAGCATATAGATGGACCAATGCCAGACATATGTGCATGGGGAATCAGCATATAGATGGACCAATGCCAGACATATGTGCATGGGGAATCAGCATATAGGGGTGGATTAATGCCCGACACATGTGCATGGGGAATCAGCATATAGGTGGACCAATGCCAGACATATGTGCATGGGGAATCAGCATATAGGGGTGGATTAATGCCCGACACATGTGCATGGGGAATCAGCATATAGGTGGACCAATGCCAGACACAGACACCTATACGCTGATTCCCCCGGCATGTGTCCACGACCTGCCAGCATACAGGTGGACCAATGCCAGAACATGTTTTTTTAGTAGTATAGGGGAGATCAGCATATAGGTGGACCAATGCCAGAACATGTGGGGGTCCAGCATATAGGTGGACCAATGCCAGAACATGTGGGGGGAATCAGCATATAGGTGGACCAATGCCAGAACATGTTGGGGGCATCAGCATATGGGTGGACCAATGCCAGAACATGTGGGGGAGATCAGCATATAGGCGGACCAATTCCAGAACATGTTGGTGTGTGTGGGGTGGTAGGGGAGAGATCAGCATATAGGTGGACCAATGCCAGAACATGGGGGGGGGGGTTCCAGCATATAGGTGGACCAATGCCAGAACATGTGGGGGAATCAGCATATAGGTGGACCAATGCCAGAACATGGACACCGGACCACCGACATCAATGTCTGGTGCTAGGAACTGGCTACGTCTGCAACACTGCGTGTCTGTGTACCGTGGTTCATTGTCTCCAAACACTCGGTGTCATCTTAACATAGCTTACTATGTCAAACACTCGGTGTCATCTTAACATAGCTTACTATGTCAAACACTCGGTGTGAGCGTACAGTAGTTTACTGTGTCAAGACACGGTGTCCTTGTGCAATGTGTTACTGAGTCGTTGATGATAATAATTTGGTGATTTTATAGAGTCAAAACACTCGGTTTTAAAAATAATTTGTGCCCTGCGGGTGACTCCGTAACCATGGCAACAGCATCATGTGGATCTGTGAGCGTTGTACATCATCGTGGACTGTTGTATTACATTGAGATGACCAGTACCTGACCTCACACGCCACATCGCCGTGACTGACCAGACGGCCTCAAAGCAACAATTAAAAAAGTCATAAGCGTTGACCTGGCGATAAAGTCAACATCTGCCGCACCAGTCAGTAGCGCACAGCGTCCTCTCTCCCCCACCCACCCCTCCGTTAGAATTGGTACGCCACTGAGTAGCGTACATCGTCCCCTCTCCCCCACTGTTTCCCCAACCCCTCCGTTAGAATTGGTTGGTTTGGTTGTTGCATAACGCCGCACCAGCTATATGACGGCGGTCTGTAAATAATCGAGACTGGATCAAGACCATCCAGTGATCAACATCGTGAGCATTGATCTACACAACTGTCATGCCATGACATGCGTCAAATAAGTCAGCGAGCCTGTGTTAGAATTGGTACAACACCGAGTATCGCACACAGTTTCCCTTCTACTTACTGTACCAGATACAAACCGTCAGGTGTTGCTAAGAAGCAGATAGACAGTATTGGCGTCTCATTATCATTATAGACAAACTGTATGGATAACAACTTCTTATAGTGCGTGAGTGTGACGATTCGGTACAGCAGTCTTGCTTGACAACGGTACGAGAATCTGTAAGTTGAAGTTGTCATCCATAAAGTTTGTCTATATTGTACTTCCAATCTTTTAAAATGCCACTCAAAGAAGTCTCATTATCAAATGACAAGAATAAAGAACAGGTTTCTGTAGCAATCGGTGGTAACGAGCCATACACCCTTTCAATCCACGTTTTGGCACAGATGGAGCACTATATGGGTTTAAGTGTTCAGTGCATGGCAATCACAAAAAGGGCGATCAGACAAAAAAATTGTCCTATTTCACCATGAGCATTAGACATGTAAGAGAATTGTGTACAGCAGAAGACAGACTGCAGCATTAACTGGTGTTGTTAATAAGACACCAGTACAGGTACTCAGATTGAGGGGCTGGATCTCAGGTCATCTCATCCTGTTCTCACGCGGTGGAGTTTTCTTATCTTAGATAACTGACCAGAGACGGAGTAACACATGACCCAACTGCCAGTCACGGGTCGCGGTCACTTGTTGCGTGACGGTGTGGGGGGCGCTGGGCCGGAACGCCGACTGACCTGGGTCACTTATGTCCCCATCGTTCACCCCTGGCTGACCGCCACGTTATTACGCTGGGCTGAACACGCTTTTCAACTTTTATGACATATTGGCAAACGTTAATCCTTCTGGGGCCATTAAAGTCCGATTGAAGGTGAGTGTTTGTGCCCCGATCTAGGGAGATGGTCATCGCGGCGAGGTGCTGAAAGAGAGGGCGAATTCCTCCCTTGTTTAAAGTTCACCGTCAGTTTGGTTGTAACAAAGCGCATGTGAACAAATAAAGCGGTATGAACTTTGTGAGAAGATGGTTTTCATGTCTGCACTGGACACGTCACTGGTTAGACCACCGAACACAACCTCTGTATGTTACACAGAATTTCAGCTGCCATTTAATAGAAATTAGTTTTTATTCAGCTAATTCAGTTTCTTCTCAAGTTCCATTCAAATCCAACTGCGTATGAAGCGAAATCAGTAATCCTCGGTGAAGACAATGAGAGAGCATCTGACCGTCTGGCCTCGTCTGACCCGCCTTGTGCAATACTTACAAATCACGATAGGCTTCCCACGGTACCGTAGTCTGTTTGCACATGCGCAATATGGCTTCATCCTATGCAAATTAGCGGGTTCAGTGAGTGGTCAGCAGGTCGCAGCAGCCCTTTGTTCCATCATGCTAATTACGCAACCATGCAGCTGATACGGAAATGGGCGTGGTTTGTGGGGGGAGTGGGGAGGGCATGTCCCTAACCCCCGGACTGGCCTTGCCCCCGGGACGAACACTGTGGAAACTAACACCAAGAAAATATCCTTAGTATAAATATAACCACATTCTGGTAATGGTCGATAATGGTCGATAATATAAAATATTTATAGTTGTTCTAACGTTAGTTACTGGATAGCCGTAAGCCGGTGGTGATTGTAGACAGCCAACCCAGCAGTTGAAGAACGGGACCTTAAGACCAAGAAAGTATCCTTAGTTCTGTACGGTGCTTTATTAAAAATCCTCGATAATATCCAGGGTATACGTTCCGATAAATCCCCATCGAGTATACCCTGGAGATTATCGAGGATGTATTAAACAGTCACCCCATTGTTCATTTCCTCCCACTCTCGGTACATGTTCCTATGATGTAGACAACTCATGTTAAGGAACACCCACAATGGAGGCTGTGTTACAATACCCACCAGACAAGAACAGATTCACTAATAGATTAACAAGTCCCAAACATCTTCTATAACCCTTGGTCATTTAAACATCTATCTATCAGTATATATATAGAATATTGTCACTGTTTCTCCATGGAACCTTTGTACAATGAATATCTTGCATCTTGTGTCTTACTACAGATGTATTAGACAGACTACAGGTGTATGAAAGAATCGGAATACATTAACTCATCTTGAGTATTTTGTGTTAGAAACCAGAAATGTTCTTTTACATTGCAAAGATTCCTTTACAGATTACACTGCCATAGATCCATGTAGCGCCACCAACTCTAAAAGACCAGTTCAAAGCTGCTACAGCAGCCATTACCCAGAACACAGAATTTATTGCGGGTCGGTTTCCGAAAGTTGTGAATTTTAAAAGGCTGGTTAGTAATTTTCTATTAGAGAGGGGGCAAGTTATTAGTTTGTTCCCAATGCTGGAACAAGTGAACTGTTCCCTCTTCTCGCCCTGACAGACACCAGTGGACCAACACTATCGTCCATCACTATAGCAGACGTGGGCGAGGAAGGGAAAAGATGGGTGTATCGTTTATTACAGCAACACGCTGTTTATCGCTGTTGTCATGACAACTCACCATGCACGCGACCCGGGCCCCAAAGGAGTTGTAAACATGCTTGTGTTTGATTTCAAAACCCTGCACGGTCCAAATGAACCCGCACTGACCAAGGTATAACCCAAGTTAACCCGTATTGGCCAAGGTATAACCAAAGTTCATCTTAGTTTTCAATGTTATTACATGTTAACTTATTTAAGTCACATTTCGGTTGAAATGCGTCGCTCATACCTACTGAACTCTGTGGGAGTTCTCTGGTTAGATACCCCTGAGTGACGTGATCATTTAAGCTGATTAGTTCCTGGTATTTATTTAATCTTCAATATAACATTTCAATGAGTGAAATGAACAAGGTATTGACAGCATGTATACATTTAAATCTTTCGATTATTTATACAAAACTTTCGAACCAGCAATGCAACTTGGGTGATGACTTTTCATCTCTGCTGTTCAGCACGTTTTTGGATTTCTTCTTCTTGTCGTTTTAGATGAGGTGACATTTAGGCCAGTTGTTTCATCCAGGTAGCTATGTTATCTCTACGATTAACATTGAGTAGCGCAGTTTATAGCTTGTCAACTCTGGCTGCCAGAAATGTAACCTCGATTGACCAAGGTCATTCAAATACAGTTAAAATATCGATTGCACATAATGTTACACAATTGCAGTGGCCGGACCCGCCTTCACTGACCATCAGGTTATCGTAATGGACACCAAGTGGCACGGGGCGCGTGGCGTGTCGTAATGTGACTGTGTAGTAGATAGAAGATAGGTGCGAGCTGATTCTGACCTGAACTCTTGACCCCTGTCCTGGTTTCAAAGGGGGATATACGCCAAAAACTGTTAAGAACACGGAAATGCTGGACGTGATCAGATAGCTTTGTAAATATTCCCATTCATCTGCTGAAGGAGCAAGAATCAGCTCTGAAACGTCGCATAAAGAAGTTGCTATCCATAAAAAACATGTCATGTATTCGTAATCAGGTAGGTTTGAGTGACGGGTCACGGTGACCTGCAATAGTGTACCCCGTCATGTAGGATATATCGTCACGTAGAGGTAGCATACATCTCTCTCACTCACTCACTCACTCACTCACTCACTCACTCACACACACACACACACACACACACACACACACACACACCAAAACAAACGTTACCCATCCACCTGTATGAATTACTTAAAAACTATCAAAGATATGTTAGAAGGTATTAGTTTACAAGAAATTAAGCTTAACAACACAGCTTTAAGCAAATCACGAAAAAAATAAGTTAGAAGGTATTAGTTTACAAGAAAGCTTAACAACACAGCTTTATGCAAATCACGAAACAATTTCTCAAATGCATTCATATTGCATCTTTTTCAGAGGAATTAAATTGTCCTATCTTCGACCATGCTGAAATAAACCAATAACAGTGATTTAGATGTCCAAAAGAAAGGTTGAAATAAAATTCTGCCCTGAGACAAAGATAAACAATTTAAAGTCATCAATTTTCAACTATTAAAACAAGAAACGACTGTTGTAGAGTGTGTAAAATTATAAAAGAATCATTCCTATGCTTTCAGTCTTTTAAAATATTTCTGCTGATTTGCATTAGTGAAAATAAGTAAAAAATGTCTTTGATATTGTGAAGAAGTGTTTAGGAACATCTAAAATTATCTTTGTTAACATTTTTGCTTGCCAAGTAATATTTGTCCATTTTCTATTTACAAATAGCAACATCAATCGCCAAAATGTAGCAATATTCAAGCAGTATTTGCATTCATTTCACGTGTAGAATGATTCTATAAGGTATAAAGAGAGAGTAGAATGCATGTTATGGTATAAAAGTACGACAAATATGCCACGATTAACAGCTGAAGAGAGAGAAAGAGCCATTGGTATGGTGCAGATGGGATCGACATACAATGCTGATGCCAACGCCCTCTGATGCCACCGTATCACGATTATAAGACGTATTCAGCGGGTATCCTCCCAAAACTTCCACATCCCAAAACTTCCACATCTTATAACAACAACATTCCTGGTTGACTGCACACACTTTAGCATACTGATTACCCCAGTCTGTAATGGTTTAACCCGTTAATTAGTAACGAATACAAACAATGACTAAGTAATAAATTATATATCCAAGATTTCACCCGCACATTTGGCAGTCATAACCCTGTCACTCTGTACTGTTGTTGGAGCATGTGGACGGTTCCGTAGAAGAACACGGCTGTGATAGGGCCGTTACGGTAGCGACATTATATACCGTCACAGTGTCACTGCAGTAACATGCAGTCTTTACCTGTTTTTCGATGGCAGGGACATCCATAAGTAAATCTTTTGCCTATTAAATATTCTTTAAACATTCTGCTAATATCTGACTGACAAATTTCATTAAATTATCTTTTAAAGTAAACACAAAAACTTGCTATTATTACAAATGTCACTACAGTTATTGTGCCACTACCATAACAATTAATGGTCCATACCATAACATTATCAATTTCCTTATTTAATTAAAATTGATTTATGTGTTTATGCCTGGATTTGGTATATTACTTTATATTTGCAAATCAGAATTGAAAGGAATTATTAGGCTTGTTGGCCCATTTTAAGCAATAAATATAAAATTTCAAAACTCATTAGCCATGTTTTATCTTAAATCTACATATCTTAATATACATGTACCTTAAACGTAGGTTAAGCTTGCATAATTTATGTTTTGCATTTGTATATTCAGAGTACTATGAACGTAAACAACAACATTTCAAGGTAATACAAGAAAACAAAATTTACATTTTTGCCTACATGAAATATGCACGAATTTATATTAATATATTTCAGATTTATTAACTATTATATATATTTCTACTTGTTGTCATTATCAGTTGTTTCAGTTCAGTGCACTTCCCGGGCTATCCTATTACATAAAAAGGGGTGATGAGGAGTTGTTGTTTTAACAATGTGTAGTAGTATTGGGATGTGGAAGTTTTGGGATATAACCATTCAGCGCTATCTAATTGATAAATATGAACGTAAGCGGAAGAATATCTATGCTTGCTTCATCGATTTAAAAAAGCCAGGGACACAGATGACAGAAATCTGTTGCTCAACAAACTAAATATACATGAAATTAATGGTAACATGTTACCGTCCATATGCTCCATGTACTCAAATGTGAAATATCAGCTAAAAACACAACAAGGGTTGTCTATGCCGTTTGCATCAAACACCGGTGTTCGATATGGATGTACATTATCACCAACACTCTTTAATATATTTATAAACGATATACATTTATATCTACAACCAGAAATACTAGGACTAAAACTGAATAATATTCAAATATGCCATTTATTATTTGCTGATAATATCTTGTTATTATCAGATTCACCCCTTAAATCTCAAATGCTATTGAACAATGTATCACGATATTGCACCATAAATAACCTACAAATTAACCATGATAAATCCAAAGTAGTTATCCACGGAAAGAACAAAAAATGCAGCAAAAACTTTTATTGTTATTATTGAAATTTATGTAATGTACATCATTAATATGTGAAATGTATCTGTATATCTATATCTGTGTACCTAATATGTTTACATTTGTTTTATATAGAATATTGCAACTGTTCCCTCGTGGAATGCTGTGCAATAAATATCTTATCTTATCGATCTTATGTCATGTTGGATACACCTCCTTCTCTCTCTCTCTCTTTCTCTCTCTCTCTCTCTCTCTCTCTCTCTCTCTCTCTCTCTCTCTCTCTCTCTCTCTCTCTCTCTCTCTCTCTCTCTCACACACACTCACTCACTCCACACTCTCTCTCCCCCAACAGAATCTGAAACTATGACAAACATGCAATTAAATCCTTCCTCTGAAGTGCACACCAAGCATTGTTCGAAAACTTCATGTATCATCATATACTTTGCCCCTGAGTTTTGGGTAGAGGAAATATTATAAAAAGAAAGGGGGTGTCTTTTCCCGCCGATCAGATGTATGTGAAATGTTTTAAAAACCTACTCATTGAATGTATCAATGTAAACAAACAGAAAAACAAACTAGAATCCCGTCTGCTGTCAGATGACAGCTTGTAACGGAAGATTTGCCGGCCGATTCTTTCAGTATCGCAGGTCTCTTAAATTTGCTCGTCCAGCAGAGTATTCTCCCCTTAAAAACTCTCTTTTCGAGTGAAACTATGTTAGTGCAGAAAGGAAGCGCCAAGATGAGACTCAAACAGAAAGATGGGGAGGGTTGCCTCGATAAAGTAGAGATAAAAAGATTGTGGGAACTGAATTGTAAAGAGAGTTTCAACGTCATATGTGTTGGCAGTCTCTTCAGGTGATGACAAAAAGCCGTGACCACGTTTTTTACTTCATAGAATCAGCTGATCAGTTTGTTGACAAGCCAAGTGTGGTGCACACTAAGTTAGTCATTAACAATTTTTAACCAGTTGAAGGTCAGTGTTTAGAGGTTCACTTCTCTGTTGCAGACAGAATGGCATGGCCGTGGTCACAGGCGGAGAGGATGCGATTGTGCGCTGTTACAACCTAACACCATCCGGAAGTCTGGCTGCCCAGGTCCCACAGGTAGGCAACAACAGAACCTATGTAAGATCACTGCAGCCAGCAGGGTTACTGGCCATGTACATTCCCTTCCTACAGGTAGGCAACAACTGAACCTATGTCAGTGTTTAAAACTCACAAAATTCCAAGCCAAACAGCCGGACTGGTAACTTTAAAAAATTACCAGTTCGGATACAAACTTGCCTGTCCGATTTTCAACAATGAAAAAAAATCAGGTATACCGAGTTTAGGTATACTGACAGTAAATGTGTTGTGATTGGTTATTGTAAAATGAACTGTCCAATAGTAAACATAATTATCATAAATACCTTAAACACCTCAAACTGACGACAAGAGAACCTGTCTGATATTATGAAGTATTTACTGTTAGGGGTAAAAACATCTACCAGACCACCGGACAGGCTACTTTTGAAATCTGACCGTCTGAGATGAAAATAGACCATTCTGGACGATCGGGCAGGCGGGAATTTTAAACGCTGACTATGTAAGATCACGCTAGCCAGCAGGGTTACTGGCCATGTCAGTTCCCTTCCTACAGGTAGGCAACAACTGACCTATCCTGACACATGGATCCTTTTAAGACATGAAGCAATTATATTCAAGACAAGTCTTACAAATCCAGAAAATCGGATTCTTTTACCTAAATAAGATGGCGGTTCCCCATTTAATCCAGATTCAAGGTTTAACTTATTTAGCCTGTTGATTTTTTTCAGGTTACGTTGGAGACCAAGAGTGGCCCCATTCAGACCATGGTTATTCATGACATGACCAAGTTCTATAACAATGATCTGATCGTGGGCTGACTCCCTGGGCAGCCTGACTGTCATATGTAACCAACAGATCCTTAGTCGGCAGAACGTCTCCCCCTGCAGCATCAACACCCTCCAGGTATACCACGACACAGCAGGGACATCGTCAGTCGTCATGTGTAATGACTCAGGGCTGGTGTCAGCAGTGCTGCCCTCTAGTGAGCAGTGGAGGGTTGATCTCAACAGCAGTCAAAGTGTCCCTGTGGTAAGCATCAGATATGAAAACAGTCACAGCGATTTACCTTGAGCTACAAAACTTGGGATCAAGGCCACTACCAATGATTAATTTTAGTGTCCTGTAAAGTAATGAAATAGTGGTGTGATCGCTTCCTGTAAGATTTGATAATTATTTCAAAGTATCTGTCTATTTCTTGTAAAAATTCTGTAAAATGAATATTACTTTGTACCCCAGGATGTGATATTCTCCTTTCTGCATCATGTAATCCATGATCTGGCATTGCTGTACATGTATTGTGTAAAATGAATATTACTCTGTACCCCAGGATGTGATATTCTCCAAGTGACAGGTCCAGTTAACTTCATTAAATAGGGTAGCAGAGAATGTTATTAATGTTGCTGCTCGCTGCCTAAAAGCCCGAATCGGAAACATTAAACCATCTGTAGCTTCGTTTTTAAAGAAAGTTAGGACATTGCTGATGATTTCTCGACACTGAGATGTCAAATGGAGACCTGTATCGGCTGTTCGGACATGTTGACAATCAACTGACAAAGGTGCACCTCTTCACAATAATAGACCCAACCAGTTGTGACACGGTCACGCAATGCATTAGTATTCACTTGATCAGGTCAAGCTGAACAAGCTGTAGCTGTGATGGTGATGTAGCGGTGATGTTGATGTAGCAGCAATGTTGATGTAGCTGTGATGTTGTTTCACAGAGTTCAGTCTCCCATCTGGTAGTGACATCTCTACTGACAGCGGAGCTGGTCGACCAGCATGGCCGGGAGTGCAACTATGTCCTGGTAGCTGACAATGCTGGTCACATCTTCATCCTCAACCAGGGCGTGGTCGTCATGGTGCTCACTGCACCAGCACCAGTCACCGCGGTGAGTTACCCACTTGATGCTGCAGTGAGTTATACACTCGACACTGTGGTGAGATATACACTAGACACCTTGGTGAGTTATACACTAGACACGGTGGTGAGTTACCCACTTGATGCTGCGGTGAGTTACTGGACACTGTGGTGAGTTACCCACTGGACATGTGGTGAGTTATACACTAGACATGGTGGTGAGTTATACACTAGACATGGTGAGTTATACACTAGACACTGTGGTGAGTTATACACTAGACACGGTGGTGAGTTACCCACTTGATGCTGTGGTGAGTTATACACTGGACACTGTGGTGAGTTATACACTAGACACTGTGGTGAGTTATACACTAGACATGGTGGTGAGTTACCCACTGGACACTGTGGTGAGTTACCCACTGGACGCTGTGGTGAGTTATACACTAGACACCTTGGTGAGTTATACACTAGACACCTTGGTGAGTTATACACTGGACACTGTGGTGAGTTATACACTAGACATGGTGGTGAGTTACCCACTGGACACTGTGGTGAGTTATACACTAGACATGGTGGTGAGTTATACACTAGACATGGTGGTGAGTTATACACTAGACATGGTGAGTTATACACTAGACATGGTGGTGAGTTACCCACTTGATGCTGCGGTGAGTTATACACTCGACACTGTGGTGAGTTATACACTAGACATGGTGGTGAGATACCCACTGGACGCTGTGGTGAGTTACACATTCAACACGTCTGTGATGTAATGAAAAATGGCAAATTTTCAAAAACCTATGCCCACTCTGCATTTCTCCTTGTTTTGTTCCCTGAGTGGAAATCTGTCAGACCTGCTTCAAGTTTGAAAAGAACTCATGACATACATCCAAGGGGTGGTTGCCATGGAGACCTCTTGGTGAGGGTCACAAGAAAAGAAATTGTACACTAGACATGTTGGTGACAATTAGACAGGTTAAACATCTGTAAGGTGGTACTGGTGTCATTCAAACATCCTGGATATAAGATTTGATGATAGATTAACTTCATCATTACTCATTTAGGAATTTAACATCATGATTTGTCAGTTGCCATTGGTTTATAATCCAAAGACGTCCACTTGCGTGCCTCTACGTGTCAATGCTCTGTGTCATGACATCAAGTTACAACTGATAACTGATGCCACTTGGAGCAAGCAAGCCGAACATCAAGATATTCACTAAAACTTAGAGTCTGTAGGTTTTGATCTTGTAATGATCAATGTTGCATGTGTTGTTATGTCTCCCCACAAAGGGTCGGGAGACATATTGTATTTTGTTGAGTATCCGTCGGGCGTTAGCAAATGCTCCTATTGTATCCTTTTGGGGTTTGAGTTTTTCAATTTTATATTTTCTTCTTTTCAACATAACTCTAAAACTACTTGAACAATCTTCACCAAATTTGCTATACTGCCCCTCCATATCATGTAGATGTGCCTTTTGGGGGTTTGAACTTTACTTTCAATTTTTGTTTTGTTTTGGTTCTTGATTAGATTCCTGTGAAAAGTTAGATCCATAACTTAATGTGATAAAATTGGATTTTGATTTCAGCATTTGTTGAAATATTTATTGACTAGAGGACAACTCTGTGACTGAAAAACAACAGATTCATTCATGCATTTCGAAATAGAATCACTTAGAATTCTGAATGTTTTGTAAAATATAACTATGGAGTTGTTGATTTGTTGATAAGCAATTAAGTTCAATTGAATATAAAAATATTAACTGAAGACTTTACAAACATAATAACATTTTATCAATACTATGTATTTTCATACTTAGAGCTTTTGAAATGAAGGAATCAAATGAATTGTTTGAGGTCTCAACGTTGACAAAAAGATCTGTTTATACGAGTAAGAACACTTTCTAGTTAGCACAGTGTTCAGGATACTAGGAGCTGGAACGTTTACACACTACTACCCACTAGTGGTGTTCCGATTAATTGAAATAATCGAAGATTGATCGCAGTGACCAAACGACCAAGCAATCGATCACATTTTCTCATAATCGAACATAAACGATTTTGGAACTACTGTTTTAGTCGTTGAAAAACTTGACATTGGAACATATCTTAGAAGTGGTCAGGGCCTGAAAACGTGTTTAATTCTTAGAAAACTCATTTCACTAAAAGCCATGACTGAATATTTCTCTAAGACTCAAGGAAGTTTATGTTCATGATATATTTTTAGTCATCACTTTAAAGTAGCAAGTTGCATCATGTTATACATATCTGCAATAACAACCTGGATAGGAAACTCTGAAACGCTAACCAATTTTTTTCGATATTGTTGTTGGTACCATCAATTTGAGATTTCAACCACTCCCAACACTTTGTACAGAGATGCCAACCACTCCCATTGGTAATGAAGCTAAAAACTCTATAGAATATTTGTAAGATCAATTGTGAGATTTCAAGTATGCCCAGAAATTGCCCAGGCTAAATCTAACTAGGGGACCCCACCGGGTTCCCAAAACGCCCCCAGCCCCTCTCAACCTCGGCACTTTCAGGGCTCAGGAATTGCTTTTAGCAAGGCATGACTCCGCTTTCATTTGATTCAGGGTTGGCATCTCTGTATGTATCTCAAAGTACACCCTGCTAAGAACACTTGTAACTCATAGTACTCCCAGTTAATGATATTGGAACTCACAGTATCCTCTTACAGTGATATGTGTAGATCATGAACTTAAATCCAGTGACTGTGCTGTTTTTCATCAGATGTGTAAAGGTCGCTTTGTGGCAGCAGACAAGTTGGATCTCTCATCCCCTGGGAAAGATGCTCCTCCCCTTCCAGCAGTCACCTCCAAACACTGCCACCAGGTGGCTCTAGGAACACAAACAGGAGCCATCTATCTCCTCCACAGTTTTACTGTAAGTCAACCCTTATTGCGTTGGGTCTCTGTTATGAGATATGTGCTCTTTCTGTAATCATATAATAGCTTCACATGAGAACCTAATGTTATGTTTGCTCATTAAGGAGGACTAGATTTCAAGGTCAGCTTCTTCGCTCTTTGTTGGCTGACAAACAACAGTATTTTAGTGGATGCCAATTATAGCTAAACCAAATAATGATAGTTATGCCATCTGTTGTCAGATAACTGTGGATGAATTTGCCAATGCACAGAGTAAGGTGAGCAACATGACCACACTGAATCGTCCAGATTCCGACACGGACATCCTGCTGTGCTGTGGGCAGTTCAACCACCTCAATGCCTACCATGATGGCCAGGTGAGCTTCTCATCTAGCTATGTGGCTGTATCTAGCCTGTATCTTAGTGCCAATGTGGCTGTATCTAGCCTCTCTGTTAGTGCCAGTGTGGCTGTATCTAGCCTCTATCTTAGTGCCAGTGTGGCTGTATCCAGCCTCTATCTTAGTGCCAGTGTGGCTGGATCTAGCCTCTATCTTAGTGTCAGTGTGGCTGTATCTAGCCTCTATCTTAGTGTCAGTGTGGCTGTATCTAGCCTCTATCTTAGTGCCAGTGTGGCTGTATCTAGCCTCTATCTTAGTGCCAGTGTGGCTGTATCTAGCCTCTATAGCCTCTATCTTAGTGCCAGTGTGGCTGTATCTAGCCTCTATCTTAGTGCCAGTGTGGCTGTATCCAGCCTCTATCTTAGTGCCAGTGTGGCTGTATCCAGCCTCTATCATAGTGCCAGTGTGGCTGGATCTAGCCTCTATCTTAGTGCCAGTGTGGCTGTATCTAGCCTCTATCTTAGTGCCAGTGTGGCTGTATCTAGCCACTAATTATCTCCCGCAACGCATTTAGCGGGGGGTATTAAAATGGACTCCGTCCGTCCGTCCGTGCACATTTGTCTTTTCCGGAGCAGAACTCTAAAACCGTTCAATATTTCTTCACCAAACGTGGCACATAGATAGATCTGGTGGTGTACTGGTGCCTTTTGGTAGTTTTGGAATTCCCAATAAACTATTTTTGGCTTTTGCGTGGCAACAAGTTTGACTTAGCCTGAAATTGGTGGTAGTGCTCTTTTCCGGAGCAGAACTTTAAAAAACCTTTCAATACTCTCCTTCCACTTTTCTATATACACACCTAAATATTTGACATAATCATAACTTGTAGACATAATCATGAAGAGTATTTTGCCATTGCGGGGGATATTGATGACTTTGTCTTCTTGTTTACATTTTTAGTGCCAGTGTGGCTGTATCTGGCCTACAGTGCAGGTGGTGGGGTAGCCTAGTGATTAAAGGGTTTGCTTGTCACACCGAAGACCTGGGCCCGATTCCCCACATGGGTACAATGTGTGAAACCCATTTCTGGTGTTGCTAAAAGCGGCTTAATACCATACTCACTCACTCACTCACTCACTCTATTTTATTGCCAGTGTGGCTGTATCTAGCCTTTGTCTCATGAAAAACAACTCTTTGCTTGCTCTACATATGAGTTTGTGGTTTGTACAACAAAATGAAGTAACCGTTCAACTGAATGTACTGAAGTCAGTGATTTTGATATATGGATTCTTATACACTCGCATAACAAATACTCAAGACTCAAAAATACAGAACATTGGTGGCTTGAATTCTGGAATGTGAAGACCAAGGAATACCAACCGTGGGATTCATATCTTGAATGAGCAGTATTTTGGTTTTCATTCAATTTCCATGGAAATATATCCTAGTATGGTCAGTAGGTATTCCTGTATGAATGTCCTGTTATTCCTGTTTCAGCTGGTGGCTGAGTTCCCAACACCCGACTGGATCCACACCCTGGCTGTGGCAGACATTGACAGTGATGGAGTTCCAGAGGCAGTAGTTGGTTGTCTAGATCACTCCATGCATGCGATCAAAATACTAACTTGATGCTGGGCAGTGATGTACTGCCATCTGGGACGATAATGTAAGGCAAACGTTGTGACATAAACATGCCCAAAGAGGATCAGTAGAAGAAGTTTACTGTCGTCACAGTGACAAGGAAAGAACAATGTCTGAAAGTATGGTGGCCAAGTACGGTTGATGTGAAGCAATCCTGCTGACGCGAACGAATGACATCATGCGAGAGAGTTGCGTGTAATATATATGTAGGACTGACACCTTGCCTCATGGAGAGAGATCTGGGGAACCGCATTCCATGTCTGAGGACGGATACATTCAAGTTGCTAGATTGGGAAGCCATAATCAATGTTGTTCCCTTTCATCCAGTGATTGTCAACTGTGCAGGGATCTTGCAGGCTGGGGCTACACATGAACATTGTCAACTGAGCAGGGATCTTGCAGGCTGGGGCTACACATGAACATTGTCAACTGAGCAGGCATCTTGCAGGCTGGGGCTACACATGAACATTGTCAACTGAGCAGGGATCTTGCAGGCTGGGGCTACACATGAACATTGTCAACTGTGCAGGGATCTTGCAGGCTGGGGCTACACATGAACATTGTCAACTGAGCAGGGATCTTGCAGGCTGGGGCTACACATGAACATTGTCAACATTGTCAACTGAGCAGGCAGGATCTTGCAGGCTGGGGCTACACATGAACATTGTCAACTGGATCTCGCAGGGGGATCTTGCAGGCAGGATGGGGCTACACATGAACATTGTCAACTGAGCAGGATCTTGCAGGCTGGGGCTACACATGAACATTGTCAACTGAGCAGGGATCTTGCAGGCTGGGGCTACACATGAACATTGTCAACTGAGCAGGGATCTTGCAGGCTGGGGCTACACATGAACATTGTCAACTGAGCAGGGATCTTGCAGGCTGGGGCTACACATGAACATTGTCAACTGAGCAGGGATCTTGCAGGCTGGGGCTACATTGTCATGAACATTGTTGTCAACTGAGCAGGGATCTTGCAGGCTGGGGCTACACATGAACATTGTCAACTGAGCAGGGATCTTGCAGGCTGGGGCTACATGAACATTGTCAACTGAGCAGGGATCTTGCAGGCAGGCTGTCAACTGGGGATCTTGCAGGCTGGGGCTACATGAACATTGTCAACTGAGCAGGGATCTCTGCAGGCTGGGGCTACACATGAACATTGTCAACTGAGCAGGATCTTGCAGGCTGGGGCTACACATGAACATTGTCAACTGAGCAGGGATCTTGCAGGCTGGGGCTACACATGAACATTGTCAACTGAGCAGGGATCTTGCAGGCTGGGGCTACATGAACATTGTCAACTGAGCAGGGATCTTGCAGGCTGGGGCTACATGAACATTGTCAACTGAGCAGGATCTTGCAGGCTGGGGCTACACATGAACATTGTCAACTGAGCAGGATCTTGCAGGCTGGGGCTACACATGAACATTGTCAACTGAGCAGGGATCTTGCAGGCTGGGGCTACACATGAACATTGTCAACTGAGCAGGGATCTTGCAGGCTGGGGCTACACATGAACATTGTCAACTGAGCAGGGATCTTGCAGGCTGGGGCTACACATGAACATTGTCAACTGAGCAGGGATCTTGCAGGCTGGGGCTACACATGAACATTGCTCTAAGTCCAGTACTGCTGGACACGTCCAGCAAGTTCCACTGACGTGCTGACCATCTTCTGCGTGCCTGGAGATGTCCAGATTTATGTTCTGATGTCAGATTGGCCTCCAGGTGGGGTGCATCACAGGGATGCTGTAGATGCTGAGACGTCGGTTGCCAGGAGTTGCATTGGTGGATGCACTGCATGGTTCGAATCTGTATGTCTTGGCAAGAGATGACAGGGTGGTCAGCCATTACAGGAACGTTCTCCAGTACGCGAAGTCGAGCTGCATTGTACCAGGGTCAAGAATTCCTATGGCTCAACGTCACTTTGGAGTAGCATAGTGAAAACTCAAAACATTCTAAAATGGTGTGTTGTTCCACTTTAAAAGATTGCTTGACTGACGATAACATGTCATTAGCCTTTTATAGAGAAATATATTTCTTCCAAAAGATATACAGTACCAATGATATTTGGTTGGTTGATTATGATCAAGCTTTTTCATAAACTTTTTTCCTTTTTCGAATTCAAAACTCCATTTTTTTATTTGTGAGGAAAATCCATGGCACAAAATCTTTAGCCTTTGAATACATGTTCTACATTGTACTAAAACCACTACTGTGTATCTCACCTGTGTTGGAATAGGTCTGCATGACTGCGTGGGTTCAACAGGTGACATGGTACAGTCATCATTCCCTGACTACAATACAAATGTTTGATTGGGACGCTGCTGTGATATGGCTGCTATACTGTAATATGAGCTCCCACAATCTGATCTGCCAGCTGGTCCTGATCTCTGCTCATCATTACTTTGTAGTGTGTTGTGTGATATACATGGAAGGTTGAAGAAAAACTCTATGAGCGTCGCTGTGTAGTCAAAACTCACTCACTAAATCCTGTGATTTATATGAATGGTGTTTTCAGAACCAAAGCAAAGAAAACAAATAAATCTCTATGGAAACTTTAATGTCTTCTGGCTCAATAAATATGGTGACCCTGTGAGTGGTGTGGCTGTTCTGTACTTCTTCATAGTGGTGGTCCAATCGATTGAAATAATCGAAGATTGGTCGTAATGACTAAACGACCAAGCAATCGATCACATTTTGTCATAATCGAACACAAACAATTTTGGAACACTTGTTTGCATTGACAATATTTATCAAAAGGTTGGTTTTGTTTGTTTTTCGTTTCAGAAGCACTACAAGCTCGTTCCAAGTCATGATTAATATTTATCTTGAAGACTCCAGGAAATTTATGTTCCTAACATATTAGTTATCCTTTAAAGACATGAAATTTGCCAAAACAACCGAAAGAACTAAATGTTTTTCTTTTATTTTGTGTACATTAACAAACATAACCAGGACAATTTGATAAATAACACTAACCAACTATTTTCGATGATTGATCGGTTGTAATGACCAATCATCAATTATAAGATTTTAACCAATTCCCAACACTACTGCTTCAGTTAGACTGGTATCGTAACAGGGTAGAAACCTTTATAAGCAACAGATGAAACTGTCCACAACCCGATGGACCAGACACATTGCCAGTGATGATGATGATTAGACATAATTAACATGTGGTCAACAGTATGGTAGCATTTACAATCAATAAGTGGCATGTACTCGAAGATAAGACTGGTATCATGGTCCTCGTCTCTCGGTCCAGCCCATCTTGCCATAATAGCAGGACTGCTGACCACTGAAATCGTTCAATAGTGTAGGGTATATCTATCACAGTAGCTCTGTCAGTCCATGGTGAAGATACGCGAGGCAATATCGTCAATGACCCAGTCGATTCCTTCCAGAAGGTGCTGGCCTGTCACGGCACTGCAGTCTTGAATCAGCCAGTGATGTGTCTTGATGTTATCCAGCTCCAGAGCCTGATACACAAAACACCAGTAACCATGGTAATATGGCACAACAGGCCTGCACAGAACCACACATCAACTACCATTGGTCGTTCTTGTATTCAATAAACATGATTCAATTGTCACTTACAGCATAGAGATGATGACAAACAACATATGAGAGAGGCCATACGTACCACCCGGATTTCATCTGATGTCAGTGCACCAGGCAAGTCCTGCTTATTTGCGAACACCAGAAGGGTTGCTCCAGCAAGTCTCTGAAACAGAAAACAATGACATATACACAAAGAAAATATACATGCTGAAACAAAACCTGACCATGCTGACAACACAAAACACTCCTTGTGGAAATTGTTTATATAATCACCAACTCTTAACTCTTCAGTAAGCATCTAGAACTAATCATTGCTACCTGTTGAATGTTGTGCTGTTTGAACTATTATACGTTGAACCTGTAGATTCAGTAAACATGGTAAGGCACAGAGGTGTTTAAGGGGTAGACTTGTACTAGATTTAGTGCTACAAGCAGCTTATTCCAGAATTATCCGCCATAGACAGTATTGTGAAACTTTCTAGCATTAAGTTGTTAGGTATATAAGGTATATTAGGTATATATCTCACATGACATCATAAGTTATCAGATGACCAGCATTGTGTCTGTGATGATCGTTATACCCAGCCTAGATCTAGTCATAAGTTGGACCATCCCAAGCCTCTTCATATACCACACTCCAGTTGCCCTTCCAAAGCCTCAACATACTCCAGTCGCCTATCCCAAGTTTCAATCTCCCATACAAAGCATCGACATACACCAGTAGCCCATCCCAAGTCTCCATCTACTCCAGTAGCCTATCCAGAAGCTGATCTACCACTGACCTCCTCCAGAAGCAGTGCCTGCAGCTCCTGCTTACAGTCCTGCAGCCTCATCCTATCAGCACTGTCCACAACCCAGATCAGGCCATCAGTGCTTTCAAAGTAGTTCCGCCAGTATGAGCTCAAAGATTTCTGTCCACCCACATCCCAGACATTTAGTTTAAACCTGGAATGAAAAAACATCCATGATTCTACTCCAATTCATTCAACAACCAACTTCTGTTACTAACTGTTATGGAAACAAAAACCTTGACTAGGACAAAATGTCCCCAAACAACAGGGAGTGAGTGGGTTCAGCTGAAAATACAAAGATTAATGTATTTCAAGGTATGACGACATACAAGAGCCAAAAGTGTCAAGTCATCATCATTACCACTTTGTAAAACCAATAATCACTGTTATAGTGCAAACATATAATGAATGAAGATGAAAATGGGATTAGAACCCAACTATGCACCACAAATTACAGTTCCTTGCACCATCCACTGTACAATCTGTGATCTATAGTACGGGATTGCATTCTGTAAACTTTCTGCTATAATGTTTTGGTAATAAAAACAAGCATTTCAGACACACCTACCCTCTATGTTCTAATGTCTTGATGTTGAAGCCAAGCGTTGGAGATATTGTGTCAATGTCTTCACCGTTGAATTTCTTCAGGATGGTCGTCTTCCCAGCATTGTCCAAGCCTCTGATTTCAGTGAAGGAATTTTAGCATAATGTCAACAGTTCTACTTATGCTGAACTACTGACCCCAGTTAACACAGCTTGCTCATAGTTTGATCCCCTTATGTCTGTGGGTGTTTTCAGGTTTTCATTTCTTTTAATCAAAATAATATAGACTGCTGTTTATGTGAAGGTAGCAGCACATGGAGTAATCCCACAGATGCCATCCGGGGAGTACTGCACTTAACCCTTAACCCTAAACCCTAACCCTAAGGATCGTAAAGGGTGCCTAACCCTAGGATCGTAAAGGGTGCCATACCCTAACCCTAAAGATCGTAAAGGGAGCAGCGAGGGCTGCGCCCGGTAAAGTGCATTCTAGCCGCCATCCGTACCTTATCAGGCTTGGGTTAACCTCAGGTGGTCACAGTATCAGAAATTGGATCGGAAGGTCCGTAGTTCGAATTCCATCAGGGCACTCTCAAATATTGCAGCAACATGATCAAGAGGGGTTTGTCATTTTGGTTACCCACTATAATGTGTGTGGTAATCAAATAACTTTTGGAATTTTACAGTATCATCAATGTGTCACTGAACATGTGACAACGAAAGCGTCTTAAAACGGCATCAGACAAGTTCAGTCAGATTTCGATGTAAATATAAACTAAATCATTGCAAAAAGGATACAGCATAAGTAGACGAACTTCTTTTTCTTTCTGCTTCATTTTCTTCAAAATTGTCAACAGTCCCATTTTTGATTTGATGTAAACACCCAATAAATAACATCTAAGTTGCAGTCATTCTTCGTGAATCATAGCTATTTTGAAAGAGAACTCTCTCGACTTGGAGGAGTGAACATAATGGGTGTATGTAAATAGAATATATACGGAATACGGAATAATATTTCTTTAAGATTAACATTATCTTGCTTTGTCATTTATAAGTAGCAGACAGTAACACGATTTGTTTATCCGTCTGTAAAACATAATCGCGTTTGATGTCTTTAAGCTTTGTCTCAGTCCCCGAAAGTAGTTAAAGTTTTTGTAATGATCCATTTCCTGTTTGGGTTGTACTTCCGGTGTAACCTAACGAAAATGACACCTCGACCAAAATATGGTGTAAAATGAAAAGAGAAAAGAACACGGACTTGTCTTTTCGTGTAATTTTTACAGTTAGATGTAATAACGATGTAGGGAAGTTTGAAAAGTTGTAAATAAGCACAATGGCGACTACCAAAGTTGATTACATTTGGTTCTTCGAGGTGTCGGACCCACAGTTACACCCTAAAGGATTTACTGTTTACAAAGTGACGTGCAAAGTAAGTGAGACTAGGATTGTTGCAACTCAAAAATAACTCTTTGAGACAAACATAGCTCTAAGCTTGTAATCGCACAATGGCTGTGACTTTCAGTTGACTGATGTTTTGTACTGTTACCGTATGCCCATGTATGGTCTCATGTAACTGTTAGGGTATTCATTTCTCAGTATATTTTAATTGAACAGTGTACACGATTTATTAAGCTTGAGTCTGGGGGAGAAAACAAACATAGAATTGGCCTGTTGTAAGAGCTAACGGGATCGGGGAGTCAGGTTCACCAGAGATCTATTATATGGTCTCTGGGTTCACTGGCTTGGTTGATGCATGTCATCATATCCCAATTGCATGAATCAGTGCTCATGATGTTAATCACAGGACAATATGGTCCAGACTAAATTATTTACACATCACCGTCATATATCTGGAGCATTGCTGAGTGTGGCATTAAACAACATTGCAAAGATGATAGATTGATAGTTCATTGAGGCATTTGCACACTTGATGATCCCAACAGCCATTTTGCTTGGGTATTGTTTCTTTCAAAAGAATTCAACCAGTTATATCATAGGTTACTTGTTGCTGAATTGATAAGATATTCCCTTAAATCACACTTACTAATACTACCATGATAACTGGAGTGAGTGAGTTGGGGTTTACGCTACTTTTACCTATATTCCAGCAATATCATAGTGGGGGACATCAGAAATGGGCTTCACAATAAATCACACATTGTACCCATGTGGGGATTTGAACCTGGGTCTTTACAGTTTAATCACTAGGCTATCCCACCACCCAACTTGATCACTGAAACCAACAGTTCAAGCCCTGAAGCTGGACCAAGATTTTCAAAAGGCTCTCAGCTCCCAACTGTTCATGGTCCAAGGTTACTATTTCTAGATTGGGTGGTTGCACTTGATGAGGTGAATTTGTACTCATGTTTGCTGAGTTTAGATATGATTATTGCCATGCTGCTGTGAGATAGCTGGAATATATTAAACTCAAGCTTTAATTTCTTCTGATTTTCCTAAGAATCTGTTTCCAGCAAGAACATTAAGAGATTACCTCCTTTTCAGGTCTCATGATTTTAGGTTTGTTTTTTAAACTGCACCTAACCATCTTCATTAGTTTGCAGAGAAACATGGCTTTACTTCTATGATAGTTATGCAAGAACAAACTGCTTTCAAACAAATACATCAATGGAACACACCCAAGCGAGGGGCTTATTGATATCATGGTAACCATGGTGACAGTTGGTGTTTACAAACTTTGTCATGCATTCATCACCCTGCTGAGTCGGTGGGTTTGTTATCAGAACTCATGTATTTTCAGGTGTTCCCGATAAGCTGCCCTGAATGTTTAAAGGAGGTGAGAGCCTGACTGGTGTTGATCATAGACAATGCAGTTGTAATTCAGCTAATATGTACAGATATATTGCAGTACTTGTTTTGACTGCAGCATGTGGGTGAGGCAGATGTAGTACAGTACTTGTTTTGACTGCAGCATGTGGGTGAGGCAGATGTAGTACAGTGCTTGTGAGGACTGCAGCATGTGGGAGGGACAGTTGTAGTACAGTGCTTGAGGAGACAGTTGTAGTACAGTGCTTGTTAGAGCTGCAGCATGTTGATGGGGCAGATGTAGTACAGTGCTTGTTAGGACTGCAGCATGTGGGAGGGACAGTTGTAGTACAGTGCTTGTTAGGACTGCAGCATGTTGATGGGGCAGATGTAGTACAGTGCTTGTTAGGACTGCAGCATGTGGGAGGGACAGTTGTAGTACAGTGCTTGTTAGGACTGCAGCATGTTGATGGGGCAGATGTAGTACAGTGCTTGTTAGGACTGCAGCATGTGGGAGGGACAGATGTAGTACAGTGCTTGTTAGGACTGCAGCATGTGGGAGGGGCAGATGTAGTACAGTGCTTGTTAGGACTGCAGCATGTGGGTGGGGAAGATGTAGTACAGGACAGATGGGGCAGATGTAGTACAGTGCTTGTTAGGACTGCAGCAGCATGTGGGAGGGGCAGATGTAGTACAGTGCTTGTTAGGACTGCAGCATGTGGGAGGGACAGATGTAGTACAGTGCTTGTTAGGACTGCAGCATGTGGGTGGGGCAGATGTAGTACAGTGCTTGTTAGGACTGCAGCATGTGGGAGGGACAGATGTAGTACAGTGCTTGTTAGGACTGCAGCATGTGGGTGGGGCAGATGTAGTATAGTGCTTGTTAGGACTGCAGCATGTGGGTGGGGCAGATGTAGTATAGTGCTTGTTATGACTGCAGCATGTTGGTGGGGCAGATGTAGTACAGTATTTGTTATAACTGCAGCATGTGGGTGGGGCAGATGTAGTACAGTACTTGTTATGGCCACACCATGTGGTTGGGATATTTGGAGTACATAGCTACAAGAAGTTAGCATAATCATCATTTGTCTGGTTTTAATGTTAGTTGATTTTTGTTGGATTTGGCAGACAATCATCTGGAAACGCTACAATGACTTCAAGCAGCTGCACAAAGCCATGTTCAATCTCCACAAGGCACTTCACAGAAGGGAGGAATTCCCACAGTTTGCTAAACCCAAACTGTTTGGTAAGACTGCAATATTCTACAGGCAATGAACTTCACTGAGTCTTATAAGTCAATGGTTGATGTTGTTGAAATATAACTGATTTCAATTTTTCTGGTGCTGTGTCATAGTAAGTAACATAGCAAATGTAGATACTGTGTAAATAATATGTAGATATCTTTTAGTGAAAGTGAAGAAGATAAGTTTTATGAAAAGTGGATGCTATACCATGATTTAGCAACTTTCAAGTGATCTTGTTGAATTCTTTCTACTTGCCTTTTGATGATCATGTAATCAGCCTTGATATGTTGAACCCAAAACTGTAAGTTGTGTGAACATTCTGTGAGTGATTGGTGAGTGAATGTGTTGTAGTGTCTTTTTTTTCAAAAAATGTTTTCTGTATTCCACTTTTGAAACTCACATCCTTAATGATTTTATGTAAGACTTTACAATCCCCTGGCTGTATCACCTTATTTGTAACAGGGAGTCAGGAAATATAAAAATTCAATTTTAAGAAAAATATTATGTAGTTACTACTAGTATGTAAATGTTATGTAGTAACTTTGTAGATACGATGTAAATACTGTGTAGATATATGTAAATGCTATGTAGTATTTCTGTATATACGATGTAAATACTGTGTAGATATATGTAAATGCTATATAGTTACTGTGTACATACTAGGGCTATAACGATACATTGAACTATCGACGGATTGCAATTGTTGAGTCTGCGATAGGAATTAATTGATGGTAGAAACGAAAAACTATCGATGCATCAACTTCAGTTGAGTAAGTACGCAACTCAAAATACAGGAAGTACCAGATTTGTTCACTTTTATTCAGAGTTATCCGCCCCTGTTACCTCTTAAACAAACTTGATCTGGGTTTCAAGTTTCTTGTCATTAAGTAAAAGAGACTGAAATTACTTCAGCTTGTTTTTATTTCATATAAACTATGCATTCATTTGGGAAATTACTTCAAATGAGACAATTCAAAGGGGTAAAAACTATTGCAATAGTATTGTAATAGTTGGTCACAATAGACGATCGCTATCGCAGAAGTACGTTGCAATAGACTATTACAAAAGTTGTTTCCCGTCATTATAGCTAAAATACATGGAATTATCATGAAACGGCCCTCCCATTATCAGAAATTTGCGGGCCGCTGCAAATGATATTGGACCGCTCAACCTTACCGACGGGCCACTATCAGTTCTGTTGTCAAGTGACGTCATAGTGGGTGCGTGGGCTTACGGTTCATTCGACATTAATTGGCTTTCGACTGGCAGATATTCTGGGTCAAACAAGTCAAAGCAACCCGAATTCCCGCTTTAAATAGCGGTAATATTGGCTTTCTTGTTGGTGCTAACCTTAGCAATTGCACTATTAAGGCTATTGATGGACCAAAACAGAACACTGACATAGTTTGACATGTTGTAGGCTATGGTATTGTCAAAGGCCAAGGTCGAATATCGTCACTTTCTGTTGTGACGTCACTTGAATGTTCGATGATGTAATTGCATTCGGGCAGTCAACCCCGTCAGAAGTTGACTTGGGTAAACTTACAGTCAAATTTCTTCATTGTTTCCTTTTTCTTTTCAACACAAATTCCATGTATTTTAGCAATAATAACGGTAATGCTATTTTTGAGGGCATTATCATTTGCAGAAGCCCTTGGTCTTTTTCAACTGCCCTCCTTCGTCGGGCAGTTAATGGCAGACCTCGGGCTTCTGCAAATGATAATGCCCTCAAAAATAGCATTACCCTTATAATAGTCACCCCAAGTACATACTGTGTAGTTACTTTGTAGTTACTATCTGGTTACTATGTAGTTGCTAGTTAGGTATTATGTAGTTATTATGTTGGTGCATGGCTATGCAGATGTTCTGTATTTGTTTAGTAGTTACTACCTAATTACTATGGTGTTACTACCTAATTACTATGGTGTTACTACCTAGTTACTATGGTGTTACTACCTAGTTACTATGGTGTTACTACCTAGTTACTATGGTGTTACTACCTAGTTACTATGGTGTTACTACCTAGTTACTATGGTGTTACTACCTAATTACTATGGTGTTACTACCTAGTTACTATGGTGTTACTACCTAGTTACTATGGTGTTACTACCTAGTTACTATGGTGTTACTACCTAGTTACTATGGTGTTACTACCTAGTTACTATGGTGTTACTACCTAGTTACTATGGTGTTACTACCTAGTTACTATGGTGTTACTACCTAGTTACTATGGTGTTACTACCTAGTTACTATGGTGTTACTACCTAGTTACTATGGTGTTACTATGCACCCTTTCAAACTATTGAAGCCAGATACACATGGAATGCTCTGGCCTTTCATCATTGTCTTATGCCATGTACTATTCAGGGATGGAAATAACCCATTGCCCGACGCCCAAGTCCAGTGTTTTTTTCTGTCGGGCAAGCAAATTTGTATATCTCACTGTACCGGTGTCCAGTTGATATTCCAATGTTAATTATGTTGTTTATTTAAAATATCAACAAGAAAACGGCCGGTATAGTGGAAAAATTATCAGGGCAAGTGATTTTACATGTGCCACTGTACCGGAGTACACTAACAATTTTAAAGTTATTTCCAACCCTGACTTTTACAGATGAATGCTTGGATACTCTGATGATCATGAAACATGTATTGAGATAGAAAGTTGTGTATTTGTTAACAGGTCGTTTTGATGACACTGTAATCGAAGAAAGAAGACAAAGTGGCCTTGATCTCTTAAACTTTATCGGCAAACAACCACATCTGTTCAAGTCACACATATTCGAGAAATTCTGGCAGGTAAATGTACAACCACATTCTACCTGGTCAGCAGTCTGCTGTATTGATGAAAGGACAGTGGCCATGGTGTCTCATGTCTTTAGAGAATGGGAGAAATATAGAGCAACCAGTTGCCATGGCATCCCAGATCTTTACAGAATGGTAGAAATATAGAGCAACCAGTTGCCATGGTATCCCAGATCTTTACAGAATGGGTGAAATATAGAGCAACCAGTTGCCATGGTAATCCCAGATCTTTACAGAATGGGTGAAATATAGCAGCAACCAGTTGCCATGGTATCCCAGATCTTTACAGAATGGGTGAAATATAGAGCAACCAGTTACATGGCATCCAGTTTTACCATAGGCATCCATGGTATCCAGATCTTTACAGAATTGGTGAAATATAGAGCAACCAGTTGCCATGGCATCCCAGATCTTTACAGAATGGGTGAAATATAGAGCAACCAGTTGCCATGGTATCCCAGATCTTTACAGAATGGGTGAAATATAGAGCAACCAGTTGCCATGGTATCCCAGATCTTTACAGAATGGGTGAAATATAGAGCAACCAGTTGCCATGGTATCCCAGATCTTTACAGAATGGGTGAAATATAGAGCAACCAGTTGCCATGGTATCCCAGATCTTTACAGAATGGATGAAATATAGCGCAACCAGTTGCCATGGTATCCCAGATCTTTACAGAATGGGTGAAATATAGAGCAACCAGTTACCATGGCATCCCAGATCTTTACAGAATGGTAGAAATATAGAGCAGCCAGTTGCCATGGTATCCCAGATCTTTACAGAATGGTAGAAATATAGAGCAGCCAGTTGCCATGGTATCCCAGATCTTTACAGAATGGGTGAAATATAGAGCAACCAGTTGCCATGGTGTCTCATGTCTTTACAGAATGGGTGAAATATAGAGCAGCCAGTTGCCATGGTATCCCAGATCTTTACAGAATGGGTGAAATATAGAGCAACCAGTTGCCATGGTATCCCAGATCTTTACAGAATGGGTGAAATATAGAGCAACCAGTTGCCATGGTATCCCAGATCTTTACAGAATGGGTGAAATATAGAGCAGCCAGTTGCCATGGCATCCCAGATCTTTACAGAATGGGTGAAATATAGAGCAACCAGTTGCCATGGTATCCCAGATCTTTACAGAATGGGTGAAATATAGAGCAACCAGTTACCATGGCATCCCAGATCTTTACAGAATGGTAGAAATATAGAGCAGCCAGTTGCCATGGTATCCCAGATCTTTACAGAATGGTAGAAATATAGAGCAGCCAGTTGCCATGGTATCCCAGATCTTTACAGAATGGGTGAAATATAGAGCAACCAGTTGCCATGGTATCCCAGATCTTTACAGAATGGGTGAAATATATCCCAGCAACCAGTTGCCATGGCATCCCAGATCTTTACAGAATGGGTGAAATATAGAGCAAGCAGTTGCCATGGTATCCCAGATCTTTACAGAATGGGTGAAATATAGAGCAACCAGTTGCCATGGCATCCCAGATCTTTACAGAATGGGTGAAATATAGAGCAGCCAGTTGCCATGGTATCCCAGATCTTTACAGAATGGGTGAAATATAGAGCAACCAGTTACCATGGCATCCCAGATCTTTACAGAATGGTAGAAATATAGAGCAACCAGTTGCCATGGTATCCCAGATCTTTACAGAATGGTAGAAATATAGAGCAGCCAGTTGCCATGGTATCCCAGATCTTTACAGAATGGTAGAAATATAGAGCAACCAGTTGCCATGGTGTCTCATGTCTTTACAGAATGGGTGAAATATAGAGCAGCCAGTTGCCATGGCATCCCAGATCTTTACAGAATGGGTGAAATATAGAGCAACCAGTTGCCATGGTATCCCAGATCTTTACAGAATGGGTGAAATATAGAGCAACCAGTTGCCATGGCATCCCAGATCTTTACAGAATGGGTGAAATATAGAGCAACCAGTTGCCATGGTATCCCAGATCTTTACAGAATGGGTGAAATATAGAGCAACCAGTTGCCATGGTGTCCCAGATCTTTACAGAATGGGTGAAATATAGAGCAACCAGTTGCCATGGTATCCCAGATCTTTACAGAATGGGTGAAATATAGAGCAGCCAGTTGCCTTTACAGAATGGGTAAATATAGAGCAACCAGATGCCATTATCCCAGATCTTTACAGAATGGGTGAAATATAGAGCAACCAGTTGCCATGGTATCCCAGATCTTTACAGAATGGGTGAAATATAGAGCAACCAGTTGCCATGGTATCCCAGATCTTTACAGAATGGGTGAAATATAGAGCAACCAGTTGCCATGGTATCCCAGATCTTTACAGAATGGGTGAAATATAGAGCAACCAGTTGCCATGGTATCCCAGATCTTTACAGAATGGTAGAAATATAGAGCAACCAGTTGCCATGGTATCCCAGATCTTTACAGAATGGGTGAAATATAGAGCAGCCAGTTGCCATGGTATCCCAGATCTTTACAGAATGGGTGAAATATAGAGCAACCAGTTGCCATGGTATCCCAGATCTTTACAGAATGGGTGAAATATAGAGCAACCAGTTGCCATGGTATCCCAGATCTTTACAGAATGGGTGAAATATAGAGCAACCAGTTGCCATGGTATCCCAGATCTTTACAGAATGGGTGAAATATAGAGCAACCAGTTACCATGGCATCCCAGATCTTTACAGAATGGTAGAAATATAGAGCAGCCAGTTGCCATGGTATCCCAGATCTTTACAGAATGGGTGAAATATAGAGCAACCAGTTGCCATGGTATCCCAGATCTTTACAGAATGGTAGAAATATAGAGCAACCAGTTGCCATGGCATCCCAGATCTTTACAGAATGGGTGAAATATAGAGCAACCAGTTACCATGGTATCCCAGATCTTTACATGGGTGATCCCAGATCTTTACAGAATGGGTAGAAATATAGAGCAGCCAGTTGCCATGGTATCCCAGATCTTTACAGAATGGGTGAAATATAGAGCAACCAGTTGCCATGGTATCCCTTTACAGATGGGTGAAATATAGAGCAGCCAGTTGCCATGGCATCCCAGATCTTTACAGAATGGGTGAAATATAGAGCAGCCAGTTGCCATGGTATCCCAGATCTTTACAGAATGGTAGAAATATAGAGCAACCAGTTGCCATGGCATCCCAGATCTTTACAGAATGGGTGAAATATAGAGCAGCCAGTTGCCATGGCATCCCAGATCTTTACAGAATGGGTGAAATATAGAGCAACCAGTTGCATCTTTACAGAGAAATTGCCATGGTATCCCAGTTGCCATGGCATCCCAGATCTTTACAGAATGGGTTAAATATAGGGCAACCAGTTGCCATGGCATCCCAGATCTTTACAGAATTGATGAAATATAGAGCAACCAGTTGCCATGGTATCCCAGATCTTTACAGAATGGGTGAAATATAGAGCAACCAGTTACCATGGCATCCCAGATCTTTACAGAATGGGTGAAATATAGAGCAACCAGTTGCCATGGTATCCCAGATCTTTACAGAATGGGTGAAATATAGAGCAACCAGTTGCCATGGCATCCCAGATCTTTACAGAATGGGTGAAATATAGAGCAACCAGTTGCCATGGCATCCCAGATCTTTACAGAATGGTAGAAATATAGGGCAACCACTTGCCGTGGTATCCAAGATCTTTACAGAATGGATGAAATATAGAGCAATTTGTTGTAGATGGGCATGATGGATGAGGGCCTCTGTTACACTATCTTTGTAGATGGGCATGGGAGGTGAGGACCTCTGTTACACTATCTTTGTAGATGGGCATGGTGGGTGAGGACCTCTGTTACACTATCTTTGTAGATGGGCATGGTAGGTGAGGACCTCTGTTACACTATCTTTGTGGGCATGGTGGGTGAGGTGGGCATGGTGGGGGTGAGGACCTCTGTTACACTATCTTTGTAGATGGGCATGGGAGGTGAGGACCTCTGTTACACTATCTCTGTAGATGGGCATGGTGGGTGAGGGCCTCTGTTACTCTATCTTTGTAGATGGGCATGGGAGGTGAGGACCTCTGTTACACTATCTTTGTAGATGGGCATGGGAGGTGAGGACCTCTGTTACACTATCTTTGTAGATGGGCATGGTGGGTGAGGACCTCTGTTACACTATCTCTGTAGATGGGCATGGTGGGCAGATACACTATCTTTGCAGGTTGGCATGGGAGGTGAGGACCTCTGTTACACTATCTCTGTAGATGGGCATGGTAGGTGAGGACCTCTGTTACACTATCTCTGTAGACGGGCATGGTGGGTGAGGACCTCTGTTACACTGACCTTCTTTTTGTGTTGTTTTTTAAGGGTGGGAAGACATCCCAGGGTTCTGGTGGTCCTCCTGCTATGCGGCCTTCCAAACTGGACGTCATCTCCAGTGATGCCACAGACAGCAACCCACCGCCAGATGTAGTCCCAGTGATGGCTCCTGGCCAGGGCTCCAGATGCTCCAGTCACTCTGCTAACATGTCAGAGGAAGCCGAAGCAAGCTCAGATCAGTCGGTCACACTAACAGTGAATGGCAGGAAAGAGGAGTAAGATTTATACTTTAATATTTGTCCCCGTTAGAATAGGTAACCTGCTTGAATGTTGTCCTGGGAGGTCAGGCTTGGTAACTTGATTGATTGTGTGACCAAACCTGAGGTGGATGTTTATGTTAGCCCTTGTGTTGCTGGCAGCTGTAGGTCAACAAACATGGATATGCTTCAGACCAACTGATTTATATACTTAATAGACACGGGTCAAATGATGTTGTAGTGATGAGCTGCCTGATGGTTGTTTCAGGGCTCGGGTGTTGGAGGGCACCTGGAACTTCCCACAGCTACCAGACACCATCAGCCTGGACTCATCTGCCTCATTCGGTGAGGCCGGGGACACCGATCTGGACTCTCCGCTGGGGACCTCTCTCCCTGACACAGACATCAGCTCGTTTGACCCCCTGGCATCAGAGCTGGTGGGGGAGGTGGAGGGTGGCATGACCCGCAGTAACAGCTGGCTGGTGAAGGCCCTGCATACATGTGCCCAGCTCGGGGAGGACAAGGACGGGACGCGGATGGACGATGGGAAGGAGGACTACACAATTACAAACATGGCAGATATGGAGGAGTCACAAGAGTTGAGTCCAGGAGGGGAAGATGTCATTTTTGAAATTGGAGAATTTGATCCTCTACGGAGTCGAGGTGAGTCAAAAGTGGAATGTGGCAAAGGAGATATCGACCTGTCTCTTCCGTCAATAAGAACAGGAAGTGTCAGCTCAACAACCAGCTCTCAGACATCCTCATCAGCCAGGACAGCATCGGCATCAGCGAGTCCGGCACACAGGTCTGATTCCACAGTAGGCAGTCCGACAAAGTCTGGCTCGGGATATGCAAGTCCGGCACACAAGACATCATCTGTGTCTGTGAGTCCTGCGAGGAAATCGGGATCACTGTCAGCAAGTCCTGCACATCACGTCAGAAGTAACACCCCAAGCCCCGCCCGGAAAAGTCGTGCAGGGACACATTCCAGTGTGTCAAGCATGGACTTGGGGGGCAAGGATGACTACATCTACCTGGCTGCCCACCAGATCTGTCTGGCACAGGAGCATGAAGCCAATGCAAACTATGAAATGTCCTTTGCTTGTTACAAGACAGGAGTTGGAATCTTGCTACAGGGAGTGCAGGGTGAGTGGCCATCAGGGAGTCCTTCACAGTAGTCTGGTACCTGGTAAACTGACTTGTCCCAGAGTAATTCTACTGTTAGTGACTGAGGAGTAACCAACAATTGTTGGTGTAAGTTAGTTCTATGAAGGTAACAAGTTCTGTGAAATGTTGTCCAACAGTCCTCAAGGTTCTAGTAAGTATACAGTGGTTGAGAGGGTTAAGTTTAACAATATTGTAAGTCTCCTGTTGGGAAGTAAATGTAAGTTGAAGAAACATTAAGAGCAATATAGTCTATTGTGTTAAGGATCCCGGAAATACTAGTTGACATCAGCACACACGTCATGTCTGTGTCATTTGTGCAGTTTTTAAGATGACTTTGAGAAGAAGTAAAGTCTGTATTGGTTGTTGACTGAAGGGGACAGCAACAAGAGTCGGCGTGATGCGGTGCGGAGGAAGACGGCCCAGTACCTCATGAAGGCTGAAGACCTGTACAATCTGCACATGGCACAGGACACAGCGGATGAGAGGCGATGGGCTGCAGTGAGTATACACCCTGGCAACACACACCCCACCTGGTGTACCATAGCAACACACACCCCACCTGGTGTACCTTAGCAACACACACCCCACCTGGTGTACCTTAGCAACACACACCCCACCTGGTGTACCTTAGCAACACACACCCCACCTGGTGTACCTTAGCAACACACACCCCAACTGGTGTACAACACACACCCCACCTGGTGTACCTTAGCAACACACACCCCACCTGGTGTACCTTAGCAACACACACCCCACCTGGTGTACCATAGCAACACACACCCCACCTGGTGTACCATAGCAACACACACCCCACCTGGTGTACCATAGCAACACACACCCCACCTGGTGTACCATAGCAACACACACCCCACCTGGTGTACCATAGCAACACACACACCCTACCTGGTGTCCCATAGCAACTCACATCCCCCACCCCACACCCCCCACCTGGTGTCCTTGGCATAGCAACACATAGCACACACATCCCACCTGGTGTACCATACCAACACACATCCTACCTGGTGTTCCATACCAACACACATCCCACCTGGTGTCCCATAGCAACACACACTAAGTGATCCTGGGTATGTACATCACTAAGTGATTCTGGATATGTACATCACTAAGTGATCCTGGATATGTACATCACTAAGTGATCCTGGGTATGTACATCACTAAGTGATCCTGGATATGTACATCACTAAGTGATCCTGGGTATGTACATCACTAAGTGATCCTGGGTATGTACATCACTAAGTGATCCTGGGTTTGTACATCACTATGATCCTGGATATGTACACTAAGTGATTCTGGATATGTAAATCCTGGGTATGTATCACTAAGTGATCCTGGGTATGTACATCACTAAGTGATCCTGGATATGTACATCACTAAGGTACATCACTAAGTGATCCTGGATATGTACATCACTAAGTGATCCTGGATATGTACATCACTAAGTGATCCTGGATATGTACATCACTAAGTACATCACTAAGTGATCCTGGGTATGTACATCAGTGATCCTGGATATGTACATCACTAAGTGATCCTGGGTATGTACATCACTAAGTGATCCTGGGTATGTACATCACTAAGTGATCCTGGATATGTACATCACTAAGTGATCCTGGGTATGTACATCACTAAGTGATCCTGGGTATGTACATCACTAAGTGATCCTGGATATGTACATCACTAAGTGATCCTGGGTATGTACATCACTAAGTGATCCTGGATATGTACATCACTAAGTGATCCTGGGTATGTCCATCACTAAGTGATCCTGGGTATGTCCATCACTAAGTGATCCTGGATATGTCCATCACTAAGTGATCCTGGGTATGTACATCACTAAGTGATCCTGGGTATGTACATCACTAAGTTGAATGTTTTCGATCTTTATAGACTGACATCACCCTGTCCCCCTCACTTGACCTTGACCCGTCGCTGGCTTTCATCCAAGGGTCCATGTCTGAGTTACGGAGCTACAAGGTGCTGGGTACAGTGGACCGTGTTGTTCTGGTGATGGACCGCACCTCAGACGAGACTTACGTCATAAAGGTAATAAGGCTGTCACATGTCACACAGTGACAATTCATTTCCTAGGATTTCTCAGGCTGCAACGAATCCAGTATGAGGTGAATATGATACAAATCGCAAACATTGGGTAACAAATACAAGTATTGGGTGACCATTACCATTTCAAGTCAGCAGTAGATGTATTTTTCCTTATCTGTAGTGAAACAGTATCAAAAGGAGTGTTTTTCTTGTATTAGGGGTTATCTATCAAAGCAAGATTGCAGACAGGAATATTTCTAAGACAGGGAAGTGGTCAAGACTCTTGTATATCTACTTGGACCTCATGTGGTCAGTGGTCATTGACAATGTTCACATGGCTGAAACAGGTCCAATAATATTTTTCTGAAAGTCATAAATATTCAATATATGTGAAAGCGAATGGAATTCATGAAGGGATACGGTTCAATTCACTGAATATTTAAGTGAAGCAATACACTACCAGTAATGTGATAGTGATTATATTCAGCCAGGTAGGTCATGATTGTTTTGTGAAGAACAGGCTAGCTATTCTCGAAACGTTCGTAGCCCTACGAACTTCTTAAGCCCATTCTTAACACATTGGCTACATTCAAAGTTAAGAATTCTCAGGGTTACGAACGTTTTGAGAATAAGGGCCCTATTATAAAATAGGGGTTTTCTCTTCAGTGCTCAGTGAATTGTTCCTGATATTGGGTGATTAACTGTTCCCCTGAAGCAACCTCCCAGGGATAAGTCATCACACAGAGAGGCTTGTATCATAGTGAAAAAGATATCAGTTTAATGAGATTGATCATAAATACAGTTATTTTAATTCCATTAAACCTAATAGTTCTTAATCATAGACATTTGTATTATCCCAGACAGTTCACAAGGCAGCGGTTACCCCGACAACTCGTATGCCCTCCATCCTGCCAACTAGTTGCCCATATATGGTCAGCCTGTACAAGTTCTATGAGACCCACAATGCCATCTATCTGTTGTTGCAATATGCCAGCGGGGGCAAACTGTGGACTCACATCAGTAGCTTCCTCCAGAACCAGGACACTATTACAGGGGGAGACAACTCTCCGGTTGGGCTCTACCCACACAACAGCAGCAATGTTTACTCGGGACAGGTGTGCCACACTGAGGATACTGACTCCACTGCTGTGCCCACTGTGACGCCCACCAACATGGACCAGAAGAAGCCAGCCCAGATCGCAATAGGCCCCAGTACCTCTGCTGGACGTGTTGTCCACTTCTCCAACCAGGTGACATCCCCTGATGAAGTTGATCCTGACACTCCTGCTAATGACACACCTGCTTCTGATGCACCTGCTCCTGACACACATGCTTCTGATGCACCTGCTTCTGATGCACCTGCTGGCTCCTCCAATTTAAAACCTGACTACCTTAGGCTATCCAGTCTGTCGTCAGATGAGGGTAAGTCAGTCGGCGATGTAACAGTAGGTGCAGACTGTGTTGCTGCAGCAGACTCCAGTAAGATTAGCCTGGATGATGGCCGTGATTTCCAAGAGGTGTTGGATCAAACCAGACCAGCTCTGGAACAGTTCTCTATCAACAGCTTTGACAGTGATGCCATGTCCCGCCTTGACAGTAACATGTCCGACCACATCGAGAGCATTCCAGAGGAGACAGGGGAGACAACTGAGGTGTCTGACCAGCAGGGGGAGCCACATGTTGATACAAGCAACAGTACAGCTGATGATGTGTTTGGGAGTGAGGACACATCACGCAGTGACCGCCTGGACTCCCAACAGGATAGCTCTCCCAGTATAACAGAGGGAGACCTCAGTTTAGACGCACAAAGGATTGTTCAGAGTTCTAAGGAACTGATCAAATTAGTTGATCGTGTGCTGTCTGAGTCAGGGAGTTTGGACAGTTCTGCCTTAGATTCAGCTGATCACGTAACTGCTGTAGGTGGTAACACATCCTCCAACTCTCACGAGTCTACCGAGCCCAGCATCTATGACTGCCACAATTCCAATGACAGTGATATCAGTGAAGCAGGTGTAGGGGATGACAAGATGTCCTCTGTAACACCTGCTGATGCATCAGGAACCCCCACAGCCAGCCTAACCCCCACGTCAACACTACCCACATCCACCCCTAAAAGGAAGGTCAGTGTGAAGCGAATGACCTCCAAAGATCTCACGCGATCAGCTTCTTTTGAATGTGATCTCAAATCACCAACCAAGAACCGAGCCCGAGCCATGACAGACTTATTTGATGAGCTTGACTCAAGAAATCCTGAAACTTTCAAACTTCCTGAATCCTGCATCAAAACTTGGGCTGCAGAAATAGTCTGTGCAATCTCACGACTTCATGCATTGGGTGTCATCTGCAGGTATGTATAGCCACAAGTGGTCTAGGTCTGTGACAAGTCCAGTTTCACTACCTGGGTACCGGATCCCCTATTCCCACAGTCTATCCAGGTACCCATTGTAGGTCTCAACAGTTGGGTGCCGTAGGTACCTGTCTCAATACTAACTGGTTCCTCCAAGCCATGTACCACCCTGTAGTATGCCCCTGATATTCAGTAGAAATGTTGCTAGGATTCAGTATGAACATTGAAAAAAGAAGTAAAAGAATAGTGAAAAAACATATTGCGAGAGTTGTATACCCATGTTTGCTGTTGTGTGGTTGGATAATGTGTGCTAGGGAAGGTGATGTGTACTGTTGCTAGGGTGAGTGGTGTGTGTTGTTGCTAGTGGTGAGTGATGTGTGTAGGGAAGGTGATTTGTATTGTTGCTAGGATGAGTGATGTGTGTTGTTGCTAGTGGTGAGTGATGTGTGTTGTTGCTAGGATGAGTGATGTGTGTTGTTGCTAGGGAAGGTGATGTGTGTTGTTGCTAGGGAAGTTGATGTGTGTTGCTGCTAGTGGTGAGTGATGTGTGTTGTTGCTAGGGAAGGTGATTTGTATTGTTGCTAGGATGAGTGATGTGTGTTTTTGCTAGGGTGATTGATACATGTTGTTGCTAGGGTGAGTGATGTGTATTGTTGTTAGGGTGAGTGATGTGTGTTGTTGCTTGACTGGGTAATGTGTGTTGCTTGAATTGTTGATTTGTATTGTTGCTAGGGTGAGTGAGGTGTGATATTGCTTGGGTGAGTGATGTGTGTTGTTGCTAGGTTGAGTGATACATATTGTTGCTAAGGTGAGTGATATGTGTTGCTGATAGGGCATTAGATGTGTGTTGTTGCTATGGCGCATGATGTGTGTTGTTGCTCTGGTGTGTGATGAGTGAGTTTGCTACAGTCAGTGATGTGTATCTTACATGATTACAGCAGGACTATTTTATGTGTGATATGTATTGCCAGAGATCTGCGACCAGACAACGTTCTTCTTGGTGACAAGGGCCACATCCTTTTGTCCTACTTCTGTCAGATGACTCTGATTGACAAGCAGGTGGACCCAGAAGCTGTCGACAATCTGTACGTTGCACCAGGTGAGTGTTAAGGTGAAGGTGAATAGACACTTTTTCATTTGATGATGTTTTGGACGTTTGCACTACATTACATTTGATGATGTTTTGAAGGTTTTCACTATATCTGATGATGTTTTGGACATTTTCACTATATCTGATGATGCTTTTGAGGTTTGCACTATATCTAATGATGTTTTGGAGGTTTTCACTACATTACATTTGATGATGTTTTGGAGATTTTCACTTTATCTAATGATGTTTTGGAGGGTTTTCACTACATTACATTTTGATGATGTTTTGGAGGTTTCACTATATTTGATGTTGTTGTAGAGGTGAGCTCCATCACAGGGTACTCAGAGGTGTGCGACTGGTGGAGCCTCGGTGCACTGCTATATGAGCTCCTCACAGGGAAGGTGGGTATATTCTGTAAGCTTTTGACCTGCTAGACTTTGATGTTTTATTCTTTATGTGTTATGAACTGAGTGCCGTAACAATTACTGTGAATTCAAACTCTTTTACTGCTTTGCTATTACTAGCTCTGAAATATGTGATTTAAAAGATATCTACAAACTGAAATAGAAAGTTAATCAGAGACCTATATCTTTCATACATTTATACACCACACATTTCTGTATGCTGACACTTGTACATAGAATATCTCCTCTTGCAGAGTTTGAGCAGTTACCACCCAGGTGGGATTAACTCACACACACATCTACACATCCCCAACCATGTGTCTTCAGAGGGACAGGCCTTGCTCAAGGAGGTAAGGAGAGGGTTTCACTTAGGAGAGGGTTTCACTAAGTTGGCATAACTTGTACCCAATCAATTCTCTTGAATAAATATGTTTAAATCAAATCAAGGAGGTAAGACCACAGTCTTCAGCTCACATGCCTCCACAGGCCAGTCACCATCTTACAAGTGTTGTTTGGTTGTGTATAACACTGTACCATGTCCATGCTGCCATGGTAACACAGTATCCCACCATCTTACAAGTGTTGTTTGGTTGTGTATAACACTGTACCATGTCCATGCTGCCGTGGTAACACAGTATCCCACCATCATACATGTGTTGTTTGGTAGTGTATGACACTGTACCATGTCCATGCTGCCATGGTAACACAGTATCCCACCATCATACAAGTGTTGTTTGGTTGTGTATGACACTGTACCATGTCCATGCTGCCATGGTAACACAGTATCCCACCATCATACAAGTGTTGTTTGGTAGTGTATGACACTGTACCATGTCCATGCTGCCATGGTAACACAGTATCCCACCATCATACAAGTGTTGTTTGGTTGTGTATGACACTGTACCATGTCCATGCTGCCATGGTAACACAGTAACCCACCATCATACAAGTGTTGTTTGGTTGTGTATGACACTGTACCATGTCCATGCTGCCATGGTAACACAGTATCCCACCATCATACAAGTGTTGTTTGGTTGTGTATGACACTGTACCATGTCCATGCTGCCATGGTAACACAGTATCCCACCATCATACAAGTGTTGTTTGGTTGTGTATGACACTGTACCATGTCCATGCTGCCATGGTAACACAGTATCCCACCATCATACATGTGTTGTTTGGTAGTGTATGACACTGTACCATGTCCATGCTGCCATGGTAACACAGTATCCCACCATCATACAAATGTTGTTTGGTAGTGTATGACACTGTACCATGTCCATGCTGCCATGGTAACACAGTATCCCACCATCATACAAGTGTTGTTTGGTTGTGTATGACACTGTACCATGTCCATGCTGCCATGGTAACACAGTATCCCACCATCATACAAGTGTTGTTTGGTAGTGTATGACACTGTACCATGTCCATGCTGCCATGGTAACACAGTATCCCACCATCATACATGTGTTGTTTGGTTGTGTATGACACTGTACCATGTCCATGCTGCCCACCATGGTAACACAGTATCCCACCATCCCATCATACAAGTGTTGTTTGGTAGTGTATGACACTGTACCATGTCCATGCTGCCATGGTAACACAGTATCCCACCATCATACATGTGTTGTTTGGTTGTGTATGACACTGTACCATGTCCATGCTGCCATGGTAACACAGTATCCCACCATCATACAAATGTTGTTTGGTAGTGTATGATGACACTGTACCATGTCCATGCTGCCATGGTAACACAGTATCCCACCATCATACAAGTGTTGTTTGGTTGTGTATGACACTGTACCATGTCCATGCTGCCATGGTAACACAGTATCCCATGGTAACACATCATACCATCATACAAGTGTTGTTTGGTTGTGTATGACACTGTACCATGTCCATGCTGCCATGGTAACACAGTAACCCACCATCATACAAGTGTTGTTTGGTTGTGTATGACACTGTACCATGTCCATGCTGCCATGGTAACACAGTATCCCACCATCATACAAAGTGTTGTTTGGTTGTGTATGACACTGTACCATGTCCATGCTGCCATGGTAACACAGTATCCCACCATCATACAAGTGTTGTTTGGTTGTGTATGACACTGTACCATGTCCATGCTGCCATGGTAACACAGTATCCCACCATCATACAAATGTTGTTTGGTTGTGTATGACACTGTACCACGTCCATGCTGCCATGGTAACACAGTATCCCACCATCATACAAGTGTTGTTTGGTTGTGTATGACACTGTACCACTTCCATGCTGCCATGGTAACACAGTATCCCACCATCATACAAGTGTTGTTTGGTTGTGTATGACACTGTACCATGTCCATGCTGCCATGGTAACACAGTATCCCACCATCATACATGTGTTGTTTGGTTGTGTATGACACTGTACCATGTCCATGCTGCCATGGTAACACAGTATCCCACCATCATACATGTGTTGTTTGGTTGTGTATGACACTGTACCATGTCCATGCTGCCATGGTAACACAGTATCCCACCATCATACAAGTGTTGTTTGGTTGTGTATGACACTGTACCACTTCCATGCTGCCATGATAATTCAGTATCCCACCATCATACAAGTGTTGTTTGGTTGTGTATGACACTGTACCATGTCCATGCTGCCATGGTAACACAGTATCCCACCATCTTACAAGTGTTGTTTGGTTTGTTTTGCAGCTGCTGTGTTTTGACCCCCGAGAGCGGCTGGGGTCAGGGTTGGATGGAGCAGAGGCGCTGAAGGCACACCCTTTCTTCTCTTGCATCAACTGGAATGCCATAGAAAATGGCTGAATCCACACCCACAGGATTGTGGATATGAGGATTTCATGAATTACAAAATAGATTTTATTAGTGTTGATTCATTGGAAAATTTCAGTCTGAAAGTTCATCGGCACTGGATCTGATTGTGATACTGAATGAATCCTTGATGGCTGTCTCTTGTTCATCACAGAACTGTGATGTTATTGATGTGGTGTCCCAGCATTAGTGGCAGACGGCCATTGAACAACTCAGGGGATAGCAGGGGCAGACACTTCTCAGTATAAGAAACACTTCCTGGCACCAGATACCTTGAGGCAGGACACCCTCTGGGAAGATGCAGAGGATGAGCTGCTGGATGAATCTAATAAACATACGGGCATGAGGGATGATTTTATGTTCTCGTTGTTTGCTAGTTGGGTGATGGACTTTGTGATACTGTGTGATATGTCATCTGTATGGATGTGATGTGTGTAATGTGTGTCTGTGTGTGTTGTTATATCACTGTGCAATATGATGCTGTAAGGTGAGAGATGATGAGTGTGTTGATGAGTCCGAGCGCCACGGGGCGGTCAGTCACTGCAGCAGTGTCCACTGTCAGTCTGGCATCAGCAGAAACCTCCACAACATGTAGTGGAGTATAATCAAAACATATTTTTTATATAGGATAAGTGTGTCACAATAGTTTCTTTACATGATGCATCTCCACAATGTTAAATGTGCCACAATGTAGTACAAATAGTTGCTTTATTAAGACAAATTGTACATTATGTAATACTGATACCCAGAACTATAGGAAGGAAATATAATGAAGATATATGCTGACTCGTGCTTGTATTATGTTTGTAACTGAACCAGATGTGTACATATCAGGAGTGTGTTGTGCATCATAGCTGCAAGTATTGTTTAAAGACACTTTGTGACATTCCACATGTGCAAGATGAGCTGTGATTTTTACCATACTCAGCGTAAAAGGACTAGTTGTGATGTTTGAACAAAGACCAAAAGATTTGACCAAAGGCTTGAAAATGGATGCACTTGAGCATAACTTGGGTCAGACAAGAGGATTCTAGAAGTGTCTCACATCTATTTTTTCCTACCAATTAGTATTGATATTATTCTAATAACAACAATCATTATTCCCCACCAACAAGCAGTTCATTATGTGGTAACTCCCATATTTGGGTATACTGCAAGGCCACACAGAGCTGTGTAAAACGTCATAAAATATGTTGTGTGTCATGTATGGACAGGCTTTCTACATGGGTGAGAAATAACATACTATGGAAGACACGCCTCCGCCCCTGCCCCTGAAAAAACACTCCACCCCTGTTTTCCCCACCCCCACCCCTCCCACCCTGGGACAACTGTTCCTCCATGTTGTCTCCTGTGTGTAACACTGCCCAGGCAGCAACGCAAGTGCTGATGCTACTTACCTATCTACCATGTTCAATACATTAAATCTGTAAATCTGTGATGGTATTAATAAATATCTTCCACATTTGTGTGACTTTGTCTTTTGTTGATATCAACATAGACAGAAATCTGAGATAAGACCTGGGTGCCGTTCCACTAACCGATCATACTAAGATCAATCTTAGCAAGTTATGCCAATTTTACAATCGTCTTAGCTAAAAGTTACACTTAGATCGAGACTCTTTCTTAACCATGACATTGCAATATTGTTGTGCAAATGTATCCCGATCTTACACTTAGATCGTGTTGCCATGACTCTTGGTCAGACTCGCCTCAGATTTGTAAGGTTTCAGTGCTGTGTTTGTTTACATCACAGAAATAAACAAATTCATTTCATGGGGGGTTTTAGGGGACGCTCACAGTGAAATGGTCGCTATTCTTCTTTACATAGAAGGGCCGGTGGGGTAGTCTAGTGGTTAAAGCGTTGGCTCGTCGTGCCGAAGACCCTGGTTCGAATCCCCGCATGGGTACAATGAGTGAAGCCCATTTCTGGTGTCCCCAACCGTGATATTGCTGGAATATTGCTAAAAGCGGCGTAGAACCAAACTCAGTCAGTCAGTCAGTCTTCACATAGAATATGAAAGCCACCATTTTGGTTTCTCTACTATTGATTTTAGCGATCCTAAGTTGGTCATGAGCAACTTAGACTTTGGATCTTAACTCTACGATTGACTTGGGTAAGATTGGTTAGTGGAACGGTATGCCGATCTTAACGTCACGCTAAGATAGGGATTTTAAGGATTTACGATTGGCAGAGGGCCAAGATCAGTTAGTGGAACGGCACCCTGGACTTGAGTAGTTGATACTGTGATTATATGTCTGGAACACCTGTACCTAATTCCTACTGGTATTATTCTTGTATTCCTGGGAAAGTATATTTCAAGCAAATTTCAATATCTATATAAAGGTAAAATCAACTTTGTATTTTAATGATGTTTTATGAGTGATTGAACTATATTATTATCTTTAAAATATTTTTTTTTTTAAATATCCTGAACCTTTGAAACTGAAGTGTCCTTTTAAAACCATGGCCTGCATTCAGCCTGTTTCTCTGTTGTTGATATTGCAGAAACTAATTTACCAGGTGGGCTTTGTCAATCATGATTGACCTGATGGCATACAAGTGCACATGTCACACTTCAAGTTAAGTTGGACAAGAGACTCACTGGACGGATGATCTAGTTCGACAACTTGAAAGTCTCAAGGGCTTCAGTCCTGCCCCATGCTGAAACATGTGACCTTAGGCAAGGTGTTTCTATTTGATTAAGCTTTTGTTCACAAGTATTGACTTAGCACCTGGTGGAATGCAATGGTTACCTGACTGTTGACCTTCTAGCTCCTCATAGTCAGCTTGAGTTGTACGCTCCTCAGGAAGTTGAGAATGAAAATCAAGTGCATGCTGATCCACTGACACAGGTATTAATGTAGGCCTTTGAGCATACTGTAGGGACTGAACTTGGCAAATTTTTATGTACACCACATTCATTCACAATGAATATTTAATTCAAACACAGACGTAGGACTCAATGACAGGTCAGCAGCCTGTGGTGGATTATCTCAGTACTGGCAGATTTAGAATGTCTCTGCTAGATTACATTGATATCATCAACCGTATTGATGTCATCTCACTATGAACGAAGGTTTTGTCATGTTTCTGGAGGAGAGGGATATGGACTGAGGAGCACCCTGATGTCCTGGACAAAGTTTACAAGTCAGTAGAGTGAGACATTCAACCTTATATCCTTACATTAGAAAAAGATTAATATATATTTTTGCCAAAAAGGGAACACAAGCGTGAATGTTGGACTGCTATTATCATTTTCATATGATCTTGACAGGAGGGTGTTGAGTTTGTCCATGTAGAAAATGTACTTGTCAGCCTTATGTGGCTGTAAAGTCAGCACAGTTCATAGTCATGTGTAAAGGTGAGTGAGTGAGGGTAGTTTGACGCAACACTCAGCAATATTCCAGCTATATGGCAGCGGTCTGTAAATAATCGGGTCTGGACCAGACAATCCAGTGATCAACAGTATGAGGATCGATCTACGCAAATGGGATACGATGACGTGTCAGACAGAGAAGCTCCAGTGAGTCCCTAACAGCTAACCCGGATCTTCATGGGTTCAGCATGACAATGTTAGCTGTGATGGTGGTCTAGAGTTATCAAATGGGATTATCACTGTCTGACTGATTGTGTAAGTGTAGTGTCAAATGTCAGGTTGGCAGAGAGGCTGGTGAATTTGGTGGCAAGGTTTGACCAGATCCGATTGTGTGACAGGACAAGGTTTGACTTTCCTGATACACTGGTGACAAGAAGATAAATTCTAACCTGATTGATCTTCACTGGGTTCATGTGTGAAAGACAAGATTGGGTGACATTGTACACTGATGACAAGGTTTGACTTTCCTGATTTTGTGACATTGTACACTGGTGGCATGACAAGGTTTGACTTTCCTGATTGTGTGACATTGTACACTGGTGACAAGGTTTGACTTTCCTGATTGTGTGACATTGTACACTGGTGACAAGGTTTGACTTTCCTGATTGTGTGACATTGTACACTGGTGACAAGGTTTGACTTTCCTGATTGTGTGACATTGTACACTGTTGACAAGGTTTGACTTTCCTGATTGTGTGTCATTGTACACTGGTGATGTTTGACTTTCCTGATTGTGTGAATTGTGTAAATTATTTCTTTTAAAAACTTTCAAAAATACAAGTATGTGAAATTTACAATATTTTCTCATTCCTTCAATTATTTTCTTGTTACTTCTATATCATTCACTGTTTCGCCCTACAAAATCTAAAAGCTAAGAAAACACAGAAGATTAAAACAGATTGAATATTGCTTTTTATAAAACATTGACATAACAGAACAGTCAAAATTTAGTGTGAACTGTTTTTTTCTAAGAAGTGTCGGGGTTTTTTCCATAATGGCAATATATGTGTACCTCCAAGAAACTTGGATGAGAAAGTAACGAGAGTAAAATCGAAGCAACGAGAAAATATTTGGAAGTAAAGTTTTCATAAAGAGAAGATATATTTGACTGAAGTTAATGTTTTATTCATAAAGAACACCAGATACATGAACCCGGTCAATGAGAAATCTATCACAGCAGCAAGAAGATACTCAAAATTTCAACGTTTTAAAAGAAACTTGAAGTAACAAAGAAACACACTAACTGACAAGAAATTAACAAACAAAATTGATAGACCACAAAAGTACTCAAAATTTCAAGTTTGGAAAAAAACCCCTGAAATATAGATTAAATAATAGAAATAGGAAGAAGAAATGAAGGAAATATTCTGACAACAGAAAATTAATGTACAGCTCAAAATCCATATTGCAAAATGAAGGAAATTCATACGAATGAAAACCTTGATTTGAACTTAGGGTGCAGGTGACATCGAACATCAAGTTATATGAATACATGTAGTATTAGCGTAGCAGTTATGTCCCTTTGAGTGGAGAGCAGCCATGCTTTGGGGAAGTGTTTTGACGTGTGTTTTGAGATCCAGCCGTCAAGCCACCGCACATGGATCACCGATGGCTGCGCTCTGTCGATTATTTACTACAACAAACCGCAACCAATTGAAAGAAGGTACTCATATGTTGCTGTTTATAGACTGACAGTAGACACACATGTGTTGTTCAGATTTCGATCAGTTCAATAACACTTATTACACATCGTGATGGAAACACCTCAGATTCTACAGTATATCATTATTTCAGTGTTTGAATTTTCATGTTATATGACCAGGAACAATAAGGATAACCTTCTGGCCCTTTAAACTGATGCGTATCGAAATACTCACTGTGCACTACATATTATAACCCATAACTCAAATACTGCTTGTGAAGATGGTATGTAACTTTGTATAAATATCCCAAACATGTGTGTTGTTCCTGTGCTTGATGCTCCTTGTCTTCTGTGTTACAGTCAGGGAAACACAAACAGAGAATGCAACTGTGGTGAGTAGTAACTGGTTATGATGATTTCTGACCCAAATTTAATTACATCTTCCCAGTCCTTTAACTCAACTTAGCTGGAGGTCACAGTTAAGATTGATTCCCGCAAACAAATGTGTGCTTGTCTTGGTTGACATGTGAGTGATATATGGAAGACATCTGACGGTGCACCACACTGACAACCAACAGCCCAAAGGTGATCCATATTCTAAAGATGCCCCTTTTTGACAGCCATAAGCCTAACAGTGCTCATAATTTGAAAAACTAATCAATTTTGACATCTCCATTTGAGAGCGTCCGCCGGGATGGGTTCGATCCCGACACTCACCTCAAAGACTGCCTATACATTTGTTCTTTGTTTAACAAGGATGGCAGTAATAGTCCTCCTTTGACATGGCTCCTTATCTGGAACAAACTAGTGATTGATATCATAAGCAACATCTCATACTATTGGGGTACAATAAAAACATCTCACAATCAGTAACCATGCCATTGTCAGAAGAATGAATAGCTACATGAAACACATTTGTAAAACCATAAGACAGTGTGTCATGTGATTGCATTCAGCTCTGCAGTGATGCACAGCATGGGTTTAGATTTTACTGGTGATGTCAACAGTCAGGTATCAACAAGAGACCTTTGTTTCATGTGGTCCAAGACATCGAAGTATATTCATCACTAAACTGTTTATTTCTTTTAATTACATATGTCATGTTTGTTTTTTCACGCTAAATACGACTTTGGAATCAGTCTAGATTATGAACTAACCAAGCTCTGCATACATCATGAATAGACATGTTGCTGTGTGTATGTTTGTATTTTACCAATTCAAAACTCACCCAGATGCCTTGTACCAGCAAATCTGTCATACTCCAAAACATGCAAGTTGTTTGACTTCACCAGACCACTCTCTGTCCATCAGTTTAAGCTCCATTACTATATACATGTAGTATACTTAATGCCTCATGTTCACAGATAAAGCCAGAAAGTACCGGTTTACATCATACTAGTGTCACTCAGAGGCGTTGTGTGTAGTATTTTGCCATTGTCGTCTTCCAAGAACCAGCCAATTAAACAAGGCTGTTAAGGGCAGCTGGAATGTTTGCTCAGTGCATTCTGGATGATGAATATATGATGCATGCAGGGTATTACTGGTTGCAAAATATGTGTAAAATGGACACAAGTAATTTATATAATTCAATATTTGAAGTAGGAATTTGAAACATCTGATGAGTATATTCTTATAAAAATTACACTCCAGGTTTTCACAGTGTTCACTCAGTCAATGTTTTGATACAAGGCTTCTCTCAGGAAACCGTTTCTAGTAGCGACACCTCCATAATAATTATTTTGATAATCCACAAAACTCAGGAACTCATAGACAAAGGTTACTGTATCATTCAAGTGAAGAGTTTTCAATGCATGTAGTTCTTTTGACATATGAATAGCGCCTTTTAGAGACAATGAATCGATTTGTAGGCCATAATCTGCAGATAAGTATTCTCTTGTTGTTATTGATAGGTTGACTGTCAATGTTTAGACAATAGTCTCTTTATCTTGAGACATGTTATTTCCCAAACTTGAGATATTTACATACGCCATCAGAAATGAACAGTGGACAAAATGGATTCAACTTGTGATGTTGATGACTGTTTTTTTTCCAGATTGAAGGTGTCAAGGTTCCATCCAGTCGGACTGATTACCTGTTGCCAGGCAACTCAGAGGTCAAGTGCCCCTTGTGCAAGGTTCATACCGACCTCAAGTACACGGTCAGTAGAATGTGTGGATGAGTTGCTCCCATGTAGACACAGCTTATGATATTTTAATATCAACTGTTGATGGTTGGTTGTTTACTGCAAGGCTACTGCTGACATAGCAATCACTCGAAACTCAGGACTTCCTGTTGTGGAAGGATGGGTACCCTTGATGAAAGTTAGTAAATTTGTATAAGTATAGAAGAAAGTGGAATTAATCTCCGACATCTCCTCTGTAGATTGGCCACCTATGATGTGTTGAATGTGTTGACTTGTTTGTTCAGCTGCTGTCATGAGTTCCGAGGTTAAGGATAAAACATAGAGATAATTGTTTAACATGTTCCATACTATAATCAGAAAAAATAATTGATATTGAAATTACATTGCTAACTTTGATGAATTTAAAATATTTCTTTACAAATACTTCTTTGCCATCATAGACTTTCGCATGAAAACGTTTACTATCAAACGAGCAAATACCCATCTAGTTTAGTGTCAGTGATTCTCCTACTCATCCGAAACTTGCTTCATCAAGAGACACGGGTAAGGTGTCTGATCATTGTTATGGCAGTCGCTGAAGCTGCTTTGATGTACACAGTGAAGAGACTGGTTATTACTGATGACAAGCTAGTAAATCTGTGGAGTTTTAAACTATTATCTATGAGTGTTGACATATTTGATATCAACAAAATATTATTTTTTTAGTGGTTTTCTATTTTTTGCAACTGTTGTTTCAGGATGTGCTCATTCTCAGTCAGTTTCTTCGTCCTGATGGCTGCCTCCTTCCCAGGCGGGTAACAGGCGTGTGTAAGAGACAGCAGCGATCTCTGGAGAAGCTGATACACCAAGCTCAGAGGGCAGGTAGGTAATGTGTGGACACTGTGGCTACACTAGGGATACTCAGTCTCACCAACACCCTGCAGGGATGGGTCCATCTACTATCGAGTAGAAGGGACAGGCAGAGATAATGTTTGGGGGTTGTATGACATGCTCCTCATGATTTACAGAAACTGTACTTAGGCCTTTTACTTATTGTGGATTTCAATATTAGATTGAATAAAGTCAACCACTGATATTCTGGACTTCTTGCCAGGTCAGAAATGACTGTAATTTGTAACATGCAATTTCCTGTCTTCCTTACATTATATGATTCAGAGAGCGGAAGGTCGCGGGTTCGATCCCCGACCACGTCATACCAAAAGACGTTAAAATATGGTACTTGTTGGTCCCTGCCTGGCGCTCGGCATTAATGGGTACAACAAGGACTGGTCGGCTCGGAGTCAGTATAATGTGTCTGAGTGGGGTATTCTTGCTTCACTGCGACATTGTATCTCAGTGGGCTAGCACTATAAAACCAGCTTCAGTCTGGGCTAGTACAAGCAGCTGCACGTACACATACACACGCATGCTCGTCGTCAATGAGCGAAATATTCTCCAGTGCGACGTTAAACCCTATTTCACCTCACCTCACCTTTTATGATTCATTTGTTTGCTTCCATTCTCCATTTGTAATTAGTGTCTGGCAAAATTCTAACATGAATGGGTTTGTTCCAGGCCTACTGCCAACATTCCGACCTGATCTGCCCAGTGGGAAAGAGAGGACTCAGCCACACTCACAGTTCAAGTGGAAAAAAATACAATGTATATTATGAGGAGGATTGATGATGATACTTTAGGTCAAAACAAATACATGATGTTGTGTTAGAAGACACAGTAGGTGACATCAACGTGTTCTGAACAATGCAACCTTTGTCATGAAGAGTGTGGTGTGACAGACTGTGTACCTTGATGTAAGACACCCTGTGTATTGTGCCCTGCACCCTGGAGACACCACCACTGGAAGATGGTGTATGTGCATGGTAGGGGCACGGAAGATCGTGTGTGTGTGCAGAGTAGAAACTAATAAAAAATCAAGATGCCTTTTGTCTCTGTTTGATTTTAGTTGTGCTAGACCAGTGTGCAGGGTGCTTCAGTGAGACAACACCTCCGTAGTGGGAAACACAGCAAGCCTGGGGTCTCATAAGTAGACACAAACTACAATGCATTATCAATAATGTTTTATTATATTTAACAATGGGTGTTACTTGGATCTTCTTTATATAAAGGATGTGACAGGCGGAGTACACAATGATGTAGGCATGGTGAGGCTATGTACAGATGATCAAGGTGGCCTACAACATGAATGGCAGGTCCAAGTTCTTCTCGCCAGTGCCGAAGTACACTGAGCCAAACTTGCGCTGTCCTGGGACGTGACAGAAGATGTAGCCTTGCCACAGCAGGCTGCGGAGAGTCACAAGGCCACTACCACGCTCAAACTGTAGACTCCAGGAGCCTAGAAACAAAACAACACTCCTTGTATTCACATATCAAATTACACGATGGGACAGGTACCATAACTCAAGCAGCAGGTTGTGTTCAAGTTGACAGTACTAGTAGTATTATGGAAATGTTGGCTTACCTCGGGGGATGTCCTCCTCCACGGAGTCCATGAAATCAATGGCCTTGTCCAGACTAGCCCGCTGTAGGATGCTCTGCTCGCTGATCAGCTGGGGTTCACGGAAGTGGAAGTAGTTGCACAGCTTGGCTGCCTCCGACACAGACAGACCTGCACACAATGGTCAATTCATTGCTTACTAAGGCTAAATGGTTCACTGGTGTTCCATAACCTGAAGTACACTTACAACCACAAGAAAATGGGTTGTGGAGCATATATGTACCAAGAAAAATATCAATCACAACCTCTGCTATATTTAATAACATCAGAAGTTTCAAGTACCTCTGGGAAATATCCACACTTATCTTAATGTCACAGTTTCTCCTTATAATTGCAAGTACAGTGGCACATGATACAATGAAGCAATAGAATGGGTAGTACAGTAACGGTTACAGTTACAAAACCTCACTAGATAATTGATATTAGTTTTGTATTGGAATCGAAGTATGATCTATCTAAACAAGTTTTGCCATAAAATACAAACTGAATTTGATTTATGAAAATGGATTATTTTATAGGGAAATATAATATCATATTTTGGACTAAGTAGGGTTTAAGGTCCAAGGTGTACATATCACGTCACACAAAAGACTAGAACTTATTTTAGACTTAACATGACTGTTGAATGACAAAACAGTTTGCAATGTGTTATTACTGAGCCTGGGTTATGCTGCAATAAGCATGTTCTTCGTACAAAAGTTGGGTTGCCTTCTTGGTAATTTTCAGTGTGAGTCACATGACAACATTTGCATGTTGGAACCAGCTGGCTCAAATAATAATCTCTCATTTTTATGTCTGTTATAGCGTAAAATGATATGAAAAATTCACAATAGCTTTAAAAAACAGACCTTCAAAACTCCTGTTAGAGATCACTTGTCCAGTTGGAGTTTTGATGAAAGCAGCACGTGGGACAATGCGAACGTCTTCATCAATCTCAGTGATGACAGATGCCAGACGATCCTCCTCCTTGATTGTCAGCTAATAAAATATAAACAACAGTGTCACACTGGCTACCTTCACATCTTGTCAACTTAACTATATTTTCCCACTAGATATTCTAGATATAGCACATGTTCGAGCCCCACTCACCGTTTCTTCTTCCTCTGTGGCATCCTCGCCTTCTCCTACTTTCTTCGTTTCCACATGTTCATACTCATATGAAGGGTCTCCAGTAAAGCGACCCTTGGCAAGCTTACTCTGATCTCGCATCATTTTTGTTGCTGGTGGAAGGAGGCCCCAGTGGATACAGTCCTTGCTACAAGATGAGAACAGCAGCCTAAGTTGTGATGCTGATTATACAATACACATTAACAAGTAATAAGCAGGTATACATGCATAACACTGCATATCTCTTTGAACATCCTCATAATGTGCATATTCGAAAAATAGAAAGACTGATATAATTGCTTATACTCTCTCCAAAAAGGGCAGCATTCTAACAACATTAATGATTTACTTCCCGAAGATCGCAAGTATAACCACACTATCATGACATTATTGACTTATATAGATTTAAAAGTCACAGAATTTTTTTATTGCACTTGCGGTTTTGTTTGAGCTCGGTATGCAGATTGCACTTAAGTAATTTGATTGAGGCATCCCCTTTTCATTATTATTCTAGTAGAAAAAGAAAGGGTTTTGGTCGGAGACTCGCACATTCCTTGTACACACAACTGTTTTATGATGGTCGACATCGACGTAACAATGACTTTGCAATGGCATTAAATATTGTGATTTATCTTCGATTTCTTACCTATAAAATGTTTTGCGACCAGCAAATTCATCTTTGTCGAATCCTTGGGCAACAAAGTAGTCTTCCTTGACTCCGACGATTTTCCCCCAGAAGTACACTTTGTGAAACTTATTTTCATTTTGTAAAATCACTAATGATGTCTGAAGGGCTGCTTTCTGTTCTGGACTAAGAACAACGCCGCTGCTACCGACGTAGTCAATATTCAGATGTAAACCCTCGGATTCCATGTCGTGTTATCTTGTAGTGAGCGTTAACACAAATGTGGAGAAGGTAAATGTTGTCGAGGGGTAATGGTTGTTTACACCGTTTCTATGTAAGTGGAACATGCGCAAACGATAGCTTCCGTTGCTAAGGCACATGGTAATATTTCCTTGCAACTACCGTTTGCTATGTTTTTGTATTACTAAAATAAGTGACATTCATGATGCCACAGTGCATATATAAAATGAAAATAATATTATTACATTTTTGTAAATATAATTAAGAGGAAAACTGAAAGTTTTTGCCCAGGAGCACATTCAATTTGTCGAAAAACGGAGAATAGTTTTGTGTAGCATGTATTGACTGGTCCACTGTCTACAAAACGCTGAAAGCGCAACAGAATTTGCGCATGCGTGTAAATAACTTCCCTCGTTTACAAGTTTGAAAAGTCGGAGCTGACATGTGTGCGATATAAACTTAAGTCTGAACTTCATCCAGTATCAATAATATGGCATCTTTAGATCCTGACACTGACATCATGTATGTGTGTCGATCAAATTTAGTACTACGTTCTCAAATGCGAGTGATATTGTCGGAAACATACAATCGAAAAAGACTGCCAGAAGCAATGGAACACAATGTTGAAACTGTGTGGAGTGATCGTCTCGCCAAAAATCCCAAGCTATACAATGGTACCAAGTTCAGGATAGATTCAGTATCGATTGAGGGCGATGCACTAACCGTAAATCTCGGTGTAACATGTTATAAAGAATATATAGGAAGCAACTGGTCTCCTAACGTAGAGCTATATCAAACTCTAGGTCGTCAATATTGTAACAACCCTCAGGTTTATCTGTCAGATCCTCTTGGCGTCGGATCGTTTGTGTTGACCAGTGATAATCGTGTGATTCTGCTGAGGAGAAGTGTACATTGTGGCGAGGCTCCTGGTCTGTGGGACGTCCCAGGTGGACATGCAGAGCCTGAGGTATACACACGTTGATGGGAGAAAAGTACAAGTAACACTCTTTTGTAGTTAGATTTAAAACAAGCTTGAATTAACCACTCTTGCCATTTAGATGCAAACATGTCGATTGCAATAGCCTCTTGTAAAACGAACATTTAATGGCTTCTATCAGACTTGTTTGGACAGCAATATTGTTAGATTAACTCTCTGACAATCCTGTTGCAAATCATTCTGATAGAAACAAATAACTGTTGAAATTGAAAAGAGCCCCAGTTTACTCAGAGAATCAGAATCTGAGGACTTGATTCAATTAATGCATTTGTGCTACAGAAGGAGCTAGATGGTAGAAAATAATGTAGTTCGGGGACTGTGAGACAGACTACAAATTTGTCTGCACTAGTTGCCCCTGACTTCAGTATCTCAGACCTTGTGGCCTCCTCAATCCAACGGGGAGGGGAGGTAGCCTTGTGGTGAAAGCTTTCACTCGTCATGCCCTAGTTCGAGTCAGCACATAGGTAAATTGTGTGCCAGTGCAGCCAGTTTCTGGTGTACCTGGTGTATTGCTGGAATATTGTTAAAGGCGGTGTAAAATTAAATTCATTCACCCACTCTCAATCCACCAATCAAACACAATGAAACACCAGTTGTGTATTTCATTTCAAATACAACTGTAGGCACTTGCTGGAGATGAAATAGTTTGGATTGTATACAACCATGGTAACATGCACAACAAATTCCATTTAGAGTCTCCACGTAGAACCATTTAGAGTGTCCACGTAGAACCATTTAGTGTCCACGTAGAACCATTTAGAGTGTCCACCAGTTAGAGTGTCCACGTAGAACCAGTTAGAGTGTCCACGTAGAACCATTTAGAGTGTCCACGTAGAACCATTTAGAGTGTCCACATCCAGTTAGTGTCCACGTAGAACCAGTTAGTGTCCACGTAGAACCATTTAGAGTGTCCACGTAGAACCATTTAGAGTGTCCACGTAGAACCATTTAGAGTGTCCACGTAGAACCATTTAGAGGGTCCACGTAGAACCATTTAGAGTGTCCACGTAGAACCATTTAGAGTGTCCACGTAGAACCATTTAGAGGGTCCACGTAGAACCATTTAGAGTGTCCACGTAGAACCATTTAGAGTGTCCACGTAGAACCAGTTAGTGTCCACGTAGAACCATTTAGAGTGTCCACGTAGAACCATTTAGAGTGTCCACGTAGAACCATTTAGAGTGTCCACGTAGAACCAGTTAGAGTGTCCACGAGAACCAGTTAGTAGAGTGTCCACGAGAGAACCATTTAGAGTGTCCACGTGGGAACCATTTAGAGTGTCCACGTAGAACCATTTAGAGTGTCCACGTAGAACCATTTAGAGGGTCCACGTAGAACCATTTAGAGGGTCCACGTAGAACCATTTAGAGTGTCCACGTAGAACCATTTAGAGGGTCCACGTAGAACCATTTAGAGTGTCCACGTAGAACCAGTTAGAGGGTCCACGTAGAGGAAGCAAGCATGGCTAGGGTCAAATGACGAAGCCTTTGACAAACGAGGTGAATGAACACTGGTCTCCCTCAGCATTGGTCACTCTTATTTTCCTGTGGTATTACATAGTCAAGAAATAGTTCTTGATTAACTTGTGTAGATGGGTACAGTGTGTGAAGCCCATTTCTGGTGTCCCCTGCCGTGATATTGCTAAAAGCGGCGTAAAACCATACTCACTCGCTTGTGTAGACTACGTTGTTTTCTTATGATGCAATTTTACCAATACAGCTATTCAAATCACTCTAGTGGCTTCAATATTTGACCATAATAGCATGCTGTTTATTAAAGTCTATTTTGAAATGGTAAATTCCTATAGTACTTTCAATCGCTTCTGAAAAGTAGCAGCTCTACCACAACACATTTATTACAAAGGAATTTTATTGTTTATTGGGTATTTTCCTGTAAGATCTCATGAGAATTCCATTAATTTCCAAATCATTGACTGTGTGACTTCTTGGTACACCAGCCAGCTTCCAAGTCTCCAGACATCAGCAGTTTGCAGTGCACTGTCTGTAACCATGGTAACAGCTGGCAGCTCCTTGAGTGGAACAATCTGTGTGGGGGAATTATCCCAAGATCACTGAATGTTTAAATCGATTGATAATCACCAATTTTCCCAATGAACATAGTAACAGAGGAGAATTTATAGCTGTCAACTTCTTTAACAGAAGGAACACAATGTGTTAAGGTGATAAGGTGAATGAAAAACTAGGAAGCAGATAGCTCTATAAGTATGTTTGAAACAACAAAAGTGATGACATAGCAATGATGGGCAGGTAACAAGGGAACTAGTAGTTAATGGTTCTGTTGGTGATACTGGACATCTGGCATTGTAGTCAATGCAGTTGTTGACAGCTCTGTTCTGAGGACTGGTCTGATATCCCGATCTGTGTCTTGGACAGAAGTGTTGGGGCTGCTGCACCTGGGATTCTCCCAGTACTGCATGGCATCTAGCAGCAGTTTCAGTAGTTATAAGATTTCTTTTGTGTATTGGTATGATTTTATATATTAGGCCAGACCAATTTATCTCTTGTTTTTCCGATCAGTGGTATTTTTTCAAGAATAAGAAAATAAATAAATTAATTTTCCCTGCTCAAAACATAAAATCCTCATGATTTTATTGGTCAAAAATGTAAACTTACCTTACTTTTAGTATTTTAAAGGAATATTACTTTGACTGGTGATTTTTATTTTTTTCCCTCCTGACTTTAGGTTTTCTGAAGAGAAAAATCCGTAAAACAAGAAATAAAATTGATCTGGCCCTATTTTTAGAAACTAAAAACTGCACATTAGGACCTGCAACACATGTTTATGCATGGCTGGAGATGTTTGTGTGAGGCTAGTTACTGGAGAGATTTATAACAGTAGAGGAAACAGAACAGAATGTACAAAGTAGGTGTTTTCATTGAGAAGAGGTGGCCAAATACAGAATTGTGTCAAGATATTGAAGACATTACATGGAACCCTATAGTGGATATTACATGGAACCCTATAGTGGAGTTACATGGAACCCTATAGTGGAGTTACATGGAACCCTAGTAGATACTATAGGGTTCCATGTAATATCCACTATAGGGTTCCATGTAATATCCACTATAGGGGGTTCCATGTAATGTCAACTATAGGGTTCCATGTAATGTCAACTATAGGGTTCCATTTAATATCCACTATAGGGTTCCATGTAATATCCACTATAGGGTTCCATGTAATGTCCACTATAGGGTTCCATGTAATATCCACTATAGCGTTCCAAGTAATATCCACTATAGGGTTCCATGTAATGTCCACTATAGGGTTCCATGTAATGTCCACTATAGGGTTCCATGTAATGTCCACTATAGGGTTCCACATTACATGGAGCCCTATAGTGGATATAACATGGAACCCTATAGTCGAGTTACATGGAGCCCTATAGTGGATATTACATGGAACCCTATAGTGGAGTTACAGAGAAGTGGATGTGGTCGAGGTCTTACTTAATTTATATAATATCTGATTAAGAGATTGGAAACATTTAATGAGCTCAGTATGAACAGAAAGGATATTTTCTTAAATAAAAACATGTCCAAACTCATTGACGTAATCCTTATCCGTAATTATGTGAAACTGTCTGTATCCACTAAGTCTAGTTTAGAAAAGTTCCATGTTGATAAGCATGTTGACATTAATCCCAACTCCATTGTGTGACTAATGTCACATCTGATTTGTGAGTAAACCCTCTTCAAGTCAAATGTTTAGAGGTTTAAGTGAAATGTATGATGCGTGATTATACATGGTTTATTGAATTAATAGTGAAATATGAAAGAAGTAGGTACAGCCACTACAAGTTTGTGTACAGATTGTCTAGTTTTGTGTGTAAGTCATCCACATGAAGTACAAATGCTCCAAATTTGGTATGACTTGGACAGAAACATTAGGTACGGATTAGCCATTTTCAAAGTGTACAATTCTCTGTGGATACTGATAATCTAGTATCAGGTGAAACTATTTTGAGACTATTGTTTCTGGATCACTTCATGAATGTTTCACTTTTTCATCAGGCATATCTAGAAGCCTCAATGCTGTTTGGCTCATTAGAAAGTTCACTTCAGTTTGTGACATCTTCATGACGATAGATATCGGAGTGAAAGATTTGAGTTCAATGAGATTGCTTCTCTTGTTCTCCATGCAGGTTTTCGTATTTTGGAAATGACAGGTGGTTTCTCATAAGAGCTGGGAAGCCTCTGTTTAAAAGTTAAAAGACACATAGTATAACCTGTCTACATCCAGCAGACACATATTAGAACCTGTCTACATCCAGCAGACACATATTAGAACCTGTCTACATCCAGCAGACACATGGTAGAAGTCCTCTGCATCCCGCAGACACATGGTAGAAGTCCTATACATCCCGCAGACACATGGTAGAAGTCCTCTGCATCCCGCAGACACATGGTAGAAGTCCTATACATCCAGCAGACACATGGTAGAACTCCTCTGCATCCCACAGACACATGGTAGAAGTCCTATACATCCTGCAGACACATGGTAGAAGTCCTCTGCATCCAGCAGACACATGGTAGAAGTCCTCTACATCCAGTATACACATGGTAGAACCTGTCTACATCCAGCAGACACATATTAGAACCTGTCTACATCCAGCAGACACATGGTAGAACCTGTCTACATCCAGCAGACATATGGTAGAACCTGTCTACATCCAGCAGACACATGGTAGAAGTCCTCTACATCCTGCAGACACATGGTAGAAGTCCTGTACATCCTGCAGACACATGGTAGAAGTCCTCTGCATCCCACAGACACATGGTAGAAGTCTTCTGCATCCTGCAGACACATGGTAGAAGTCCTCTGCATCTAGCAGACACATGGTAGAAGTCCTCTGCATCTAGCAGACACATGGTAGAAGTCCTCTGCGTCTAGCAGACACATGGTAGAACCTGTCCTTTTCATTAAGCGGCACACATTTGTGTCATGGACTTATGCAACACGTTGAGCACCTTTAACTCTGGTTACTGTTGTCTGTCAGGAGCTGGTTGGGAAAAAGTCCTTTGAGGAAATTGATGTGTCATCCATGGATTCTCAAGCTGTGACTGATGAAATCTTTGACTCTATCCTGCGGGAGATTCGGGATGAGGTCAATCTTCCCCAGTCTTCCTTGTCTGATCCGGAACTCCTCGGTATTGCCCGGAACACCACTAGTGCCAGCAGACCCAGCATGGAGTTTCTTGTCAGGTATGGAAATCTATTGGTATATGTGGTAATATATACTGGTTCAGTCACAGCTAAGTAACTATTGTAAACCTTACTGATGTAACATGTGTAATGACGAAGAATAAACGAGCAGGTTCATTAAGAGGTGTGTCTGTAGGTGCAGTCTGAAGTCTGAGGAGGTGGTGTCTCGCTACCAGCAGGGCAACCAGGCCGAGGCTGATGAGTCAACCAGCATCAAGATGCTCCCACTAGAAGATGCTGTTGTCTTGGAAACAAAGAATCCAGACTTGTGGAGGGAAATGGCTCCCTCTGGAAAAGGATGTTTCATTCTGTACAGGTTAACAAACAGGAGTCCATAAGACCTTCGTGACACTGCCACTGCTGCTAATACTGTTGACCATCCTGACACTGCCAACACTGCTGTCACTGTTAACTGCTAACACTGCTAACAAAAGAATGCTCCATGTGTATTCTGGACCATGACCGAGAATGAATAATGAACTGTGACTGGGGTTTAGCAACATAGTTAGCAGTAACAGCTGTGTAGTAAATGCAATGGAGTACTGATGGAAAATGTACAGAGTCGGTCATGCATGGAATACTTATGACAGTGTTTCTATATTTTAGGCCGCCGTCATATAGCTGGAATATTCCTGAGTGCAGAGTAAAACTAAACTTAATATATTTTATCGTTATGTAGATTTTAGTAATGTGGGTTGCTTTACATATCATGGATTAATGTAATGTGGGTCGCATCCTATATCATGGATTAATGTAATGTTGGTCTCATCCTATATCATGGATTAATGTAATGTGGGTCTCATCCTACATCATGGATTAATGTAATGTGGGTCTCATCCTATATCATGGATTAATGTAATGTGGGTCACATCCTACAACATGGATTAAAGTAATGTGCGTCTCATCCTATATCATGGATTAATGTAATGTGGGTCACATCCTACAACATGGATTGATGTAATGTGGGTCTCATCCTACATCATGGATTAATGTAATGTGGGTCACATCCTATATCATGTAATGTAGGTCCATTCTATACCATGGACTAATGTAATGTGGGTCACATCCTATATCATGGATTAATGTAATGTATGTCACATCCTATATCATGGATTAATGTAATGTGGGTCACATCCTACATCATGTAATGTAGGTCCATTCTATACCATGGACTAATGTAATGTGGGTCACATCCTATATCATGGATTAATGTAATGTATGTCACATCCTATATCATGGATTAATGTAATGTGGGTCACATCCTATATCATGGATTAATGTAATGTATGTCAGATCCTATATCATGGATTAATGCAATGTGGGTCACATCCTATATCATGGATTAATGCAATGTGGGTCACATCCTATATCATGGATTAATGCAATGTGGGTCACATCCTATATCATGTAATGTAGGTCCATTCTATACCATGGACTAATGTAATGTGGGTCACATCCTATATCATGGATTAATGTAATGTATGTCACATCCTATATCATGGATTAATGTAATGTGGGTCACATCCTATATCATGGATTAATGTAATGTGGGTCACATCCTACATCATGGATTAATGTAATGTAGGTCCATTCTATACCATGGACTAATGTAATGTGGGTCACATCCTATATCATGGATTAATGTAATGTATGTCACATCCTATATCATGGACTAATGCAATGTATGTCACATCCTATATCATGGACTAATACAATGTGGGTCACACCCTATATCATGTACTAATGCCATGCATGTCACATCCTATATCATGGATTAATGCAATGTAGGTCACATCCTATATCATGGACTAATGCAACGTGGGTCACATCCTATATCATGTACTAATGCTATTTATTACCTACGAGGGCGAACGTATCGGGGTTCATATTTTTCGTACCATGCCCTAGGGCAAAATATCACTTTGTCATGGTGACGTGACGTCATGAACAATGCTATGACGTCACGTTTCTTCTGTGCCGTTGCGTTCTACATGCGGCGTCGGCGGGTAGAGGGCCTATGTTTGAAAGTAGAATATTTTGGGTTAGATTGGGTTATTTTCCTCAATTTGACGACTTCGGTAATAAACAGAATATTATATTCGTGCCCATATCATACTATGTTTACGACACTTGTGCCTAAATATCGGTATATCCCTCGCTCTCGCTCAGGAAATACCAAAATTTCGGTACTCGTGTCGTAAACATAGTATGACATGGGCACTCATATAATATCCTCTATGTATGTCACATCCTAATCATGAACTAATGTAATGTGGGTCTCATCCTATATCATGGATTAATGTAATGTGGGTCTCATCCTATATCATGGATTAATGTAATGTGGGTCTCATCCTATATCATGGATTAATGCAATGTGGGTCTCATCCTATATCATGGACTAATGCAATGTGGGTCTCATCCTACATCATGAGTTCTAAGATGCTTTGTTGAAAGATCAAATTTTAAGGCGCCGACAGTACTTTATCAGGCGCTGAAGTACACTTTTTGCGTGACTTCACGCAGTATTGACGTCACTACGCCGTTGTCATCTGCCCCCTCGTTATCAAGCGTACCCCTGGTAACGGACGTTTTTGGGTTTGCAGATGCTTCACACGGCAATCATCTTATGGAAACATTACGTTTATATTTTTCGACGGATAAAATGTCTCGGGTAGTCACAATTAAACAGCTACACGGCAACGTTCGCAATGTTTACATTCCCACAATGCCTCCGTGGAAAGTCGCGTGAATAGTCAGCTCCATCTTGATGGACTGATCTAAACTTACGTTGGTTGTAGAAATGCGGCGTTTATATTGTCCATTTGGTTTACATTAATCACAGAGGTAACTGAAATAATATAGAGAACATATTTAGCCCGAACGGAAACCGTCTTGAAACTGCCTGTCTTTTGTTTTCACGTGACAGCAGGGGCGTAGGAACGGATCAAGACGAAACCATATCTACCTTACCATAACTACAATTTCATTTTGATTTTCAATACTTTTCATAAATTAACCACACACACCACCATCCCACCCCCATCCCCCGCTCTTAAAACCGTTCCTACGCCCCTGTAACATATGTTATATTTGGGATTATACTTTCTTAGTAAAGTGCAGATTCTAGTACTTTTGTTGGGTTGAGTCCGGGATTCGAACCCACACCCTCACGGCAACGTTCGTCTTAACATAGGGGTGCAAACACGTAACCGGAAGAGCTCATCAGTTGGCCCTGAACGAGGATTGTTAATTTAGGTCACCGACACCGTCGTTTTTGTGTTTGTTTTCGGTAAGTATTAAATTTGGCATCTCAGAAAAGAAATAAAGTTCGCTCTACCCCCATGTATAGTGTAATAAAGTACACTTTCGTCCTGACCTATTTTAACGTTAAAGCACTCGGACGCAAGCGTCCTGTACTATATTTAAGCGTGCTTTATTACGCTACATGGTGGTAGACCGAACTGTATTTCTAACTAATGTAATGTAGGTGTCATCCTGTATCGGGACGGTGGGGTAGCCTAGTGGTTAAAGCGTTCGCTCGTCACGCCGAAGACCCGGGTTTGATTCCCCACATGGGTACAATGTGTGAAGCCCATTTCTGGTGTCCCCCGCCGTGATATTGCTGGAATATTGCTGAAAGCTGCGTAGAACTAAACTCACTCACTCACTCATCCTGTATCATGGAATAAGTGAAGATTCGGGGTTAGAACTGGCCCACAGTAACGTAACGCTTGTCGTGTTAAAGATGCGACTGACGGGATCGGGTGTACAGGCTACTGAAGACTGATCCGGACCAGTTGTAGGTTTCCATTGTACAATGAACTTGGCCATCAATCGCCTTTTGTAAGTGGATGGCAGTGATAGTGGAAGCCTAAGATCGCGATTTTAAGGATTTACTATAATTGTAGGGCTAAGATTGTTTTGTGTAAGGGGCCATAGAGTGACTGAAACGGCGAACATGCCGAGACGGGGAATTTATTATCCATGTGGTAAACGTATTACTTACGTCACACGAGTGTCATAGTGCGTTGACCTGTGTCGGAACGACTTTACCTGAGATTCTAACGATTTGATTGAATAACCGATGGCCTCTCAGTTAGATCATGTTGTGACGGAACGACTTTCTCAATCACAAGAACAGGGGCGGATGCAGCTTTTTGAGAAGGTATGTATGTGTGTGCGCGCGCGCACTATTGAGAAAAGGGGGGGTGCACACTTCATTTTCACCCGAGTTTCAATGGTCATTGAGTGAGTGAGTTTAGTTCTACGCAGCTTTCAGCAATATTCCAGCAATATCACGGCGGGGGACACCAGAAATGGGCTTCACACATTGTACCCATGTGGGGAATCGAACCCGGGTCTTCGGCGTGACGAGCGAACTCTTTAACCACTAGGCTACCCAACCGCCCCCGATGGTCATTGAACAAACTTTCAGGACAAAAGGAGGGTGCGCATCGTGCGGGGTGGGGTGATGTGACATGAGTTGATAGTTCGTTATTATTCTATAATGAGAAATATTTGCTTCTTTTGAAGCTTGTATTTGCTGTTCTTAAAATTTAAAAGCGTTTCCACATGTTTCCACGTTTCCTTACTAAGTAGAACAGATAAGAACTATATTCAGTTGCGCATATTTAGGAATGTCACAAGAAGTGCAAATGTTAGTCCTCAACAAAGTTCTTCCGCAACCTCTTTATGAAACCGGTTTCGATTGAAAGCATTAAAATAACAAAAATACGGTATTTTGTTAGTTTTATGCAGGTAAGGCGTGGGTAATAAATTTAATACCACACTTGGTCTCATTATACGAAACACGTGACCTTCCTGTGGTATCTGAGGCCGAGTGTAAAGTAAGTCCAGAAATGCTTGGAAAAAGCTTTTTGGCAATTATTTGAAAATGGTTGATATTTCACATTCAAATATATAATCATTCATACCACCTCGACCTAATATGGCATATGAGTAATCACGATGTACCGTTGTACATAATGATTACTCGTACAATATCGAAAAACAGGGTGACAGCGTTATGTAACGCACGGGCAGTACATGTCAGGGACCGTCTCAAAATATCAAGTGTCAGTATCACTGCTAGTCGAGGACTCTAGCGGAATTACAACTGGTGCAACTCGGCTGACGTTAACGCCGTCCCGCAGACGGTATTCGTCCTCGATTTTGAGAACACGGTCTTCAGCCTTTTGCCACACTTCTGGCGTAATTCTCGCAAAAGAAGCATACACAAGCTCTTTAACGTCTTAAAGCGTGGTATTATTGCGAGCAATAAAATTCTTAAAGTTACCCCAGATCAGCTCGATGGGATTTCAGCTCACAGTGCCGTACTGGTGTACGCAGAACTATGTGGCCTTGTTTTGCAGCTCGGTTGTCAGTGATGTACTGGATTGGCTTTTTGTGCTGCCGGATTTTTCCATGAGCTGGGGCTTTGTTTCTGATTGCTTGTAAGGCATGTTACAGGAAGTGAGAAAATCCTGCAACTGAGCCTTGAGATTGCTCATGGTGGGTGTGATGGTACCAGGGACACGCAGGTTGTGGTATACCGGTAAATGGCGTTATCCAAAATGATAACGCTTGGTTCGTCCAGCTGTAGTAAAAAAACTGATGTTCGAACCACAGGGGCGTGTCACGCTTAGAAACAGCGTTAGAAAGACATATAGGTATATAGACCCTACCCTAGTACTATATAAAAGGAAAGGGATGTAACGACGGAACCACCCCCTCCTCAATCAAAGTTAGATTTCACCATCGGCGATCGGCAATCATACTCACTTGTCGGCCATAGATGGCCTTGACATTCAAGTGATCTGAGCAGTAAATTTGTAAGAATAATTTTAGAGGTTAAATATTTATAAATATAATTTCCTAAAAATGAATCAATATCGAATGCATTTTTACAACCTCTAAAACTATTCTTAACAATTTACTGTTCCGTACATCATCCAAAATAAAGGATTATTGCAAAGTTCATATTTCGCGCCCATTAGCAAACAGTCAAAATCACACTCCGGCACAGCGATGACTTAACATAACATCACTGCCACAGGCTAATTTGCATATCACGTGACCGGACTTTTCTCTTGTTTGTAAACAAACGCGCATATTCATAATAAGAAGAGACTGGCCTTACGGAAGTTTTTTCGGTGCGCACTTTACAATGTTTAACATTGTTACATATATATTCTTCCACAACTGCGACAATAACATTTATTACAGTACATATTTAGATGTCAAACTGGTTGCATCGTTTAATCCCTGTCGGCTTCGATGACAGCACGTGGAGCCGTACAACCTACGTAAACAAAGGATCGCTACGCAAATCGAAATAGTGTTACATGTTTTAGGATATTTTCTCAGTGAAACTAAGCCATTCTATCAAAGATGTTTAATTAGATGTTTAGGCTCGTAAAAAATAAAAGAGTTAAGAATATGTACATTATATTGAATGGACGGTGCAAGATGTGTCGAATCGCCACATTTTTCCGGCCTGTGGCAGAGGTACTATGCTGGCTGGCCGCATGGAACTCTGGGTAGGAGATTGAGTCAAAATCTTACAGTATATTATATTTTCCACCAATCGGATGGCCCAATTTCGTTTCTGCGGATCTGCTCAGATCACTTGAATGTCAAGGCCATCTATGGCCGACAAGTGAGTATGATTGCCGATGGTTTTGGAGAAAATGCCTACTTACTGTCGAGGAAATGATTTGTAGATGTTGCAATAAGTTTTTAGACCCGTGGAATGCCGCTCGCTTTCGATCCGTAGGCATCGACGGGTCCTTATAAATAGTTGACGTGGTGAAATCTAACTTTGATTGAGGAGGGGGTGGTTCCGTCGTTACATCCCTTTCCTTTTATATAGTACTAGGGTAGGGTCTATATACCTATATGTCTTTCTAACGCTGTTTCTAAGCGTGACACGCCCCTGTGGTTCGAACCAATCCAAAAATACCTGCCCATTCATTTCGCTATGGTAGTCACCATCAGATTTCTTGGCCTCAACCCCAATCAGCCCCTTGCTACGGGTACCAGCATGCAAGATGATCAGGCGTCTACCTTTGCCTGATGGTAACACTGGTGCCTTCGAACAATCTGAACGAAGCCACATCCGATCGGTTGACTGATTTTTATAATTTGAAACCCCATATTGCAGTATTCTTCAACTGTTCTGAGATAAGCTGATCGCATGGACAGGATTGAGTACTTTTCTCTAAACACAGCTCTGTCATCTCCCCTTTTGGTGTACCCGGACCCCATTTCTACCAGAGCTACAACAAGTGTTGTTTTCGAGACATGTATTGTATCTTTGATCTCATCTTGTCTTTTAGCACACGTCCGTGGGATTTTGCGTTCATACAGTTTATAAACTGCACGGCGTATGACACCCTTATCAAAGCTATCCAGTTTGTGTTCCCTACCTGGTTTTGATTTTGACACGACCCCTGAGGTAACTAATTTGTTTACAACTTGGTAAACCTGACTATATGTCAAATTAAGGGCTTTACACATTCTATAGTAAACCCTGTCACAGCTGACGAGAGGTCCCCTTTGTTTCTCCAGTATGAAATACTGGTATAAATTTGAAATTAATTGTTCTGCTGAGATATCAAGTCGCATGTTTTGCCAGTTCAAAGCTCATACACGAAGTGAAACTTCTATGGGTGAACAAGATTATCTATGCAATTTTAATTCAGACTTTTTACGTAATAATTTTGAATATAACTACTACAAGAGTTCCATCTTTTTCACATATAGATGTTCCAAAAAAAACAAAACTTTTTACAATCATTTATGTAATTTAATTAGTTGAGGCTATATGAATAATTATAGTCTGTATTTCTAAACTACAGTTTGTACTTAGAATATTTACGAATGTTGTTAAAACGTCAAAATTTCCTCCTGTGAAGTCACCCCTCAAGTGCATTTTTTCATCTGAGCTTTAATATCCAACTAGGTAGAGTCGTACATGTATCATATATGTAATTTTATCTTGTGTCAAATTCATCATATTGATATTGAAGCCAAAAAGCATTTCCCAAGGATTTCTGGCCTTACTTTAGTATTCTCTACGCTTGAAATTGACTACGTGTGAAATATACCATGTCAGCCACCCAAACTACTTTCTTTACGACAGAATCTGTTTCCACCTGGACCGTCAATAACAAATAACAAGCACGGGAAAAAGCTGCCGCTCTCCTGTGTGAATGGAAACACCACCAGTTAGATGCAGTGCCAATACTTTAGAGTAGAACTGTCTCTAGAAAAAGCTTGACCTTGTTCTTGTTCCAATGCAAGGTGACGGTCAAGCTTACTAGAAGTGATCACAAGGTTGTATGGTGACAGGACTTTAAGACTCGTTTATTTGGCAATACGTGCGTCGTATGACTGTATCTATCAATATATCGACATGGACATCCTCACAGTTCCTCTCCTTATCCTTCTGTGGTGAGGCATTGGAAGTGGTTAGGAGTTTATAGTGATTGATTGACATGTTCGTCAAGTGCTGTAACCGCCAGATTGTTACCAGAAAAGTGATTTAGAGATGCTGAAGCCCAATCAGCAGTCTTGACAGTAGTGACATCTGTATTCCAAGCATGCATTGTTGTGACAGTAGTGACATCTGTATTCCAAGCATGCATTGTTGTGACAGTAGTGACATCTGTATTCCAAGCATGCATTGTTGTGACAGTAGTGACATCTGTATTCCAAGCATGCATTGTTGTGACAGTAGTGACTTCTGTATTCCAAGCATGCATTGTTGTGACAGTAGTGACATCTGTATTCCAAGCATGCATTGTTGTGACAATGGTGACATCTGTATTCCAAGCATGCATTGTTGTGACAATGGTGACATCTGTATTCCAAGCATGCATTGTTGTGACAATGGTGACATCTGTATTCCAAGCATGCATTGTTGTGACAATGGTGACATCTGTATTCCAAGCATGCATTGTTGTGACAATGGTGACATCTGTATTCCAAGCATGCATTGTTGTGACAGTAGTGACACAGTCTGGTTATTCCTAACATGACGGTGAAGACACTGGCTACATGCTGCATCTCCTCCTTGGGGATAGTTGCTAACGTATCCACAGGTCAACACTTATCGCCTTCCTCGTGCTTTACCTCTAAACCCCCCTTTGGATTTTGGGCTGGGCTTCTTTGAACCTTTTTTGGCAGATTTGGGACTGGAGTTTTTCTTAGGACTGTCTTTACCCTTTTTCTTACTTTTTCCATCTTTCTTTTTTTCTGATTTCTGTTTCTCTTTGCCTTTGGTTTTTTTATCTTTCTTTTTTCTCTCAGGCGAGTCCTTTCCGCCATCGTGACTGTCCTCTCCGCCGGCAGATCCTCCTAGTTCCCCCGCCCCTCCTGCCCCGCCCCCGCTTCCAGTATCATAATCCTCAGCCAGCTCTGGGGACAGAAAAACATGTGACCAGCATGACAGATTTACAAACATTATGCCACAAAACACATGCATGTCGTAACAAAGGCCACGGTGCAGAGTCATACAAGAGCACATTTTAAAGTAAACTGTAAGATCCTGCCACGTCTAAGACACGCACTACTACATATATAATAGGACTGGGACACCAAATGCTGTAGATGATGCATCTAAAAGTACTTACGTGGCGATCTGAGTTAGAATTGGTCTTCAGTAACCCATGCTTGCCGTAAGAGGCGACTCACGGGATCGGGTGGTTAGACTTGGTTGGTACATGTCATCGTATCCCAATCGCGTAGATCGATGCTCATGTTGTTTATCACTGGATTGTCTGGTCCAGAATCGATTATTTACAGACTGCCGCCATGTAGCTGGAATATTGCTGAGTGCGGCGATAAACAGCCAACAACCTTACTGTATTGTTTTCGTCCTGCACCCAGATCACATTAACCTTCTCCCGCCTAGTTCGGAGTGTTGGTCAGTCAAATGAGCTGACCAAATGGTGACATGTTGATTGAGCTCACCCGCATCCCTGTCCCGTTTTCTGAGGTATCTGTTGGGGTCACCTCCATCACAACACAGGATGGAACAGCCGTCGATACAGAAGGCGTCCCCCGGACCAGCCTCATCTCCCTCCTCCCAGGCGCTGATGATGGAGGTCTGCAGGTGGCGGAACAGGATGATGACCAACAGCTGTCAAAACATACATGGGTGTTTCATCAATATACACGGGTGTTTCATCAATATACACGGGTGTTTCATCAATATACACGGGTGTTTCATCAATATACATGTGTTTCGTGAACTTTTGTCAACACACAGCTAGAACATAGTCACGTCATGCTGGGAAAACGTCAAAACACGTTGGCAATGTGTATACTGACTGGAAATGCAGTTCGGGAATCAACTCATTTATACGCAGGGACGAACGTCTGGACAAAATTTATGAAAATAATTTGTTCCAGAAAATATCAGGTTTTACACCAAAATACAAATATAGTTGTAAGATCTAGAGTGTTTATGGCTTGCTTCTCTTTGGTCGGAATTTTAGTGTTTAGTGCGGGTCTGTTTTCAAACAGTGACCAATATTATCTCTAACACCAGAGACCCCCAGACAGAACATTGGCTGGTAGGTCCTACACTCACCTCAACACCAAATGTGACGAAAACTGTGTTGGCCGCCGGTGTCAGCACTGTGTCAGAGAAATAGTCCCCGAGGACGCTCGTGCATCCGTGTTTGTAGAGCGTGACGTCACTGTAGTGCTTGTGAATCTTGCTGTCGTTCACGTGGTTGTGTATACACGGGCGGGGTGACATGACACTGCAGCAGCTGAAAGGCACGCTGTCGGTGATGAGCTCGCCGTCTCGCAGGTTCCTACAACCAAGTCGCCCACATCATCATACACCTAGAAGCCCAAGCAGGTGTACTGCTTGTGTATTAGTAAAGATGATCATATACGAAAGAAATGAAGAAAACGTATACCTCAATGACTGATGGATGAAGTGCCTTAGCTTCTGGTGTGTTTCCAAATCATATCTGTATTAAATAAGAGAGTAGTTCGTGCAGAGCAAACTAAAATGTACATTGATCAACGTTAGGCTGAAAACACTAGTCAAATCACTGCATTGTTTCTTCTTCATTTAATTCTTTACCGTTAAATAAAGATGTAAACTTTCTTTTGTACATAAGTTTGCAAGGCGTGCAGAATAACTAATGACCATATAGGTGATACGAACTGAAGATATTGTCAAGCCCTGTACAGTGTGAGGGTGTATTCAGGATGGCACTTGTTCTGTACACAATTAGGTAACCGATTACAAATCTCAGTACATCCCCGCCTTCTCCGTCATCCGCTGTTGGCCACCTTCAACCCAAATAGTTCATTCACCCCTAAGCTTTCATTACTGATAATTGGCAGAAGTATCATGACTGAACCTTGTCGGATATAGTTCTTTAAGTGTTGGATTACCAAAAGTCATCTTTTTCGCTTCTTCGGATCTTGAGTGCGGCCCGTAATACAACAGTAACAACTTTACGACACTGTTATGTTTGCTGGCAAACCTTACCGGGTAAGTACACAGAAAAAACGTGCCGCCAAGTCTGTCAAACTACCAAGACGGAAGACAGGCCCCTTTCTTACAACATCTGTAGACAGACCCAGCTGTAATGGAGTGATTTGCTTATAACTTGGCTTTGAACGGTATTCCACTATATACCACGGCGTGTCAGCTTGTTGAAGGAGGCCGGGACGCCATGGAGGCAGGACTTACACGTTTATTACTTTGGAGAAACCAGGATATGGTGCAGGTAAACCTAGAAACATCTTCAGGGAGAAACGAAAATAGAACCACGATCATAAATCATACCACTCACGCCCCCAGATGTAATGGACATTATGACGAGGAATCATCAATACCGGAGTGGACTATTATAATGTATTTACACTACAGTACGTCGCTGTCACGTAAATCCATGTAGAGAACCCGCGAACCAAACACTAAGAGTAATGTGTTTAATGAGCATCCATGCCATGGAGGTCTACCAACAGACTTGGGAAATAATTCACATGCACATTTGTAATAATCATGTTCATGCTACATGTAGATCTAGATCTATATTCTCACTTTATGACATTTTCGTGTTCGGTGTTGAGGTATTTGTTGCTGACCCAGCTGACGTGGAACCAGTCGCTGTAAATCTTGCTGCCGCAACACCGGAAGTCCAGCTGTAGTCTGTCCACCGCCGCCTTGATTCCCTGGTCGCTCTTGTACATCTTCAACGCAGTGTACAGACCTTGGTGGAGCGAGGTTTGGATGATACCTCTGTGGGCGAAGCACATGCACCCTGCAGCCATCACAAACAGGCTGAGGACGCAGAGGGTGACAAAGAAACAGACAAATACATTACGAAAGCGTTGACGGGTTTCCACTGAGGCGCAGTCGAAAGAAATCTTGGTGCCGAACGAATGGATAACGAACATTAAACAGCCAACAGAAATGAGAAAATACGGGAGCGTGTCCGAACTGTAATTCTCCAACAAAAGCATCTTGCTTTCAATCCGAACCTTCATGTAGATAGAGAAACAAATCAACGTCAGTCCGAACAAAGCCAGCAGAAGGTGTAAGACGCCGGTGACGATGCCGAGACGCTCCCGTACCGTCTCGCTGAACTTAAACCTCACACACATGGTAGCATCGAAATTCTTACTTCAATCACACTGGATCAACGACACAGTATGTCGGCCATTTATGACGTCGTCCTGACAACGTCCGAACGATGACGTCACAATGTTCTTAGTGACACAACAATACCGTATGACATCACCCTAATCATTGAAGCGGGCTTTGTTGTGGGGATTGAGTGAGTACCTATGCATGAACATATCACGTTATGTTGTTCATATACGCAGTCTCTCTCTCTCTCTCTCTCTCTCAGAGATGTGTATGTGTGTAGCTATGGCTTAAGCTGAAATGATTAATCTAAAACTTGTTATAGCTGGAATATTGCTGAGTGCGACGTAAAACTAAACTCACTCACTCATAGCCAGAGTCACGGGGACACTGTGAACCTGTACTGAACGCACACAAAGATCAACTACAGGTCGCCATACCCTTCTGCACCTGTACATAACGTTACATATTATATCTACAGCCACAAGATACCAGGAATGTGTAGACCGGTGGCAGACATGTCTACATGCCTTGAGGGTGGACACCGCCCCGGGAGACCAGGGCACGGTAATCTCCATGCTGGGTCTCCCTCGGCTGTGGGTGTCTCATAACACCTTTATCTACACAGAGACAACGGAAGCAATCGTGTTATTTTAACCCATGTGATTTACTCTGATCTATTGTATGGATTCACTGGTACGCGACAGTTAATATGCGGAGTTGTAACAACCTTGCTTCAGGACTCCAGGTACCACTGTCTTTTCCCCGTCCTTTGGGGCATGTCTGACGTTCTTCATCCGCCATGTTTCAGCTACGTCCGTCCCGGCAGCGTCCTTCCATGGGCACCGCCGCCACCTCGCTCAAAGCAACAGCTAAATCAAAGTCCACGAAGAAAGCCCGAGTTACCATAGAAACACCTATACCAGATGAAAACGACGACACAGAAAGCAGAAACGTCGTGATTCTGACCCGCCCCCAAATGATCCTGGATGACAGACGCGATTCTGTGACTGGTACATCACGTGCTTCACCAAACACCAGTAGGGACAAGCCAAGTCAACCCGGAAACAAGCCCACGTCTCTCGTGAGGAAATCAAGCGCCTCGCTCACACGGGTGGTCCGTTTGTAGAATACCCAGCAAGTTGACACACACACACACACACAGAGAATGTGAGGTGGCTCCTGACAATCTGGGAATCGTGGGTTGATGTTAAAGCAGATATGACTACACAGACAATTCATCTGTGTATGTTGTGTATTGGAATAGAAACAATGTGATATCCGTTGTTGCAAGGCTGACAGAAGATTGATCCTGATAACTGTGTTGCCTGCCGCTTCTCTGTGTTTGACATGAGATGTGTGGGTCTGCAGTATTCTACTTCGTGCATGTACGCTCATTAACAAGATTGGTGAACTTGTCCAGTTTGTGGAGTTTCCTACATGCATCCAGACTTTTAGTCTCCTGATAGTTACAAACCCAGTTTACTAATAAACCTTTCTGAAACAAGTTTGTGTGCTGTTATGTTGGTAGCAGTGGCTTGTAATGGATTGTAACTTCATTGTGTTAGTTGTGTAATCAATTTGCTTGAATATTTGATCATGCTCATTGTGTTCCTACTGATAAATCCTGCAAAACTCCTGCAACATCGCTGACGATAAACAACTTCGTCTGGACTGGGATGCTCAGTGTAAAAGTAGCTGCTGATCCACAATCGGGGCTTGTCATATCACACCAGATTGTACATAAAGGGAGTCTGTACCAGGGTGTACATTAAACTGATCCAGAATCAGGGCCTGTCATATCACAACAGATTGTACAGAGCCTGGACCAGGGTGTACAGTAAACTGATCCACTGCTAGGGCCTGTCATATCACAACAGATTGTACATAACGGGAGTCTGTACCAGGGTGTACAGTAAACTGATCCACTACTAGGGCCTGTCATATCACAAGATTGTACAGAGCCTGGACCAGGGTGTTCAGTAAACTGATCCACTGCTAGGGCCTGCCATGTCAAAACAGGTTGTACGTAGTCTGTACCAGGGTGTACAGTAAACTGATCCACTGTTAGGGCCTGCCATGTCACAACAGATTGTACAGAGCCTGGACCAGGATGTACAGATTGTACAGTAAACTGATCCACTGTTAGGGCCTGCCATGTCACAACAGATTGTACAGAGCCTGGACCAGGATGTACAGATTGTACAGTAAACTGATCCACTGTTAGGGCCTGCCATGTCACAACAGATTGTACAGAGCCTGGACCAGGATGTACAGATTGTACAGTAAACTGATCCACTGTTAGGGCCTGCCATATCACAACAGATTGTACAGAGTCTGGACCAGGGTGTACAGTAAACTGATCCACTGTCAGGGCCTGCCATCTCACAACAGATTGTACAGAGTCTGGACCAATGGTGTACAGTAAGCTGATCCACTGTTAGGGCCTGTCATGCCACAACATATTGTACAGTCTGGACCAGGGTGTACAGTAAACTGATCCACTGTTAGGGCCTGCCATATCGCAACAGATTGTACAGTAAACTGATCCACTGTTAAGGCCTGCCATATCATATCGCAACACTGGCACTGGTACTGGCACAGAGACTCCAGAAGGATGCATCCTGGTCTTCACTTATTTTACTGTATCTAATGTTACATATGTCATGAAAGCTTTTCAACTTCTTATGTGGTGCTGTAGAATATTCTTCCACTTTTGATAAACTAAATTTGCTGATTCAATGCCATGAACATTTAGAGCCTCATCATGGTGCTTGTTTTACCCCACTGGGCTGTTAGGTTTGGAGAAGAATTCATTGAATACAGATGATGAACACCAAATCCTGTCATCAACTTACTTGGACGTTCAGTCTTTGGATGGTGGTGGGATAGCCTAGTGGTAGCCTAGTGTCGGGGACAATGTGTGAAGCCCATTTCTGGTGTCCCCAACCATGATATTGCTGGAATATTGCTAAATGCGGTGTAAACTTTAACTCACTCACTTCAATCTTTGGGAAAACCATTCACTCGTCTTGTCCTGATAAACAAGGGGGATAATTCTATGGATACATGTCTATATTACAATACAGAAGTGATATATTGTAACAAAGAAGTTGTAGATCCATAGAACTATCTCCCATGTTCATGATCCCAACTTGTAAATGCCATACTTTATACGTACTTTATATTAGGGATTACACTTGGGATGAATTAAAGTATTAAGTGCATGCAGATACGTCATCTATTTTGACATGGCCGATGTAGTACAGCAATTTTAGTGCCAGTCTAAAAAATGGTCTATTAATCAAGTGGAGCTTCATGTCCCCTCATTATTGTGGCAACACTGTAAAACAATATTCTGGACTTGAGGAATCTTGTAAAATACACTTGAGCCCAAGTTGAGGCCTTTCATAGTAAGTGAATATGGTTTTACACAGCTTTTAACAACATTCCTGCAATATCATGTGGAACATAAGAAACAGGCTTCATATATTGTACCTACATGAGGAATTGAACCCACATTTTCGGTGTTGTATGTGAATGCTTTAACCACAAGGCTACCACGCCAACCCTTAATGAGATATCTCTCACCATATTACATGGTAAACAAAAAGATAAAACTACCAATTTGACAATAAACATACTTACTATTTACTGATCCAAAAGCACCTATGGACATCAATTAAAGATGGCCCTTCACAAATCTATATCATGATTAACAACAACACATGGCATGAAACTAAACTGTATTTTCACATCAATTAAATCAGTTGCATCATAACCTGTTTATCAAGCTTTACTCATACCTTCAGGAAACAAAGACATTCAACTTATAACAGCTTGATAATTCAGACAGATAACATATTCTTTAACAGGCAACCAGCTCATAATATATTAGGATAGCAAGATAAATCATGTATGGTGGAGTAAAATGCATAATATATTATCACATTATTTATAACTGGTAAAATCACTGTATAACCTCCACAATATAGACAATGCAACTCATTAATATTTGGTGAATCACTGTAGCCTTCCTTTTCACATATGTCCACTAAAAGTGAAATGTTCCATAAACTTGATAGATTATTAATCAGTATAATATTATGGGTACTACTGCAGTGATTTGGGGAGACAGATGGTAATAGGGCACTACATAGTTGATAGGGCATTCATCTATATCATTACTAAATGTGAAAAGTTTTTTGTATCAATCAATCAATGGCAACAGTCTGCATAAACCCTGATTTTGATCAACACAAAAGATGTTGGTTAATTACAGTAACTAGTGTGTAATGGTATCAATCACTGTCAATATGATTTACAATCAAATGTTAAGTGGATTTTATCACTTGTCAGCAATACATAAACGAAGCACTAAATATTCCAGTGTTGAGTTTGGTCTGCTTCAGCTATCACTGACCAATTAGGTGAATGATCATTGGCAGCCAGCCAATTGAAGTCATCAATGTCTGCCCAGTTGTTTCTCTTCCTGTCAAGACCTGCAACCTGATAATGTTCATCAAGGTCAGGATACTTCCAGTTATAAGGAGCAAACCGAGTCCTGGTGCTGTCCTCAATGATAGCTTTACTGGTAACATGAATGTAGAAATCGGTGTCTTGAGTAGTATGGATCCTCAGTTGCTGACACGGTAGAACAAACGTACAGCCAACACACTGCCTAATAAATACTGAACCAGATACCGGCCCACTGAATACCCTACAGTTGTTGAGTTTATTGATGTGTATAGCTGATGGTGCTCCCAGTAGTTTGACTGTGCAGTCTGTCAGGTCTGCCAATGCAACATCTTTCTGGTTTAGTTCTTCCGAAGTTTTCTCAAGCACTTTGGAAACTTCACCAACAAACTTTACACTCTGCCAGTTCAACCTCAAGATTAGTCTGAGTGTTCGCAGCATGGTCAACTACATCCTCAACCAGTTTAGGGGCTTTAGCTTTCTCCATTTTCTTCGACTTGAAAGCAAACCTTTTCTTTGGTATCATGACATCTCGCTTTTCCTGGATAGCGACTTGCAGCTTATTCATCGTCTGCTGGGCTTTGCTAACTTCATACGAGGATAGAAACATTGTGGACTCCGACACATACTTCTGCAACTTGGCCAGATGCGACGAAACATTGTCAAAATGTTCCACAAGTCCATTTTCCGGTATCTGTTCGCTGTTAGAAAGTTGTGATTCGATATTCTGTTTCTCTTTGGAAAAATTATCTAGGAAGCACACAGTGCTCTCTTGTGCAGCATCAGTTAACGACTTTTCCTCTTGTCGTTTTTGAAGCTCCGCTTGTCTTTCATCGTTTCTCTTTTGAAGTCGTTTTTCAACTTCACGCTTTTTCTTGTCATCTTGCAAATCAGATTCAACAGGTGATTCTCCTAAGGTCGACATTTCGCGTGAGGACTGATAACGGGTCGTTGCTATTTATCACACTGATCATGACCGCGATGCCGCTTATAAACAAGAAAAAAACCGGGGCAGATGAGCCATCTAATCCCTGCTTTGAGGCCGTTTATCTCTGAGCTAAACATAATTTGTGCAAGAAATGATCTAATATAGTTTTTATCGTTTTATCGTTTGGAAGTTGAAAAATATAAACTATCGTTGCTGTAAGCGATAACAACAACCAAGGGCGGGTAACTCTGTTGTATGACACAAAACTGGTGGCGTGTCAGAATGTTGACTCATTTGCCAAAGATGGGATCGTATCATACCTGATAGCTTGCTTTGTCATTGATCAACAGTTTTTACTAGGGCCGATGTCATGACGCATTGTTTTGTTGTGTGTAGGATTAGAAAGTCAATTTTTATTTAGAAAGAATCTCTGTGTGTAACTGACAAGAAACAGAATATATGATTTCAGGACGAGTTGAAACTTCGCTACAGATTTACATGTGTACGATATCAATACTTTATATAGCATAGGAGGCAATATTTTCAGAGTGAAATGATGTCATTTCTATGCATGAATTGGGTTTGTGAAAATGATTAGTTTTCAATAGACCAGTCCAGTGATTGGATAAAGGAAAAGTTCTTGGGGTTGTGGGCAAAAGGGCCAAAGGACAAAAGGGCCAAAACTGAAAAAGTCAAAAGGGCCATAGATCAAATTCAAATAACATATATATTTTATATGTGTGTAGTAATAATACTATCAAATAGTAATATATAGTGTGATCATCATACATTCAGGTGTTGATATGTGATCAAATATTCATAATTAATTCAAATGTTCATAATTTACACATCTTTAAAGTTCACTACAGACATCATCATCATCACTCCACACATCAGCAGCTGTAATGGAAGGAGGCTGACTCCCATGTGGAGAGCTGGGATCATCTTGTACAGTCATAACTGCTGTCTTGTTACAAGCAACAAACTTTACAGGCATAGTTACCAATTTGAATTGTGGTTGAACTGTTCGTCTTATATAGGATTCTCAGTCATGAGACCAATCACAACTAATTAAAATGTTAATCTTGTTTAGATTACTGACTAGTGTAATTGTCACCAGCGACTCTGTTAAAACCTCTTTTAACCATTACATAAACAGTTGTATGGTTGACTATACTCATAAAATAAACACTTAACCACTCTGAGATGTTTTAAATATACAAAACTGAGACACTCTGAGATGTTTAGGATTACAACTACTGCAACAACATAAAATGAATTTCTTCTAATCTTACTATTTTCTAAAAGTTTGGCCCTTTTGACTTAAATCTGTCCCTTTTGACTTTCCCTTGGCCCTTTTGACTTTTCTTTGTCCCTTTTGTCCTTTGTCCCTTTTGACCTTTTCTCTGAAAACAATAGCATCAGAATTATTGAAGGAATGATAACCAAGAAGTTTGGAAATTTTAACCATAAATTGTATATTTATACACGCTTATAGAGATGATTGACAGGTCATGCTATCGGAGTGGGGGCAGAGGTCAGGTGGGTGAGAGGCCGTAAAGATTTGATTCAATTTAGCCTCCAGCATGTTTCCACACATGGTCGTAGAAGAAGAGAGGTGCGAGGCGTGAGATAGGATAAGTTTAAAAATAAACACTTTGAGATGCGCATAAGGCACCGAGGTTGCTGAAGTAATGTAGCTGTTACCTGCCCTCCATCACGTGCTGGGCCAGCGGTTATTGTGTTGCCATGGTCATGTTGTAGTTTACTTTAGTCAGTTCAGTCTGTTTTTCATTTGTATAATAACCAAACTTGTTATGTTCTTGTAACTTTTGTTTCTTGTTACTTGGTATTTCTTTAGATAGTTAGATGGGCTTAACTCCCACTCTACATTGCTGGTACAGTTCGACTTAATGGGTCTTTGGATTGCATCTTGCCAGACTAATTAGGACTGGGCCATCACGTTCATTGCTCTTCATGGGTCTTGCAGGTCTTGGATGATCTTTACTTCACTGGAGGCCATGTGCTTCCTCACATCAACTAGTAACTGTGCTGTTAATGTTCGCGGCAATGCTGTGACAGGTGATCCCTGCGTCATGCATGTCAGTAACGTGCTATCATGTATAAGTCTGCATCTTACATATCAAGATAGTTAATTTTTAATACTGTTACCTTCTAAATCAGTTCAGAAAACTGCAGTACAATCGCCTGTTCAGACCAAAAATTGCTCTTGAATTCAGGTGGTGGTTAGTTAGTTCTCATGTGGACATATATGTATCACCTATGTTCACCTCACCTATCATTATAGATAATGCAATGAATAGGTCTTTATGATCGTCAACATCCATCTGCATGATATGGATTTAAAACACTTTAAGCAATGTACTAAAGGTCTCCGAGTTGTCCCCCTCACAACTGGTCTTCTCCCTGTTGCAGATATGACAAATGCTGAAGCCTGTGTATGTACTATACATCATGTACCACCCTGTGGGATGTAAGGTTGGAGGAGATTGGTCAGAGTAGTCAGTGGGAACAACATGTTAAAAAGCAGTGTTTTTGTTGTTGTAAACTCATAAAAAGTTAATCATTTAACAATTAGTTAAACTTAAAAATACTATACCTAAAACAAAAACACATACTCCAAGGGATGGTGGGGTAGCCTAGTGGTTACAGCGTTGGCTCGTCACGTCGAAAACCCGGATTCGATTCCCCACATGGGTACAATGTGTGAAGCCCATTTCTGGTGTCCCCCGCGGTGATACTGCTGGAATATTGCTAAAAGTGGCGTAAACCTAAACTCAGACATACTCCAAGATTGTGCTTGACCAAGTGTTACTGTACAAGTACTCATGGGTGATCCTTTGTCTGGACCACACCAGTACTCATGGACGATCCTTTGTCTGTCCCATAGTCTATTTGTGGGTGATCCTTTGTCTGTCCCATAGTCTATTTGTGGGTGATCCTTTGTCTGGACCATAGTCTATTTGTGGGTGATCCTTTGTCTGGACCACACCAGTACTCATGGACGATCCTTTGTCTGTCCCATAGTCTATTTGTGGGTGATCCTTTGTCTGTCCCATAGTCTATTTGTGGGTGATCCTTTGTCTGGACCATAGTCTATTTGTGGGTGATCCTTTGTCTGGACCATACCAGTACTCCTGGGTGATCCTTTGTCTGGACCATACCAGTACTCATGGATGATTCTTTGTCTGGACCATACCAGTACTCCTGGGTGATCCTTTGTCTGGACCATAGTCTATTTGTGGGTGATCCTTTGTCTGGACCATACCAGTACTCCTGGGTGATCCTTTGTCTGGACCATAGTCTATTTGTGGGTGATCCTTTGTCCCATAGTCTATTTGTGGGTGATCCTTTGTCTGGACCATAGTCTATTTGTGGGTGATCCTTTGTCTGGACCATACCAGTACTCCTGGGTGATCCTTTGTCTGGACCATACCAGTACTCATGGATGATTCTTTGTCTGGACCATACCAGTACTCCTGGGTGATCCTTTGTCTGGACCATAGTCTATTTGTGGGTGATCCTTTGTCTGGACCATACCAGTACTCATGGATGATTCTTTTTCTGGACCATAGTCTATTTGTGGATGATTCTTTTTCTGGACCATAGTCTATTTGTGGGTGATCCTTTGTCTGGACCATAGTCTATTTTTATTTTTTTTTATTATTATAGGATATTTATATAGCGCACATATCCAGGCAACTAGTGCATGCTCAAGGCGCTGGTATTTTCCCCTCGATCATTGGATGTCAATTTGTGGGTGATCTTTTGTCTGGACCACACCAGTACTCATGGGTGATCCTTTGTCTGGACCACACCAGTACTCCTGGGTGATCCTTTGTCTGGACCACACCAGTACTCATGGGTGATCCTTTGTCTGGACCACACCAGTACTCATGGATGATTCTTTTTCTGGACCATAGTCTATTTGTGGGTGATCCTTTGTCTGGACCATAGTCTATTTGTGGGTGATCCTTTGTCTGGACCATAGTCTATTTGTGGGTGATCCTTTGTCTGGACCACACCAGTACTCATGGGTGATCCTTTGTCTGGACCACACCAGTACTCATGGGTGATCCTTTGTCTGGACCACACCAGTACTCATGGGTGATCCTTTGTCTGGACCACACCAGTACTCATGGATGATTCTTTTTCTGGACCATAGTCTATTTGTGGGTGATCCTTTGTCTGGACCATAGTCTATTTGTGGGTGATCCTTTGTCTGGACCATACCAGTACTCCTGGGTGATCCTTTGTCTGGACCATACCAGTACTCATGGATGATTCTTTGTCTGGACCATACCAGTACTCCTGGGTGATCCTTTGTCTGGACCATAGTCTATTTGTGGGTGATCCTTTGTCTGGACCATACCAGTACTCATGGATGATTCTTTTTCTGGACCATAGTCTATTTGTGGGTGATCCTTTGTCTGGACCATAGTCTATTTGTGGGTGATCTTTTGTCTGGACCACACCAGTACTCATGGGTGATCCTTTGTCTGGACCACACCAGTACTCATGGATGATTCTTTTTCTGGACCATAGTCTATTTGTGGGTGATCCTTTGTCTGGACCATAGTCTATTTGTGGGTGATCCTTTGTCTGGACCATAGTCTATTTGTGGGTGATCCTTTGTCTGGACCACACCAGTACTCATGGGTGATCCTTTGTCTGGACCACACCAGTACTCATGGGTGATCCTTTGTCTGGACCACACCAGTACTCATGGGTGATCCTTTGTCTGGACCACACCAGTACTCATGGATGATTCTTTTTCTGGACCATAGTCTATTTGTGGGTGATCCTTTGTCTGGACCATAGTCTATTTGTGGGTGATCCTTTGTCTGGACCATAGTCTATTTTTCGGGTGATCCTTTGTCTGGACCATACCAGTACTCCTGGGTGATCCTTTGTCTGGACCACACCAGTACTCATGGATGATTCTTTGTCTGGACCATAGTCTATTTGTGGGTGATCCTTTGTCTGGACCATACCAGTACTCATGGGTGATCCTTTGTCTTTACCATGCTAGTACTTGTAGGTAATGCTATGTTTGGACCATACCAGCACTTGTGGTTTATCCTTTGCCTGTCCCATACCTTTATTTGTTGGTCATTCTTTGTCCAGCTCACACCAGTACTTTGGTACTTCCATACCAGTCCTCATGGGTCATCCTGTACTCAGACCACACTAGTACTCATGGCTTTCAGAAAGGTGAACCTGAGTGTGTAGGACATTTGACTGCTGTGGCTGACACCAACTGCCAGGACCTGAACTACTGTGGACCTGAGTGTGTAGGACATTTGACTGCTGTGGCTGACACCAACTACTAGGACCTGAACTACTGTGGACCTGAGTGTGTAGGACATTTGACTGCTGTGGCTGACACCAACTACCAGGACCTGAACTACTGTGGACCTGAACTACACTTGACTGCTGTGGCTGACACTAACTACCAGGACCTGAACTACTGTCAACCTGTGTGTGGGACATTTGACTGCTGTGGCTGACACCAACTACCAGGACCTGAACTACTGTCAACCTGAGTGTGTAGGACATTTGACTGCTGTGGCTGACAACTACCAGGACTACCAGGACCTGAACTACTGTCAACCTGAGTGTGTAGGACATTTGACTGCTGTGGCTGACACCAACTGTCAACCTGAGTGTGTAGGACATTTGACTGCTGTGGCTGACACCAACTACCAGGACCTGAACTACTGTCAACCTGAGTGTGTAGGACATTTGACTGCTGTGGCTGACACCAACTACCAGGACCTGAACTACTGTCAACCTGAGTGTGTAGGACATTTGACTGCTGTGGCTGACACCAACTACCAGGACCTGAACTACTGTCAACCTGAGTGTGTAGGACATTTGACTGCTGTGGCTGGCACCAACTACCAGGACCTGAACTACTGTCAACCTGAGTGTGTAGGACATTTGACTGCTGTGGCTGACACCAACTACCAGGACCTGAACTACTGTCAACCTGTGTGACTGCTGTGGGACATTTGACTGCTGTGGCTGACACCAACTACCAGGACCTGAACTACTGTCAACCTGAGTGTGTAGGACATTTGACTGCTGTGGCTGGCACCAACTACCAGGACCTGAACTACTCTCAACCTGAGTGTGTAGGACATTTGACTGCTGTGGCTGGCACCAACTACCAGGACCTGAACTACTCTCAACCTGAGTGTGTAGGACATTTGACTGCTGTGGCTGACACCAACTACCAGGACCTGAACTACTCTCAACCTGAGTGTGTAGGACATTTGACTGCTGTGGCTGACACCAACTACCAGGACCTGAACTACTGTCAACCTGAGTGTGTAGGACATTTGACTGCTGTGGCTGACACCAACTACCAGGACCTGCACTACTGTGGAGCTGTCTCCCTCCATCACATCACACAAGACAGAGCCTTGGGACACACAATGACAAACACCTGTGTAATATAATTACTTTATTGATACAGGTAGCAAAATAGATGATAATTGTTGGCTAAACTGATGATGATGTGAAAATTGTACAAAATGGCAGAATAACATTATTGACAGCATTCATCTGAGTAGATATGTACATATTTCAGATCGTTTCCAGTGTGACAGTAGACTACTACAGAGTAGTGGTGTTGCCTACAAGCCGAGGCGACACACAGATGTCTGTTTGATGTATAATAAGCTACAAGGCACGACTATCACAGACTTGTGAAGCACAGAAAGACATCTAGGAATAAAATATGCAATAATTCAGTGTATAGAGCATGGCAGTAAATAACAACCTTACAACAAGAGAAATATTATGTACAATATTATGTATATATTTCATTATGAATTCTTTATTATGTTAAACAATATTATGTCATATCATGGTCCCTGCTTTGAGACAGTCTCCCAGTCACACACACAGAGAATGTTCTGTGACGCCATCTCGTTGTTGAAGGTCCTCTACAGTGTGACCAACTCTGCTGCCTTGTAGAGATTATATCACAGGAGACACGGAAGTGTGCCTGCCCAACATCGACCTCACATACACAGTTTCCCGTGGCTTCTGAACATTCACTATTTCCGGGGTTTCCAGAAACACTTTATATTTTCCCAGTGTATCACACATACAATTGTTCCATTTACTGTGCTCACGCAAGTCCAAATAATCCATCTAAGAAGTCAGAGATTCAAACAGTTGCCATGGCAACCACATGAAACTGGGATCCAATCAACAGGTTTTGTGTATAACTTTGGTAGAAAGATGCAATGTTTGTTCAACACTTGGGGGGCCTGTCATTCTGTGTACTGTAAAGATGGTGACTTCAGCAATCTACATTGGTGGAGGCCCCTGGGTGTAGCGCAACATCGGCGACAGTGACTGCTGCAGGTTGTTGGCAAGGACGCAGCTGTACTCATCCTCACAGATAGGGACCAGGCAGGCCATGCCCAGCAGCAGCAGTAACAACAGCTGGAGTGGCAATGCTGTCCGCAACACTCGCGCAAACAGCGGTGCCCGTCGTCGCCGGAGGGACACGATATCACGTGCGGTATTTAAACTGAAAGAGTTGAAAGTAGAGTGTGACACTGTGTCCATGACAACACACATAAGTGATAAACAGCGATGTAGATCATTGAGTGATGTGACGGTGATGAACAGGGAGATGATCTGATGCAATAGGGAACAATGATGGAAGTAATTAGAAAAGAATATTTCTTTAACCATTTCAGAAATATTTAAAGTGATTACTGAAGTATTACACCATCAGTGTGAAAGATTTTGAAAGGGAAATCTTGATGAATTACAACTAATTGCCCATTGTTTGAAAGATGGCACATGGAACTATGAGATCAGCTTGTTTAGTGAAGCATGAGTACTGCAGAAGGTATGGAGGGTGAGAAGGTTACAAATGGAATGAGCGATGATTAGAACGGAGCTTTGTTGACATCAGCCATCTGGTTGGCATAGTGATATATTGTCTGCTATATGTCTCCTGCTCCAGTATTACACCAGCTCCAGAAGCGTGACCTGTATATATGTATATGGACATTCTGCTATGTTATACAGCTTATACATGCAACTGCAAGCCCTATCTACTGCAATAAAGAAGATGTCTATCCATAACCAAATATTCCTCTTCATCATACCAGCTTATAAATGTCACTAAAGGAACCTACATATCCAGACAGCTCGTATATGAAGCTGCGGGAGTTAGTCCTGTTTACACTGCCCTGATGCCCTGAACAGTAGTCTAGCTGCGGGAGTTAGTCCTGTTTACACTGCCCTGATGCCCTGAACAGTATTCTAGCTGCGGGAGTTAGTCCTGTTTACACTGCCCTGATGCCCTGAACAGTAGTCTAGCTGCGGAGTTAGTCCTGTTTACACTGCCCTGATGCCCTGAACAGTATTCTAGCTGCGGGAGTTAGTCCTGTTTACACTGCCCTGATGCCCTGAACAGTATTCTAGCTGCGGGAGTTAGTCCTGTTTACACTGCCCTGATGTCCTGAACAGTATTCTAGCTGCGGGAGTTAGTCCTGTTTACACTGCCCTGATGCCCTGAACAGTAGTCTAGCTGCGTGAGTTAGTCCTGTTTACACTGCCCTGATGCCCTGAACAGTAGTCTAGCTGCGTGAGTTAGTCCTGTTTACACTGCCCTGATGCCCTGAACCGTATTCTAGCTGCAGGAGTTAGTCCTGTTTACACTGCCCTGATGCCCTGAACAGTAGTCTAGCTGCGTGAGTTAGTCCTGTTTACACTGTCCTGATGCCCTGAACCGTATTCTAGCTGCGGGAGTTAGTCCTGTTTACACTGCCCTGATGCCCTGAACCGTATTCTAGTTGTTGCAGAGACAGCGTAGGTGTTTCTCCTTCCATCCATAGTGGATACTTGGCTTGTTTTAATTCTCATTTTCATAAAATTAATTAAAGTTTTTAATGAATCTATCTGCAAGTGTGCTTCAGTTACATATAACACTGGTGACAAAAGTGGCAATCACACACACACGATACATGTGACACAAACGTGATCCAGAAGTGATTCACGTGATACACGTGATGCTTCCGTGACAATCACATATGTGACTCTCACACACACTAGTGAAATGTGTCCACGATATAAGCCTACACTAGTGAACAGTTTGCACAATGTATAAAGAAGAAAGTTGTCATGCAAAGCAATGTGTTGACAAATGCCTTAAACAGGCATTGAAGGAACTGACTACTCATTTCTGAAAGTTGAACTAAACTGATAGAAAATGTAAAACAACAACAAATCAAGATGCAGGAATCTGTTTCCAAGTTCTAGAAGATGTTCTGCTGTCAGTGATCATCACAGAACTGTGGAGGAAGGAGGTAGACTGAACAACAAATGACGGATGTGTCAAGGTTGAAGCAAACATAAAGTCAGAGTAAAACCATTGAGGCTGTCGCGCACAAGCTGTGCACCACGGCAACAGAAGGGAGTGCCCACAGGAACAACTCTCCGAGAACTTGTCATGGTCAAGGCCAAATGGGCAAGCATCAGTGAGTGTCTAGCTACAGAAGGCGCTGGAGACCTACAGCTGCTATGTTAACTTGTGTTTGATACTCGCATCAACTACACATATTTCTGTTACATGCTTTCATCCCAGGGAGGACTTTCAGGGGACATACCAATACAAGGGCGTGTTACTGGTGAGACTTTAGTATGTATGTTGGTGCATCAGTGCTGGTGTTAGACATGCGGAACCTTTGTGTGTGGTTTTGAGGTAGTGCCCGTGGTTGATGGTGTGACTACCTGCAGGAGAGTGCCTGTGTGTAACTGTTGGTATCGTAGGAGAGTGCCTGTGTGTAACTGTTGATACCTGCAGGAGAGTGACTGTTGGTACCTGTGGGAGAGTGCCTGTGTGTGACTGTCGGTACCTGTAGGAGAGAGTCTGTGTGTGACTGATGGTACCTGCAGGAAAGTGTCTGCATGTGACTGATGGTACCTCCAGGAGAGTTCCTGTGTGTGACTGATGGTACCTGCAGGAGAGTGCCTGTGTGTGTCTGATGGTACCTGCAGGAGAGTTCCTGTGTGTGTCTGATGGTATCTGTAGGAGAGTGACTGTTAGTACCTGTAGGAGAGCGCCTGCATGTGTGACTGATGGTACCTGTAGGAGAGTTCCTGTGTGTGACTGATGGTACCTGTAGGAGAGTTCCTGTGTGTGACTGATGGTACCTGCAGGAGAGCTGACTGATGGTACCTGCAGGAGAGTTCCTGTGTGTGACTGATGGTACCTGCAGGAGAGTTCCTGTGTGTGACTGATGGTACCTGCAGGAGAGTTCCTGTGTGTGACTGATGGTACCTGCAGGAGAGTTCCTGTGTGTGACTGATGGTACCTGCAGGAGAGCTCCTGTGTGTGACTGATGGTACCTGTAGGAGAGCGTCTGCATGTGACTGATGGTACCTGCAGGAGAGTTCCTGTGTGTGACTGATGGTACCTGCAGGAGAGTTCCTGTGTGTGACTGATGGTACCTGTAGGAGAGCGTCTGCATGTGACTGATGGTACCTGTAGGAGAGCGTCTGCATGTGACTGATGGTACCTGCAGGAGAGAGTCTGCGTGTAACTGATGGTACCTGTAGGAGAGAGTCTGTGTGTAACTGTTGGTACCTGCAGGAGAGAGTCTGTGTGTAACTGTTGGTACCTGCAGGAGAGAGTCTGTGTGTAACTGTTGGTACCTGTAGGAGAGAGTCTGCGTGTGACTGATGGTACCTGTAGGAGAGCGTCTGCATGTGACTGATGGTACCTGCAGGAGAGAGTGTGTGTAACTGTTGGTACCTGTAGGAGAGAGTCTGCTGTGTAACTGTTGGTACCTGTAGGAGAGCGTCTGCATGTGACTGATGGTACCTGTGGAGTGATGTGACTGATGGTACCTGCAGGAGAGAGTGTGTGTAACTGTTGGTACCTGTAGGAGAGCGTCTGCATGTGACTGATGGTACCTGTAGGAGAGCGTCTGCATGTGACTGATGGTACCTGTAGGAGAGCGTCTGCATGTGACTGATGGTACCTGCAGGAGAGAGTGTGTGTAACTGTTGGTACCTGTAGGAGAGTGCTTGTTTGGACTAATAATGTTGGAGGAGGAGGTGGTAGAGGTAGAGTGTCAGACCAATATAAGCCATGTTGCTGTTGATGTTCTACACTAATGTTGTTACCAACACCCATGCAATGCAGGTACTTCCCAGAGTGCGAGATTGCTAAGTCGTGCACTGCCCCTGCACATTGATCTATCTAAACCCAGTCCTCTTGGGCAGCCATATTGGAGTCTGAGGCAGCACAAAGGTAGTAACGATGCACCAAAGCAAACATTGAACATGCTGAGAATCATGACCCAGAAGTCTGGGCCCCTCCCCTCTCCCTCCAAGGAATGGGGAAGGAGTGGTAGGGGAATGGTATTTACTTGTCAGTTTCGTCCGCTGGCTGGAGCAGGGGTCGAGTGTCTCCAAACAGAAGCTGTAGAAAGCAACACAATCATATTTATAGGGGAGATAACTGAAGTAAGGATGGTTATGCGTTACAAGGTTTACAACTACAAATTACCCACAGATTGTTGGCTGTACTATCAGTATACTGACATGTCTACAGTATGGAGGAGCTTCCTGCACACAACAAATACTTAGTGCTTCTGGCCAGAGTGCTGCTCGCTTTCTAGGCTGCTCAGCATACAACATTTAAGTTGACAAAAAAATCTTGAATGCCCTTGATTTTGATTCCTGTAATGATTGCATGACTCTGATTCTCCTGCGTACCTGTCGTGAGAGGGCAAAGGGTGATCGATTCCTCACTCTCAAGGAGGATCCTGGCCTCAGTAGGGATGACCTTGGACTGCTTGATCGTGATCCTCGCGATGTCCCAGAGGATACATCTGATACATCTAAGTTTGCTGGCTGGAACAACCCAAAACAACTACAGATCAGCTAAAAACACACTTTATCCAAACTATTTAGGTCCCAAGTACATATGAAATGTTTGAACAACTTAACCCTTCAGTTAGCAGGAGTTCCTAAGACAACTACTCACCGATGCCCGAGCAGAGATGTGTAGCTTGTTCTCCAGACTAGAGATATAGGATGATGTCAGCCGAAGTAATGCCCTTACACGGTTGGCAATGATGTGCATTTTATCTTTGGCATTAACCATCTCCTGTGAGTCAGTGTTCATATACAGCTGGTCTGTGGTGTCCTTGATGGCCAGGATCTTAGGCTGGTTCCTCTCCAGCTCTCCATGCAGCTCCTGCAACAGTCCTCCACATCATACTGGGTATCATCACAGAAGGTACCACTTTACAGGGTACCACCTGACAGGGTACCAGTATACAGGGTACAGTCATGTAGGGCTACCATCATATCGTCATATAATAAGCCAACATCAGGTAGAGATATGGACTTATCATCAGCTGGTTATATTGACTTACTATCAATCGGTTGAACTGACTTACCATCAATTGGTTGTACTGACTTACCAGGTTGTACTGACTTGCCATCAGCTGGTTGTACTGACTTGCCATCAGCTGGTTGTACTGACTTGCCATCAGCTGGTTGTACTGACTTACCATCAGCTGACTGTACTGACTTACCATCAGCTGGTTGTACTGACTTACCATCAGCTGGCTGTACTGACTTACCATCAGCTGGTTGTACTGACTTACCATCAGCTGGCTGTACTGACTTACCATCAGCTGGTTGTACTGACTTACCATCAGCTGGTTGTACTGACTTACCATCAATCTGTTGTACTGCAGCCACAGGTGTGTCTCATCAGCATTCAGCTTAATGGGCTCACACTTCTGCATCCTGTTCTCGATGCTCTCCAGCCACATGTAGCGGTCATGTATTTCATGATGGAACTCCTGACTCTGCAGCAGGGCCACCTGCAGGCCACGGTGGACACTATCAGCCCGTGAGTTGACTGCCTCCCATCGTTCGTTCATCTGTCGGAGTTTCTCCTGCATATCACGGCCATCTGCTGTGGAGAGGTTGATGAAGTTCTTGCTGATGAGGTTGATGGACAACACCCGGGCTTTCTTTGACTCCAGCTGCACCAGGAAGTCCTGAAACACATGTTTGTGATTGTCCACAGATCTGGCATAAACTCATTCCCATAAGATTCTTGCATATCATCTCACCTTGTACTGTCTGATGACACTTTCCAGTTCTGCCATGTCGCCAGGCAACGGTTGCTGGGCTGACTGCACGTCATCTCACCTTGTACTGTCTGATGACACTTTCCAGTTCTGCCATGTCGCCAGGCAACGGTTGCTGGGCTGACTGCACGTCATCTCACCTTGTACTGTCTGATAACACTGTCCAGTTCTGCCATGTCGCCAGGCAACGGTTGCTGGGCTGACTGCACGTCATCTCACCTTGTACTGTCTGATGACACTTTCCAGTTCTGCCATGTCGCCAGGCAGGCAGCGGTTGCTGGGCTGACTGCCGCGTCATGCTCATCTCACCTTGTACTGTCTGATGACACTTTCCAGTTCTGCCATGTTGCCAGGTAACGGTTGTTGGGCTGACTGCATGTCAACTCACCTTGTACTGTCTGATGACACTGTCCAGTTCTGCCATGTCGCCAGGCAACGGTTGTTGGGCTGACTGCATGTCAACTCACCTTGTACTGTCTGATGACACTTTCCAGTTCTGCCATGTCGCCAGGCAACGGTTGCTGGGCTGACTGCAGGGCCTCGGCCTCATCCAGCCAGGCCAGCATGTTGTCCAGGTCGACCCGGAACTGTGTCTGGTCCTGGCGCTCGGTCACCACCTTGTACTCACGCTCCGTGACACGCAGCTGGAGGATCTCCCAACGCTGCACAACACCTGCAGACAACCGAGGCAGTCAGTGTACATACATAACAGGCAGTCTTCTGAACATATGTACATGAGAAACTGAACAAGAGAAACTTACTTCTGACTTGAGTGTCAAGATAATTCATTCGTGTCTGGCCTGTCTCCGACTTGAGGCGCTGCTCCAGACGTTGAACTGTCTCAATCGCCCGCTCACAATCGGACCGATAACTATGCTGCAACACAGAGGGGAATACTGGTGTATTTAGTGTCAGCTGCCACTCCCTTCAAAGGATTAACACTCAATGTCAGTGTGACACAATAAAGAGGTACTCCAGACAAATGTGTGCTGCAAATGGCTACAGAGACATACACGGCAGAAATATGGAGGACATACGAGACTACTGCTGTCTGCTCCGGAGGAGATCTGCCTCTCGGCCACAAGCAGCTTCCCTGCAGCATCCTCAATAGCATCCCCAAGCTTGTTGAGGAGGGGGTCATACTTGGCTGTCTTCCCCTTCTGACCCAACTCCGACTTCATCTTCTGTCGCTTCTCAACTCGCTTGCTGGCATCTGCAACAATAAATGGTGAGTATGTAAGTAGCTTTCTCTTCTTGCATCCTGTCAATCCATGTAAACCCATCAGCTCCCCCTGTGTCCATGTACAGTGTTAAGGTCACCCAGTGACAATCGCTCGTTATGCATCACCTGTGTCTAGAGTTGATGATCGTGGCATTGTGCGACGTTTCTGTGGGGGGCTCTCTGGTGGGGAACTGGCCAAGTAGGCCTCCAGCTCTGTGACATCCAAGTCTACTGTGGCTGATGTATCCTGCATCTGTCTCCGCCGCACATCGACAGATGTGACACTCATCTCCTGCAGAAGCAGAGAGCCCAGAGTAAGTTCAGGACAGTCATATGGCAAAATATTACTATCTTTTGTTTTAATGAAACAAAGAAATTAGAAGCAACCAATTCAATAAAGACTCTAACTGACGCTCTAAGTTCTGAGTGTCTGCTACCACCATTGGAGATGGCTGAGTCAACTGTCCCAGAATTCTATAATAATCTGAGGCACAAGGCGTAACTTCTCTGAGGGAAGACTGTTGGTAATGACAGCAACGTGGGTACCTACCTCCTCATCAGGATTCACCATGGTACTCCTCTGCTCAAACAGACGTGTCTCCTCAATCTGAAAACAATCAGTAGACAGTTCACTCTCCAGCACAGTCCCCTGACCAGTAAAACATCCATATTCACACCACCTATCCATATAACAACGACTATGCACTACTACATTCAACCAGGAGAATGGAAACAGTGCATCATGTATAAGCAGCAGTGATGCCAATGCCCCATACCCTACACCCCGTGTGTGTTGTATAGAGTACACTGCCACCTGTGTTCTACCATGTGTCCTGCCTTCTACCCACCTGTGTTATACCATGTGTCCTGCCTTCTACCCACTTGTGTTCTACCATGTGTCCTGCCTTCTACCCACCTGTGTTATACCACATGTCCTGCCTTCTACCCACCTGTGTTATACCATGTGTCCTGCCTTCTACCCACCTGTGTTATACCATGTGTCCTGCCTTCTACCCACCTGTGTTATACCATGTGTCCTGCCTTCTACCCACCTGTGTTATACCATGTGTCCTGCCTTCTACCCACCTGTGAATTACCATGTGTGTCCTGCCTTCTACCCACCTGTGTTATACCATGTGTCCTGCCTTCTACCCACCTGTGTTCTACCATGTGTTCTGCCTTCTACCCACCTGTGTTATACCATGTGTCCTGCCTTCTACCCACCTGTGTTCTACCATGTGTCCTGCCTTCTACCCACCTGTTTCCTGCCTTCATACCATGTGTCCTGCCTGCCTCCTCCTACCCACCTGTGTTTATACCACACCTGTCCTGCCTTCCATACCCCCACCTGTGTTATACCATGTGTCCTGCCTTCTACCCACCTGTGTTATACCATGTGTCCTGCCTTCTAAGTGTCCTGCCTTCTATTTTATACCACATGTCCTGCCTTCTACCCACCTGTTATACCATGTGTCCTGCCTTCTACCCACCTATGTTTTACCCTGCCTTTTACCCACCTGTGTTATACCATGTGTCCTGCCTTCTACCTGCCTGTGTTATACCATGTGTTCCGCCTTCTACCTGCCTGTGTTATACCATGTGTCCTGCCTTCTACCCACCTGTGTTATACCATGTGTCCTAACTTCTACCCACCTGTGTTATACCATGTGACCGGCCTTCTACCCACCTGTGTTCTACCATGTGTCATGCCTTCTACCCACCTGTGTTCTACCATGTGTCCTGCCTTCTACCCACCTGTGTTATACCATGTGTCCTGCCTTCTACCCACCTGTGTTGTAGATGACACCTGTATGTTGTACACAGTGGCCTGCTCCAGAACCTGCTTCCAGCGTCGCCGTATCTCCTCCAGGTCCCCCTGCACCTGCACCACCTCGTCAGCATCACCTTTCTGCATCAAGTATACAGCTGACTGGTCCAGGTACTCAAACCTGCTCCTCTTTGAATTGATCTCCTCCACCAGTCTCTGAAGACAAAATACACAAAGTTGTGTACCATGACACACCAATATCTGTACCATGATACACCAATGTCTGTACCATGATACACCAATGTTTGTACCATGATACACCAATGTCTGTACCATGATACACCAATGTCTGTACCATGATACACCAATGTCTACACACCAACCATCACATACTGTTACATCCACTATCTTACACTGATCTGGGCCTGCTGTGTTGCCATGTCTCCACTGGAGTGCCGCTGGATGGTGTTCAGTTGAGACTCTATCTCTATCAGCCAGGTCATCAGGGATGTTTGTGTGCTGCTAAAGTCTGTGCGGATGCTGGTGGAGTTGCGGAGGCATTTCATGATGGAGGTGACGCGCTTCTGCAGATGGTCCCACCGATCATTGACATCCTGCATGCTGGCCCGCAGACTGCCATTGGTGTCTGTGCGTCCCTCCCTGGCCAGACGCCGGTACTGCTTGTTGATGTGCTCCAGCTCTCCCAGGTGGTTGAGCACGTTGCGCTGGAGGGTCTGTGGGAGAAGGAAGAAGGAGGGTAACTGTGCTGAACTGGGAATGAAACAATGTGTAGTTTGTAGTTGTTTGAATGGAGAAGGGATTATAGTTTAGTTGTGATGAATTGGACTGACCTCATATTTCCTGATCTCCTCTTTGGTGAGTTCCACAGACACATCTTCCACACTGTAGGTGCCGACCTCAGTTTCAACATCAATCAGCCAGTCACTGAAGGTCTTACAGTCTTGCTTGAACACTTCCCAAAGCTGCCAACTCTCTTCAATCCTACAATACACCATACAGATCTGTGAGCTCAATCTTACAACACCCCATGAAGATCTTTGACCTCAGTTCTACAATACACCATGAAGATCAGTGACCTCAATACTACAATACACCATGAACATCTGTGACTTCAATTCTACAACACCCTATGAAGATCAGTGACCTTAATTCTACAACACTCCATGAAGATCAGTGACCTCAATTCTACAACACCCCATGAACACCTGTGACCTCAATTCTACAATACACCATACAGATCAGTGACCTCAATCTTAAACACCTCACAGAAACGGTGGCATCAATCAAATATACATTTGTGACCAGTAGAACAATTCCTGTAGATCACTGACCTCAATCTTACATTACACTTACATGATGGCTGCACATTGATCCAGACTTATGCATGCTCAACACATTTGATATATTGTATGGCCACTTGCATAAAAGTAATGTTTATATACTGTATATGTGCATTGCCCAAACTTAATATTGTATGTTAGAAATTCTAGACTGTCATACACCCTGTTTGAAGACATACAATCTCCAATGTGGGACCTGATATGGTGCCCTGTCTCTCTCACCTTGCCCGCCTCTCCGGGGACAGCTTACAGATGGAGCGCAAGCGCTGGTCCAGGGTTTTGCGAGCATGCTGCAAAGCGTTGTACTCAATGTCTGTTGGGCAGGCGTCGGAGTCATGGAGCAACACCTCACACAGGTTGAGTACTGACGCCACACCAGCACTGTGCTGCTCGATGTCCTTCTGTAACTCCTGCAACACACAACGTCACACTTCATTGTATTTCTTGGTTTATGATTCTCATTTCATTAACTATAAAGGTAAAAGAAAAACAACATCACACAAATCAAACAATTGACAAAATTGACTCGCATCACACATGAAGCAGTAAAATCCCCACCTGTTGTTGGTGAATCTTTGTCTGTATCTCTTGCCAATCACAATCACTGTAGACTATAGCGCCACCTACTTCTTGTTCCATATCTGACAACCATCTGCTCAGGTTGCGCATACTGATGTCTAGTTGTCTTACAGCAAGCACCGTCTCATGCAGCTTCCTCTTTCTGTAACAAAGGCAGGCCAATGAGCCACGGTGACACATGTTGCCGAGAGAGTGGGTGGGGGTGCTCGTGCTATTCACTTCAGTAACATACGTAGAAACGGCTCACCTGAAGCTGACAACTGACTGCAAGTGTTGCCATCTATCATCAAGTTTCTCAATACGGTGTTCAATGTCCGAGGCACGGATGTCACTGCTGACCTTCATCAGCCGATGACCTTGATCCATTAGCTGGTTCTTCTCTCTTTCCTTTGCCATAAGCTTGTCTTGCACCTCCTGGAGATCAGACAAAAATAACTTTACATTCTTAAAGGAGGACTAAAAGGTTGACTTGAACACTGCTCAAATTCAGCTCATAAACAGACCTACAGACTACATAAACAACACTTAGTCAACACAGAGAGACACCTGACATTAGCCTGTAGATTTAGACAGTGGACAATGACAGATTTTGTCAACACAAAGAGACAGCTGACATTAGCCTGTGTCAACACAGAGAGACAGCTGACATTAGCTTGTGTCAACACAGAGAGACAGCTGACATTAGCCTGTGTCAACACAGAGAGACAGCTGACATTAGCTTGTGTCAACACAGAGAGAGCTGACATTGACCTGTGTCAACACAGACAGACAGCTGACATTAGCTTGTGTCAACACAGAGAGACAGCTGACATTAGCCTGTGTCAACACAGAGAGACACCTGAAATTGACCTGTGTCAACACAGAGAGACACCTGACATTAAGCTTGTGTCAACACAGAGAGACAGCTGACATTAGCCTGTGTCAACACAGAGAGACAGCTGACATTAGCTTGTGTCAACACAGAGAGACAGCTGACATTAGCCTGACATTAGCCTGTTGATTTAGACAGTGGACAATGACAGATTTTGCCAACACAAAGAGACAGCTGACATTAGCTTGTGTCAACACAGAGAGACAGCTGACATTAGCCCGTGTCAACACAGACAGCTGACATTAGCCTGTGTCAACAGACAGACAGCTGACATAAGCCCGTGTCAACACAGAGAGACAGCTGACATTAGCCTGACATTAGCTTGTGTCAACACAGAGAGACAGCTGACATTAGCTTGTGTCAACACAGAGAGACAGCTGACATTAGCCTGTGTCAACACAGACGGCTGACATTAGCCCGTGTCAACACATAGAGACAGCTGACATTAGCCTGACATTAGCTTGTGTCAACACAGAGAGACAGCTGACATTAGCCTGACATTAGCTTGTGTCAACACAGAGAGACAGCTGACATTAGCCTGACATTAGCTTGTGTCAACACAGAGAGACAGCTGACTTTAGCTTGTGTCAACACAGAGAGACAGCTGACATTAGCTTGTGTCAACACAGAGAGACAGCTGACATTAGCCTGACATTAGCTTGTGTCAACACATAGAGACAGCTGACATTAGCCTGACATTAGCTTGTGTCAACACAGAGAGACAGCTGACATTAGCCTGACATTAGCTTGTGTCAACACAGAGAGACAGCTGACATTAGCCTGACATTAGCTTGTGTCAACACAGAGAGACAGCTGACTTTAGCTTGTGTCAACACAGAGAGAGCTGACATTGACCTGTGTCAACACAGACAGACAGCTGACATTAGCACATGTCAACACAGAGAGACAGCTGACATTGGCCTGTGTCAACACAGATAGACACCTGACATTAGCCTGACATTAGCTTGTGTCAACACAGAGAGACAGCTGAAATAGACCTGTGTCAACACAGAGAGACACCTGACATTAGCTTGTGTCAACACAGAGAGACAGCTGACATTAGCTTGTGTCAACACAGAGAGACAGCTGACATTAGCCTGTGTCAACACAGACAGACAGCTGACATTAGCCTGACATTTGCCTGTGTCAACACAGAGAGACAGCTGACATTAGCCTGACATTGGCCCGTGTCAACAAAGAGAGACAGCTGACATTCGCCTGTGTCAACACAGAGAGACAGCTGACATTAGCTTGTGTGAACACAGAGAGACAGCTGACATAAGCCCGTGTCAACACAGATAGACAGCTGACATTAGCCTGTGTCAACACAGAGAGACAGCTGACATTAGCCTGACATTAGCTTGTGTCAACACAGAGAGACAGCTGACATTAGCTTGTGTCAACACAGATAGACAGCTGACATTAGCCTGACATTAGCTTGTGTCAACACAGAGAGACAGCTGATATTAGCTTGTGTCAACACAGAGAGACAGCTGACATTAGCCTGTGTCAACACAGAGAGACAGCTGACTTTAGCTTGTGTCAACACAGAGAGACAGCTGACATTAGCCTGTGTCAACACAGAGAGACAGCTGACATTAGCTTTTGCCAACACACAGAGAGACAGCTGACATTAGCCTATGTCAACACAGAACACAGACAGCTGACATTAGCAGCTGACATTAGCCTGACAGAGAGACAGCTGACATTAGCCTGACATTAGCTGTCACACAATGAGACAGCTGCCAACACAGATAGACAGAGACAGCTGACATCAGCCTGACATACGATGTCAACACAGAGAGACAGCTGACATTAGCCTGACATTAGCTTGTGCCAACACACAGAGAGACAGCTGACATCAGCCTATGTCAACACAGAGAGACAGCTGACATTAGCATATGTCAACACACAGAGACAGCTGACATTAGCTTGTGCCAACACAGAGAGACAGCTGACATTAGCTTGTGCCAACACACAGAGAGACAGCTGACATTAGCCTATGTCAACACAGAGAGACAGCTGACATTAGCCTGTGTCAACACAGAGAGACAGCTGACATTAGCTTGTGCCAACACACAGAGAGACAGCTGACATTAGCCTATGTCAACACAGACAGCTGACATTAGCCTCACATTAGCTTTTGCCAACACACAGAGAGACAGCTGACATTAGCCTATGTCAACACACAGAGACAGCTGACATTAGCTTGTGCCAACACAGAGAGACAGCTGACATCAGCCTATGTCAACACAGAGAGACAGCCGACATTAGCCTGTGTCAACACAGAGAGACAGCTGATATTAGCCTATGTCAACACACAGAGACAGCTGACATTAGCTTTTGCCAACACACAGAGAGACAGCTGACATTAGCCTATGTCAACACACAGAGACAGCTGACATTAGCTTGTGTCAACACAGAGAGACAGCTGATATTAGCTTGTGCCAACACACAGAGAGACAGCTGACATCAGCCTGACATTAGCCTGACATTAGCCTGACATTAGCTTGTGTCAACACACAGAGAGACAGCTGACATCAGCCTGTTGATGGAGACAGTGAATTGATCTGACAATGTAAAGGGGTTAATCTGAGTTTCATAGCCTGATTTGGACAGTTAGTGCACACAATTTGTGGCAGTAATATTCATTATTTGAAAATTCATCTAGATTAGTATGACATCCTGCCATTTGCCATTGTCAGACATCTAACCAATGTCCCAGTGAATACGCTGATACGTCCACACAATGGCCTACCCACCTACCAGAGACAGGGAAGCCCTCTATACAATATATATGTGTGAGTGTAAATAGTGACAGCTAGAGGGCAGCACCCCCTGATACCACCTTTGAAAACAGATCTACAGTGCCATAAAACATAAGATGGACAATTCCATCAGTTTAATATGGTTCCACAAGATCAGAAATCATCCTTCTTGTCACTTCATACTGGGCTTCTTGCCACCTACCTTCTCCTGTGTTGCTGTATAGAGAGAGCGAGAGATTGAGCTGTATCCACACAGAGAGCTGTATAGAGAGACAGAGCTGACCCACTACCGTTTAGACAGAGGCAGCATATGGCCACCACATGGGCTGGCTTCACATCCACTTGCCCCACCCAGGGGGAATACAGTCAGTAACTACACTGGAGTGATGTAATCACATGTGGCTTCACGCACACCCTTCTAATGTGGACACTGATTTAACGAACACTGTTTATAGCAAATATTTAATTACTATATAATTGGGACATTGAAAGAGCAGAACACTTTGTTAAGTGAACTGTGTTATATCTTGAGTTGATATTGTGATACCTGAACATTTGGTATAGTGGACAATGTGATTCCTAGACACTTCAGTAAGTGGACACTGGGAAATGTGGACACTTCACACAGTTTATACTATGATACCTAGAAATCTCACAAAACAGACACTGTGACACAAGATCACTTATAAAAGTGGACACTGTAATACATTGACACTACATAAAGTGGACATTGTAATATCTTGCATTTAAAGGTATACAAAACTTTTAATCGTGCAGCCAGTGCCAGGTCATAATATCTTTAATCGTTCTAGACATTTTTAAATATTAGAATGTTACATGTGACAATGAATGAATTTCCTGCTATAGATGTTTTGGATGTTGTTCCTATGTGTGGATATTAGTGGATGCAAGGTAACTGCCTGATATTGTATTTGTAACTTGTTTGGATGTAATTATGACATTTACATTTTCTTTTCAGTCATTTGCTGAACGTGTGAGGGATCAATCATCCTGGTTACTGATCAAATTGTTCCATGCATAAAAATTATCTGGCAGTAGCAATAAATTATTCCAAGTGATTATATTTTATGAAATATATTTAGCAAAAGCTGCAAATATAAAAATAACTTGATCTTGGGATCTGCGTATAAAACTTTGCCTAGCAAGACAGAAAATACAATGGTAAATCATCATGTCAAGTGATAATTTATCTCAGATTTCACATTTTATTGACCAAGTTGACCATCAGCTATTTGTTTACGAGAAGTCTCTCAAGGGATACTGCATCCTTTTGTACTGGGCATAATCCTGATGTTCACCAACAGCTTCATGCTTTACGCGTACTATTATTATTATTATCTTTATATAGCCCACATATCCAGGCAACTAGTGCTTGCTCAAGGCACTGGTATTTTTTCCCCTCGATCATTGGATGTCAGTCTCAACAGCACATCATGTTATCCATCTCAACTCCCTGGGGGAATGTGTTAATCAACATATATCAGTTCAGCTGTAACTCTTTATTGTATATCCTTTGTAATGAGTCAGCTTGTCATTCTTTGATTCTACAGTACATGTCATGCAAGACAGCAAGAACAGAGCGGAACGTAAATAAAACCTGTTGAAATTATGGTCCATGATAGTCAAATGTGTATTCCGCGAAGAAACAAATGATTCATATTTCGACGCTTTCAAAGCTGGAGTTTTGTTTCTCTTTGACAAATCGACACATTGATACATGGACACTTATTAGATAGGACACTGTGATAGCTTGACACTTATTAGATAGGACACTGTGATAGCTGGACACTTCATAAAGAGAACAATGAAAAACTCAAGATACTATAGAAAGAAAATATTCTCTTAAGTGGCGCTGTCGTATTTATTACTTGTTAAAAGGGGACAGAGAATTATCAACAGCAATAGAAGACACTTCTGGAAAGTCATCTGGTATATCACATCAAAATTGAGTCAGCTGTAAGAATCTGTCACAAAGTGACAAGGGAATCACACAGGTTACAGGTGAGGCTACAGTGGGACAGAGTACAGTGAACTAAGGTGTAACAAGGCTAAGTGTAAAGGGTACAGTGGGACAGAGTACAGTGAACTAAGGGGGAACAAGGCTAAGTGTAAAGGCTACAGTGGGACAGAGTACAGTGAACTAAGGGGGAACAAGGCTAAGTGTAAAGGGTACAGTGGGACAGAGTACAGTGAACTAAGGGGTAACAAGGCTAAGTGTAAAGGGTACAGTGGGACAGAGTACAGTGAACTAAGGGGGAACAAGGCTAAGTGTAAAGGCTACAGTGGGACAGAGTACAGTGAACTAAGGGGGAACAAGGCTAAGTGTAAAGGCTACAGTGGGACAGAGTACAGTGAACTAAGGGGGAACAAGGCTAAGTGTAAAGGGTACAGTGGGACAGAGTACAGTGAACTAAGGGGGAACAAGGCTAAGTGTAAAGGGTACAGTGGGACAGAGTACAGTGAACTAAGGGGGAACAAGGCTAAGTGTAAAGGCTACAGTGGGACAGAGTACAGTGAACTAAGGGGGAACAAGGCTAAGTGTAAAGGCTACAGTGGGACAGAGTACAGTGAACTAAGGGGGAACAAGGCTAAGTGTAAAGGGTACAGTGGGACAGAGTACAGTGAAACTAAGGTGTAACTAGGCTAAGTGTAAAGGGTACAGTGGGACAGAGTACAGTGAACTAAGGGGGAACAAGGATAAGTGTAAAGGGTACAGTGGGACAGAGTACAGTGAACTAAGGGGGAACAAGGCTAAGTGTAAAGGGTACAGTGGGACAGAGTAGTGTGGAAGGGTTTAGTGTAAAGTTTAAATGTGACAGGGTACTGTGTCAGTCTAAGTAAACTTAGACTCAGTATTATTCGTTACACTGCTCTACTAAGTCTAACAAAACCTTGTTGAAGGTCGCGTCAGGTAACCTTTGAGCGACATATGACCGTCCAATCAAATGCGAGATGACAGAACAGATTTAACCAATCAGACAACGGCTACTATTTAGTGTTCGTCGGGACTTACAAAATGGATTTACTCTTCCCCGGTCGCCAACACTGATCTCACAACAAATGAAAACCCGCATAAAACACAGATGTTTGACCTGCAGAATATACGCTTTTGGGTTTCTGTTGACATGTGCATCACTCAGAAGTGATCGTACGGAAAAGAGCATTTGGAGTCATTCGGGTACAAATGTTTTTCGAGGTAAAAGGTATGTGTGAATGTCAGCTTTTGCGATTTGGTAAGCTGTGTTCTGATTGGTCAATTGAAAAGGTTACCCGACGGGACATTCCACAAGCTTTTGTTAGACTCAGTGTAGCAGTGTAACGAATAATACTGAGCCTAAGTTTACTTAGACTGGGTACTGTGTAAAATCTACAAATGTACTCACAGTTTCAAGTCTGTTGAGGAGATCCTCCACATGCATCTCTAGGCTTGTAGTCACAGTGATCTCCATGTCCTTTATCCAGTCCAGGAAGTCCTGGACCTGGTCAGAGAAGCCAGACCAGCGACACATGGCATCTCGGAGGCGCTGTTCCCGGAGTAGTGTCTGACTGGCCAGCTCATTCCACTGCTTGTTGAGGAGGCGGATCCGCTGGGCCAAGACATTCATGTCCTCTGAGTGGATCCTTCGGGACAGATTCCTCTCCCGTGACAACAGTTGTTGGCGGCGGTCCTCCGAGTTGGCAAATGATGTTGCTATATCCTGTAGAAGCAAAGGCACACTACTCATGAATGGCATGTTCACGGCAGCAAATGTCTGGGGGGGAGGGGCTGGTCTAATCTATGGTTAGCAATGTCAGGGGAGGGGCTAGTCTAATCTATGGTTAGCAATGTCAGGGGAGGGGGCTAGTCTAATCTATGGTTAGCAATGTCTGGGGGAGGGGCTAGTCTAATCTATGGTTAGCAATGTCTGGGGGAGGGACTGGTCTATGGTTAGAAATGTCTGGGGGAGGGGCTGGTCTAATCTATGGTTAGGGAATGTCTGGGGGGAGGCTGCTGGTCTAATCTATGGTTAGCAATGTCTGGGGGAGGGGCTGGTCTAATCTATGTTAGGTCTGGGGGAGGGGCTGGTCTAATCTATGGTTAGAATGTCTGGGGGAGGGGCTGGTCTAATCTATGGTTAGCAATGTCTGGGGAGGGGCTGATCTAATCTATGGTTAGAATGTCTAGGGGAGGGGCTGGTCTAATCTATGGTTAGCAATGTCTTGGGGAGAGGCTGGTCTAATCTATGGTTAGCAATGTCTGGGGGAGGGGCTGGTCTAATCTATGGTTAGCAATGTCTGTCTGGGGAGGGGCTGGTCTAATCTATGGTTAGCAATGTCTGGGGGAGGGGCTGGTCTAATCTATGGTTAGCAATGTCTTGGGGAGAGGCTGGTCTAATCTATGGTTAGCAATGTCTGGGGGAGGGGCTGGTCTAATCTATGGTTAGCAATGTCTGGGGGAGAATCTATGGCTGGGGGAGGGCTCTAATCTATGGTTAGCAATGTCTGGGGGAGGGGCTGGTCTAATCTATGGTTAGCAATGTCTGGGGGGGGCTGGTCTAATCTATGGTTAGCAATGTCTGGGGAGGGGCTGGTCTAATCTGGTCTAATCTATGGTTAGCAATGTCTGGGGGGGGGGCTGGTCTAATCTATGGTTAGCAATGTCTGGGGGAGGGGCTGGTCTAATCTATGGTTAGCAATGTCTGGGGGAGGGGCTGGTCTAATCTATGGTTAGCAATGTCTGGGGGAGGGGCTGGTCTAATCTATGGTTAGCAATGTCTGGGGGAGGGGCTGGTCTAATCTATGGTTAGCAATGTCTGGGGGAGGGGCTGGTCTAATCTATGGTTAGCAATGTCTGGGGAGGGGCTGGTCTAATCTATGGTTCTATAGGTTAGCAATGTCTGGGGGAGGGGCTGGTCTAATCTATGGTTAGCAATGTCTGGGGGGGAGGGCTGGTCTAATCTATGGTTAGCAATGTCTGGGGAGGGGCTGATCTAATCTATGGTTAGCAATGTCTGGGGGAGGGGCTGGTCTAATCTATGGTTAGCAATGTCTGGGGAGGGGCTGGTCTAATCTATGGTTAGCAATGTCTGGGGGAGGGGCTGGTCTAATCTATGGTTAGCAATGTCTGGGGGAGGGGCTGGTCTAATCTATGGTTAGCAATGTCTGGGGAGGGGGCTATGGTTAGCAATGTCTGGGGGAGGGCTGGTCTAATCTATGGTTAGCAATGTCTGGGGAGGGGCTGGTCTAATCTATGGTTAGCAAATGTCTGGGGGAGAGGCTGGTCTAATCTATGGTTAGCAATGTCTGGGGGAGGGGCTGGTCTAATCTATGGTTAGCAATGTCTGGGGGAGGGGCTAGTCGATTACAAGTATGGTTAGCAATGTCTGGAGGGGAGGGGCTGGTCTAATCTATGGTTAGAATGTCTGGGGGAGGGGCTGGTCTAATCTATGGTTAGAAATGTCTGGGGAGGGGCTGGTCAAATCTATGGTTAGCAATGTCTGGGGGAGGGGCTAGTCGATTACAAAGTATGGTTAGCAATGTCTGGGGGAGGGGCTGGTAATTACAAGTATGGTTAGCAATGTCTGGAATGTCTGGAGGGAGGGGCTGGTCTAATCTATGGTTAGAATGTCTGGGGGAGGGGCTGGTCTAATCTATGGTTAGAATGTCTGGGGGAGGGGCTGGTCTAATCTATGGTTAGCAATGTCTGGGGAGGGGCTAGTCGATTACAAGTATGGTTAGCAATGTCTGGAGGGAGGGGCTGGTCTAATCTATGGTTAGAATGTCTGGGGGGAGGGGCTGGTCTAATCTATGGTTAGAATGTCTGAGGGAGGGGCTGGTCTAATTTATTGTTAGCAATGTCTGGGGAGGGGCTGGTCTAATCTATGGTTAGAATGTCTGGGGGAGGGGCTGGTCCAATCTATGGTTAGCAATGTCTGGGGGAGGGGCTGGTCTAATCTATGGTTAGAATGTCTGGGGGGAGGGGCTGGTCTAATCTATGATTAGAATGTCTGGGGGGAGGGGCTGGTCTAATCTAAGGTTAGCAATGTCTGAGGTAACTAGCAAGGACACTGGACATGGAAACCTGTGTATTTGCAAAATTACCTTAAAATATCACATGCACAGTCAGCAACGTTTCAGTGTTATCACATGAGTGGAGTCGAGGCCAGTACATGTCCGGGCCCTCTGTGTAGGGTGACATGACCTCTGCCAGAGTAAACTTTATATTTCTTACTTCAGTGGGCTGGTGTGACATGTTTCGCCAGCAGCCTTATTTCTTCTTTATTCTGTATAAGGCTGCATCTCCACTGTCTAATTATAAGTAGCTGTACGTGCTACCCACAGCCAATTCACTACCTCCTAATAACAATTTGTTACCTGCCTGCAAGGAGTCCACACTTTCTGATGAAGATCGGTCTTGCTTCAGGTTAGCACTCTCCTAATATATTCATTCTACATCTATATTTGATTGCCAGTATAATAATTATATCGAATATAGTACTTAACTATCAATCAGGTAATGTAATCTCACGTTAGTAACTCCCAGGCATATCTCTATGACTAATGTACACACTGCACTGGCATAACATGTAAGAGAGTGTATGAAAGGCAAGCATTGTATACAGTGAGACCTCGGATACCCGGACCCCAGATATCTGGAAACCTCGCCTTCCGGTCATTTTTTAGAAAAAACCATTCTCTTACGTTATAAAAGTGACTGTCTATAACGGATATTCGGTTTCCGTTTCCGGACGGTACATTTTACAAACAAACCGGCTAAATCAACGCAAAATTGACTCACCTATCCGCACGAAGCTTTGATCTACCGCTAACCGTGTGAAGGGAAGTGCGAGAGTCCCACGTGTTTTGACACGAGACGTGGTGTCATATATTATTGTGTCTAATATAGCTTCTCTAAATATCATATTTATTGTAGCAACAAACTGGCTTGCTTATTTTACCCCATTCAACAATCACGAACTGATTACCGCCTCGTTTTCCATTGACTGCTAGTTTACAGTAACATCGGTAAAAATGTGTGAATTTAAATGGTTTCCGTATTTTACCCCAGTCCGTATAACCTTAGGGTTGATTATATATATTTTACATAAAAACTGTAAATAAAATTCTTTGGGTTAAATAATAGTATTCTGTATTATATTTTACTGACGACTAAGGCCAGAATTCGGCCCCGCTATATTATTGTGCATGTTTGAACTTGTTCGGCGGAAACGGTGCACAGCTGATTGCTATTTCCGGCTTTGTGTAATGGTGACAAATACGCACGGTAATCTTAATCCCTGCAAATAATACAATGCCCAGCAAAAACAACTTATAACTTAAAAGGTAAATAATCTTGTCTAGTGATGTTTAATTGCAAATTTGACGTCTCTACTGACAAAGTCGTCTTCTGTTGTTTGTTCACGCGAAGTGATATGATGCTGTTTATTCAGTCAAAGCAATAAAAGTGCAGTGTGTCGATATTCAAGCCAGTTATGTTGTGATGCTGTTTTTGAATGTCTATACATGTATAATAAACCCTTGATGATCATAAATATTTTGGATTTTCCTTGAGGTGTATGAAAACCAAAAATCCAGATATCCGGATATTCAATTATCCGGACGATTTACGTAAAAACGAATGTGTCCGGATATCCGAGGTCTCACTGTATATGTCATATCATAAAACACACTACACCAAGATGACACTGACCTCGCGCCCTATGTGTGACGTCTGTATGTCATCACTTCATCATAACGCCCTACCATGCCTAGCCCATTAGTGGTTATATGTATTTTGCATATTTTACTCAAACCATTATTTTAACTATTATACCGTACATTGATTTCATGAGCACTTCTGGACAATCGTTCATCATTTATTTAACTAAGCCATCCCCCATGCTGAGCCCAGTGGATAGCAAGGGTCGTATCTCAGGGGAAGTTGGATATGACAGGTGAGTGGTATATTTTACCTTGCTGTTGTTGAGATCTGCCTGGAGATTGTCGTACACTGTAGGGAGATCTGCCGCCAGGATCTGCCGAGTCTCCCTGAGCCATGCCAGGATGTCGTCAATGTCCTCCTCACACTCCTGCCACTCCTGCAGAAGCTCCTCCAGATGCAGGCGGTGGTGCTCAAGGCGGCTGTAGCTGTCACACCAGCTGCGCTCCAGCTGTTCCATGTTGACCTTCACCTGGTCCTTCGCCACTGGGTCAGCCCGCTGCTGGAGGTCACGGCCGATCTCGTGAATCTGTCTGAAGCTGTGCTCCTGTAGCTGGAACTCTTGCTGAGTGGTCTGCCATAGTGAACCAAGAACTAATGATGCATCTCACTTAAACTTGTTGTGTTCAGTAATGATTATGTAATGCGTGGGTGAGTAAGATGCTCCAGGGAAGTTACAGTTGGGTACACACTGTGAAAATCTGGACTTTATCTTGACATGTTTACCCCTCATCCACCTCATCACCACAAATCAGATTTTAATGTACAAAACTCATCACTACTAACTGTAACCAATGTAGTAGCTACTACTGACCTTGACCTTCTGTAGCATGCTGTTTATCTGTTGTAGTGAGGCTGTTTCGAACTCAAACTCTTGCATTGTCTTGTCCTCTAGCCAGACTCGGAGTTGCTGACTTAGGTTGTTGTAGGTGTTCCACTGCTGTATGCTGTTGTCAATGATGACTTTCCGTTGGTTGGCCCGGCGCACCACACTCCTCCATTGCTCTGACAGGAGGTGAAGCTTCTGCTGAAACTCTGCTGGGTCATCAATGTCTCCTGCCTGCAGCATCTTCCCACCATCACTGATAATGGCATGAAGCACCTGTTGCCGACTGTACATCTCGGAATCAAATTTCTGAAATGGCAGAAAATTCCAGCATAAGAATCCACTTGTGAAGCAAAAGGTATCCTATAGCCACAAATACTAATTTCCTACAGTGTGCACAGACACGGTCACACTTATTTCTCTCTCAAACAGCAGAAGTTTCTTTACCTGGCACATCTTCTGCTGATCCCGGAGGTCCACCAGATTTCCGGCAATGTCTACTGCCAGGTCCTGTTCTGTCTGGGCCAGGAATGTCATCCAGGAGTCACACTTGGAACTGAAGTCCTGCTGCACCAACACATTGGCTTGAAGACTCTTGCTTCTCTCCCCACAGCAGCTGTAGAGTCGGTGCCAGCGGTGGTTCAGGTCACTAAGACGCTGTGCATCACGGTCACCCAGAGCCAGTTTGTAGCCCATGATGTTCAAACTGTCAAGTTTGGCATAATTGTTGGTGAACTGAGTCTGTAGGTCCTTCAGCTGGTTTAAACGGTCTCTCAGGTCAATCTCATCTGATGACTTGTTTGGATCTGCTTGCTCCAGGACAACCTCAGCATGATCCAGGAAGATGCGGAGGACTTCAAATGCATCCCTGAACTGCTCTAGTGAAGTCAGGTCATCTTGGAGGGCTTCCATGTTCTGGGCCAGGACATGGCGGAGTCCAAGGAGTCTCTGTTCAAGTCCGGAGTGTCTGGACGTCATCATCAGGATTGAGGATGGCTCCATACTTTTGGCAAGGTCATCACTAAGATGACACAGTTGAGAAACCCGACTCTGGATGTTGTCAAACTCTGCCTGTAATGTCTACAACACACGATAAATTATTAGTTCATAAACATTAGTATCTATACTTTGTGAGTTTGTGTACAAAATGAAGAGAAGACCTTTGAGTACAGATTCAATGACAACGTCATCCCTACCTTGCTCTGCTCCAGACATTGGCGGCGTGAAGTGGGGTCATCCTGGCAGGTGGTCAGACCATGGCAGATCTTCTCCTTGTCATCTAGCCAACGGCGGATACTGTCGTATTCTGACTCATAATTCTGCCATCGCTGCAAGAACTGCTCAAACTGCTTCCGTCGTGTTGACAGATCAGCAGAAAGTCGGCGCCATCTAGAGAAAAAATCAATCAAATGTTTAAGGTAGACATTTTAGCTGCGTAAGCAAAGAAACATTTGGATGCTACTGCAAAAGGCAGTTCCACTGGGCTCAGACCGAACATGGAGAAACAAAGGATGTAACAAAGCATGACCACTCACTTGTTTTGGACGTCTGCAGCAGTCTTCTGGATGTCTGCTGAGATGGGAGCATCACTGACCTTGGTGAGCTGCTGACACAAAGCTAGGAAGGCATCCCTCTGGGGCTCATGGTGATGGAGCTCTGCCTCCAGGGTCTGCAGGGAATCACACAGAAAACAAATAATCACAGCTGTGCAAAATGATTTCAACATTACTCTAACCTGTGCAGTAAACTGCAGCTATTATGAACTGAAAGTCACCACTAAATCTAGTTTGTGTAGTTTGTTATACACATTTCAGTGAAAACATGCAGCAAGTGGTCCGGACCAACAGACGTTCTTTACATCCATCAGTTCTTTATAAGTGTGTTTATCGTCATAGCTGACACATTCACCAACTGCCATCATCATTCAGCTAGAGACTCACCCTGAGTTTGTTGACCTGGTCGGTGAGTGTTGAGATGTCCCCGCCCACCAAGGTGTAGCGGTTGAGACAGTAGTCAATGTTGGTGAGCATCTGCATGAGAGCCTGCAGCTGTGAGGAGTAGTGTCCCCACTCTCCCAGCATGCCCTCCAGGGTGTTCTCCAGCTGGCCGAGCTGCTCCTCCAGATGGAGCCACTGTCTGTTGAGTCCGTCCAAGCTGTCCTGAACTCCACGCTGACATCCAGGAGAGTCCACACTGAGGTCAATCAGGCTTTCAGCCAGAGACTTGGCAGCCTGTATATCAGACTCTTTGGCCTTCAGCTGACGTTGTAGTTCCTGCAGAAACATGAGCACAGATATATTAAACACAGCAAATTTCACATTGGCATTGGACAAGTACACATCTTTCAATCATAAACAAATTTGTGCATAATTGTTCGTGATCATACCTCCATACACTCAAAGTAACAGGAATTCAATTCTTATGAATAAATGTGTTCACGATAATAACTATACAGGCTGTTTGACGAATTATTATCAGCCAATCAAATGCCATGGAATCACACACGCGTTATCTATATTATATTTGATTGGAAATGAAGACGTGCAACTAACCTCACAGAGATCACACCAACTAACCTCCCAGAGATCACACCAACTAACCTACCAGAGATCACAGCAACTAACCTCCCAGAAATCACACCAACTAACCTCCCAGAGATCACAGCAACTAACCTCCCAGAGATCACACCAACTAACTTCCCAGAGATCACACCAACTAACCTCCCAGAGATCACACCAACTAACCTCCCAGAGATCACACCAACTAATCTACCAGAGATCACACCAACTAACCTCCCAGAGATCACACCAACTAACCTCCCAGAGATAACACCAACTAACCTCCCAGAGATCACACCAACTAACCTACCAAAGATCACACCAACTAACCTCCCAGAGATCACACCAACTAACCTCCCAGAGATCACACCAACTTACCTCCCAGAGATCACACCCACTAACCTCCCAGAGATCACACCAACTAATCTACCAGAGATCACACCAACTAGCCTACCAGAGATCACACCAACTAACCTCCCAGAGATAACACCAACTAACCTACCAGAGATCACACCAACTAACCTCCCAGAGATCACACCAACTAACCTCCCACAGATCACACCAACTAACCTACCAGAGATCACACCAACTAGCCTACCAGAGATCACACCAACGAACCTCCCAGAGATCACACCAACTAACCTCCCAGAGATAACACCAATTAACCTACCAGAGATCACACCAACTAACCTTGCATTCACTGAGTGTCTGCCTGACACCAGACGTGTGACCAACATGTCCATAGTTTTTTATTTTATCCTCCTGTTCTCTGAACCACAACTTGAGCCGAGACATTAACTTCTCAAAGTCCTCAAACTTGGATGACAGTCTCTCCAATGTCCTCAGCCTCTCATTCACATCACTAGTGAATATCTTCCACTGGCGATTGAACTCCCCCAGCTTCTCGGCGAAGTCAAGTTTCTCTGCATCCTCCTCGGGGATGTGTGGCTGGAGAACCTGCTGGTTGACGAAGTCCACCGTGAGCTGCTTGCTGCTCAGCTCAATCTTGTACCCCTTGTACTTCTTCAGCATCACCTCCATGTCAGCCAGGCTGTGGATGGGCTTGTTCTTGTCCTCCTGGAGCTGTGTCCGGATGATGTCCAGCCACTCGGCCAGCTCATGCAGGGCTTGTCGGGACGGCATGAGGTCCATCTGAGCCTGGTGCAGTGTCTCCTCAGTGTGGACGATGTCCCGCTGTAGCTCCGCCCACTCTGTCTCATATCCCTGGAGGCGATCACCAAGACCAGTGGTGTTGTATGACGAACTCATCATCAGCTGACGACCCACATTCAACACCTTGGAGCGAAGTGGCAGCTGGTTCTCAACCTCCTTCTGGAACTCCTGAAGAATAAAACAAAAGGTTTCAAGTGTTTGGGGTGCCAAGTGGACAAGCACTGGGGTGTTGTAGCATGGAGTTTCATAGGCTGGGTGTGATTGGTAGGGATGTTATGTGCGGGGGTGTCGCAGGTCGGGTATCATGGGTTGGGTGTCATCAATAAGGTCAATAATGATTGGATGTCATGAAACTAGGAAATGAATAAATTATGTAACTTAGTGAATTGCATCAACTGCATACATGATCCAGAGGTAAAGGACTAAACATTCAGCTCTTGTACTGGATTGTCAGTCAGTTTAGTTTGACAATGAGTGGGTCTGACTTTTGTTATTTTGGTCATGCTCAGCTGGGAATGGAGACAGCCACAAAGATAAACCTGTGGCCGACTGGACTTACCAGCAACTTCTCCACCTTGGCTCGAATGGCTGCCATACTCTGCAGATCCTGCTCACTCAGCTGCTTCAAACTCGACAACTTCATCTTTGCTGTCCTCAGCCAGGAGTTCAAGATGGCCGCCTCTGCTTCAAATGTTTGCAGTTGGTCACCCAGTATTTCAGTTCTGAAGGACAAGTAAAGGGTCAGGGGCTTTGGAAAGTTAATCCATATATTATGGTATTATGATATACAATCTCCTCTTTTACCATTTCATATATACCATCTGAACAAACAAAAAAAAGGTTCACAGTATTACTACAAAATACTTATTAAAAACATATGCGAGAGAAATAACCACTTCGCTAAATGGGAGTACGTCCTTGGACATGATATTAACGAACAAGATTGGAAGAGTATCAATTCTATCCCATTTAGTTGCACGAAAGCGACTGAACTACAGTGGTTCCAATATCAAATCTTACACCATGTATTGCCAACCAACTGTCTTCTCTCTAAGATGGGTTACGTAGACAGTACAATATTCAAATCAAATGGAAGATGTCCTACATATATTCTGGGAATGCAACAAAGTGAGTTCCATCTGGAGAGACCTGGAAGGTTGGATATCGTACAAACTGCAAAGTCCGGTAACAATATCCAAAGAAAACGTTCTTTTTGGCTATCCATCGAAAAATAACAATCCCCTAAACCTTGTCATCATCCTGTCAAAACGAATTATTTTCAACTTTAGAAAGAATAATTACCCACTAACATTCCAGTTCATACAGAAGGAGCTCACTGAATTCTACAAGTAAACAAAGTATACCTCTGTCATTAATTGTAGTAGAGACTATTTCAATAAGGCTTGGTCAAACTGCCATGCTTTATTCTCCTAAATAAGCTGCCATGCCCAACCGTGTAAATGCTTAGATAAATAAACAAATTATAAAATAAAAATAAAAAAAGATATTATGGTGTCCACCTTGATGACAGTGTTCAGTGATCACAGTTTTTACTTTCAAATGAAATTTAAAAGAGTGTTGACTATTATCCTCTCTGTCATGAGTACATTCTGTATATTCTCGAGGTGGTAAATAACTGACAAATTTAAGTTAAAAGTAAAAATTCATGATTATTCAAATGCAGTGATTGCAAATAATAAACTCAATTCATAAAGAAATACTGAGCTTGATTCATCAAATGCATGAGTGAATCTTGACAGTCCTATCATATAGTAATGGAAGTACAGTAATGGATAATGTGGAACTCCTATCATATAGTAATGGCAGTACAGTAATGTATAATATGGAACTCGTATCATATAGTAATGGAAGTACAGTAATGTATAATATGGAACTCCTATCATATAGTAATGGCAGTACAGTAATGTATAATATGGAGCTCCTATCATATAGTAATGGAAGTACAGTAATGGATAATATGGAACTCCTATCATATAGTAATGGAAGTACAGTAATGTATAATATGGAACGCCTATCATATAGTAATGGAAGTACAGTAATGTATAATGTGGAACTCCTATCATATAGTAATGGAAGTACAGTAATGTATAATATGGAACTCCTATCATATAGTAATGGAAGTACAGTAATGGATAATATGGAACTCCTATCATATAGTAATGGAAGTACAGTAATGTATAATATGGAACTCCTATCATATAGTAATGGAAGTACAGTAATGTATAATGTGGAACTCCTATCATATAGTAATGGAAGTACAGTAATGTATAATATGGAACTCCTATCATATAGTAATGGAAGTACAGTAATGTATAATATGGAACTCCTATCATATAGTAATGGAAGTACAGTAATGTATAATATGGAACTCCTATCATATAGTAATGGAAGTACAGTAATGTATAATATGGAACTCCTATCATATAGTAATGGAAGTACAGTAATGTATAATATGGAACTCCTATCATATAGTAATGGAAGTACAGTAATGTATAATATGGAACTCCTATCATATAGTAATGGAAGTACAGTAATGTATAATATGGAACTCCTATCATATAGTAATGGAAGTACAGTAATGGATAATATGGAACTCCTATCATATAGTAATGGAAGTACAGTAATGTATAATATGGAACTCCTATCATATAGTAATGGAAGTACAGTAATGTATAATATGGAACTCCTATCATATAGTAATGGAAGTACAGTAATGTATAATATGGAACTCCTATCATATAGTAATGGAAGTACAGTAATGTATAATATGGAACTCCTATCATATAGTAATGGAAGTACAGTAATGTATAATATGGAACTCCTATCATATAGTAATGGAAGTACAGTAATGGATATAATGGGAACTCCTATCATATAGTAATGGAAGTACAGTAATGTATAATATGGAACTCCTATCATATAGTAATGGAAGTACAGTAATGTATAATATGGAACTCCTATCATATAGTAATGGAAGTACAGTAATGTATAATATGGAACTCCTATCATATAGTAATGGAAGTACAGTAATGTATAATATGGAACTCCTATCATATAGTAATGGAAGTACAGTAATGTATAATATGGAACTCCTATCATATAGTAATGGAAGTACAGTAATGTATAATATGGAACTCCTATCATATAGTAATGGAAGTACAGTAATGTATAATAATATCATATAGTAATGGAAGTACCTATCATCATAGTAATGGAAGTACAGTAATGTATAATATGGAACTCCTATCATATAGTAATGGAAGTACAGTAATGTATAATGTGGAACTCCTATCATATAGTAATGGAAGTACAGTAATGTATAATATGGAACTCCTATCATATAGTAATGGAAGTACAGTAATGTATAATATGGAACTCCTATCATATAGTAATGGAAGTACAGTAATGTATAATATGGAACTCCTATCATATAGTAATGGAAGTACAGTAATGTATAATATGGAACTCCTATCATATAGTAATGGAAGTACAGTAATGTATAATATGGAACTCCTATCATATAGTAATGGAAGTACAGTAATGTATAATATGGAACTCCTATCATATAGTAATGGAAGTACAGTAATGTATAATATGGAACTCCTATCATATAGTAATGGAAGTACAGTAATGTATAATATGGAACTCCTATCATATAGTAATGGAAGTACAGTAATGTATAATATGGAACTCCTATCATATAGTAATGGAAGTACAGTAATGTATAATATGGAACTCCTATCATATAGTAATGGAAGTACAGTAATGTATAATATGGAACTCCTATCATATAGTAATGGAAGTACAGTAATGTATAATATGGAACTCCTATCATATAGTAATGGAAGTACAGTAATGTATAATATGGAACTCCTATCATATAGTAATGGAAGTACAGTAATGTATAATATGGAACTCCTATCATATAGTAATGGAAGTACAGTAATGTATAATATGGAACTCCTATCATATAGTAATGGAAGTACAGTAATGTATAATATGGAACTCCTATCATATAGTAATGGAAGTACAGTAATGTATAATATGGAACTCCTATCATATAGTAATGGAAGTACAGTAATGTATAATATGGAACTCCTATCATATAGTAATGGAAGTACAGTAATGTATAATATGGAACTCCTATCATATAGTAATGGAAGTACAGTAATGTATAATATGGAACTCCTATCATATAGTAATGGAAGTACAGTAATGTATAATATGGAACTCCTATCATATAGTAATGGAAGTACAGTAATGTATAATATGGAACTCCTATCATATAGTAATGGAAGTACAGTAATGTATAATATGGAACTCCTATCATATAGTAATGGAAGTACAGTAATGTATAATATGGAACTCCTATCATATAGTAATGGAAGTACAGTAATGTATAATATGGAACTCCTATCATATAGTAATGGAAGTACAGTAATGTATAATATGGAACTCCTATCATATAGTAATGGAAGTACAGTAATGTATAATATGGAACTCCTATCATATAGTAATGGAAGTACAGTAATGTATAATATGGAACTCCTATCATATAGTAATGGAAGTACAGTAATGTATAATATGGAACTCCTATCATATAGTAATGGAAGTACAGTAATGTATAATATGGAACTCCTATCATATAGTAATGGAAGTACAGTAATGTATAATATGGAACTCCTATCATATAGTAATGGAAGTACAGTAATGTATAATATGGAACTCCTATCATATAGTAATGGAAGTACAGTAATGTATAATATGGAACTCCTATCATATAGTAATGGAAGTACAGTAATGTATAATATGGAACTCCTATCATATAGTAATGGAAGTACAGTAATGTATAATATGGAACTCCTATCATATAGTATTGCAAGTACAGTAATGTATAATATGGAACTCCTATCATATAGTAACTCTTGAAGTATTGAATGTTACCAATAATAGTCATTATTTGAATACGGCGTCTCATTAGCAGCATAATCTGTAACTTCATTATGAATGTTGTCTGCGAGGCGTGCAACGGAGTTCTCCAGTTCGGGACAGGTGAGGCTATGAAGGATCTCCTTCCCCTTGTCGACCACCTCAAACACCCAGCTTTTCTCTTCAGCGAGCTCACGCTGCAGCTGTTGATATTTTTCCAGCTTGGCCTGGATAGTTGCCATGGAGTCTCCGCTAGCGATTGCTCCAGGGATCCGCTGCTCGATGTTGGCCAGAGAGGCCTGGAGCCTGGTCAACTTGACGTCCAGGTCCTCCCACTGCCGCACCAGTCTCTCGAGCCGCTGACCATGCAGGCTCGCCTTGTCCACCATGACATGGGTCTGGCTGCTGAGGTGATTGTGCTGAGCCTGATGCTGTGCTCGCATGGATACCTGACACTGGGAGGCCAGTGAGTCCAGCATCGCCTTGTGAACCTCAAGGTCACTGAAGAAATCCTGAACATCACAAGGACAGATGATGAAAAACAGTTCAAAGTCTATGCTTGGGATCATCGTTACCACTGCAAGGACAGTTTTATACAAAATTGGCCTACAATTCAAAGTAGGTGATCTAAATGAATGATTCAGTTTAGTTTTACGCCGCTTTTAGCAATATTCCTGCAATATCACAGCAAGGGACACCAGAAATGGGCATGACACATTGAGCCCATTTGGGGAATCATCAAACCTGCGTTTTTCAGCATAACGAGCAAACGCTTTAAGCACTAGGCTCCCCCACCACCCTGGGTGATCTGAAACTTGTTCCCGTATTAGTAATATGAATGAAATATGATCTTGTTGGTCCCATCATCACAGAAGTGGAAGTGCCAAACAACATCAAAAGATAAGTGTCTTGTAAGACTTATTTTATTTCTAACTGCAGGTGTGTCCCATAAATTAAATTAAAGAATTATAGCCCGAATCTTTAGGAAAACTACAATGGATTATTCAAACCTTATGTGCTGTGAGTTGATGCCGTAAGTGGATCAGGTCACTGGATGCGACCTCCTCTGACCTCAGTTTGCCTTCCGCGGTCTCGATGAACTGAGCATAGTCCTTGAGGAGCTTCTCGTACTGCTCCTGACCAGATGTCAGCTGCAGCACACTGGCTCTCCGTTCAGACACCTACACACAGTGGAGAGGCCAGATAGTGTATTGACTTTGGGGTTATATAGTTACTCTTTGAACAGTTAATATATAATATCAAGGACTCTCAGACCTGAACCCTGTAGTGGTTGGAACAAGGCCACAGCCTGATATACTGTCTGACCTCCAATGGGATCAGGTCTGAGAGCCATTGTTTAAAATATTGAAATCATTAATTCTCTTTACACTTATGTTTGTGTAGTTGACACTCACCCTGCGCTGTAGATCCATGTAGCTGGTCTGTAGAGTCCGCAGCTCGGAGGGAAACACACCTTGTGGATAAAGGGCAGACAACTCTGTCTCCTTCTTCTTGAGGCTGTCAAGCTTGCCTTCACATTGGTGGAGGTGGGTCTCCATCTCCTAGGGAGACAGGACAATCATCACGAGGATAACACATGTCACACACTTTGATTTAATGTCAACATTTATAGTTGTCACATTCTGCCACAAACACTGCTCTCCACACTTACCATGCATCTCATCACAGGAAGTCTGCTACAAAGTCCTGCGAAATCATGTTATGGGGTCTGATGCAATGGCAGGGTCTGTCCTGATCTGACATAACTGCCATGGTAACACTGTAACATGTCACACACTTTGATTCACTTTGGCACTGTAACATGCCCTGATCTGATGTAAGAGTCAAGGTGGCACTGTAACATGCCCTGATCTAATGTAACGGCCAAGGTGGTACTGTTACATGCCCTGATCTGATGTAAGGGTCAAGGTGGCACTGTAACATGCCCTGATCTGATGTAACGGCCAAGGTGGCACTGTAATATGCCCTGATCTGATGTAAGGGTCAAGTTGGTACTGTAACATGCCGTGATCTGATGTAATGGCCAAGGTGGCACTGTAACATGCCCTGATCTGATGTAACGGCCAAGTTGGAGCTGTAACATGGCCCAATTTGATGTAAGGGTAAAGGTGGTACTGTAACATGCCCTGATCTGATGTAAGGGTCAAGGTGGCACTGTAACATGCCCTGATCTGATGTTAGGGTCAAAGTGGCACTGTAACATGCCCTGATCTGATGTTACGGCCAAGGTGGTACTGTAACATGCCCTGATCTGATGTAACGGCCAAGGTGGCACTGTAACATGCCCTGATCTGATGTAAGGGTCAAGGTGGCACTGTAACATGCCCTGATCTGATGTTAGGGTCAAAGTGGCACTGTAACATGCCCTGATCTGATGTAACGGCCAAGGTGGTACTGTAACATGCCCTGATCTGATGTAAGGGCGGTGGCACTGTAACATGCCCTGATCTGATGTTAGGGTCAAAGTGGCACTGTAACATGCCCTGATCTGATGTAACGGCCAAGGTGGTACTGTAACATGCCCTGATCTGATGTAACGGCCAAGGTGGTACTGTAACATGCCCTGATCTGATGTTAGGGTCAAGGTGGCACTGTAATATGCCCTGATCTGATGTAATGGCCAAGGTGGCACTATAACATGCCCTGATCTGATGTAAGGGTCAAGGTGGCACTGTAACATGCCCTGATCTGATGTAACGGTCAAGGTGGCACTGTAACATGCCCTGATCTGATGTAAGGGCCAAGGTGGCACTGTAACATGCCCTGATCTGATGTAAGGGTCAAGGTGGCACTGTAATATGCCCTGATCTGATGTAACAGCCAAGGTCATGGCACTGTAACATGCCCTGATCTGATGTAACGGCCAAGGTGGCACTGTAACATGCCCTGATCTGATGTAAGGGTCAAGGTGGCACTGTAACATGCCCTGATCTGATGTAAGGGTCAAGGTGGTACTGTAACATGCCCTGATCTGATGTAAGGGTCAAGGTGGCACTGTAACATGCCCTGATCTGATGTAAGGGCAATGGTAAGACAGAAATACGCCCATGTTGTTGCTCTTGCAAAGCAGAATACAAGTGATCGGTATTGGCTTTTCTTTCATGTCTCAAATCATACAATAATTATTGATGTATTTGGATACATACCACCATATATTGCATGCAAAAACTATAAAAATAACCTTGAAAAACACATCCTACAAGTTTTTTTAGAAACATGTTGTGTTTTGTATTTATGAACATTTCCGATTGTGGTGTGGCGGTAATACTGCACACCAGAATATCATTACCAGCTGGTGCGGTCCTCACAAAGGTTGAGCAGAATATTACTGTTGAAATATGTTGAAGTGACCATTCAATTAACATCAACACCATCACCATTCTACTACATCTATATCTACATCAACACAAGCTAAAAATTGAACATACTGCACATTGCACATGCACTGACGTCTGCACTGTCCTGATCATGACTGCATGCATCAAAGTTACTAATGACAGTATGGACCCCACTACAAAGCCTCAGCTATAAAAGCTTGATGAACACCTCAGTTTACAAGATTTACCAAACATGCATTGATGTCAGCACTGATGGCGTATGTTTGTCTACAAATGTGAGATTCAAGCATGCTGTTGATGTGGACAAAGTGATATTTGGAAGAGATGGGATTGGATACAGCAACCTAATGACTTCATGTGACCTTCACCTTGTACAATAAATGTCTTACCTCTTTGGTCTCCCATCGGTCAGTAGCCTGGTTGGCAAACAAACATGACTACAGCATATATAGGCTCATGTGAATGCAGCTAATCATGAAACAGTTTGAACCATGTTGTAAATCTTGTATTATGATCTAGAATCAGTGACTGACTTGAGACAGGCAAGAAGATGGTTACCTGGACAGTGTCCACTAGGTCATCACTGGTGGCGGAGGACGGGGGTCTGGAGTGGATCAAACGTTGGGTGTCCTGCAATTGTTTCTGTAGACAGTCCACTTCATCCTGCACAAAGGAAACATGGCATGATTTGAGTGTTTTCATTCACTCACTGATGGCAATCTCCTTCCAATTAACAACCATCATCTGAAATGGTAGGCAGTTAGTAGGCAGTCAATAGGCAGTTGTACTAACCTGATATTGTTGCCAGTGAGAGTCCACCACCTGGAGCTCCTGGCCACGATGCTGGGCCTGGCTCTCCAACATGGAGACTCTGTCATTGAGGTTGGTGAGAGACTGCTGAATCAGCTGACCACTCTCTCCACTGGTTGTGGACAAAAGATTCTGTGCCTGGTTCTTCATGGTGGTTATCTCCCCTTGTAAAACTTGGATTTCTCGTTGAAGATTCTGTATAGATCAGAGGTGACATTATTATTTTACTGAGATGACATTGAATAAAACATAAAACATAAAAAGATGTTGTTTGACAGATGACAGATGTTTTTGATACATTCCTATTCTATAGACAGATGTTATTTGTGATACATTCCTATTCTATAGACAGATGTTGTTTGTGACACATTCCTATTCTATAGACAGATGTTGTTTGTGACACATTCCTATTCTATAGACAGATGTTGTTTGTGATACATTCCTATTCTATAGACAGATGTTGTTTGTGACACATTCCTATTCTATAGACAGATGTTGTTTGTGACACATTCCTATTCTATAGACAGATGTTGTTTGTGATACATTCCTATTCTATAGACAGATGTTGTTTGTGATACATTCCTATTCTATAGACAGATGTTGTTTGTGATACATTCCTATTCTATAGACAGATGTTGTTTGTGATACATTCCTATAATCGGTCTGATGACTGACCTCGACACATTTTTCTATGTAGTTGTTGTTGTGTTACTTGTGCCACCAGTGTCGGAGTATTCTATAGAGATGTTGACGGTGTTGGGATACATTTCTGGGCGGAGTCCAGCCAGGAGGAGATGGTGAGGAGGGCCTGCTGATACTGCTGCTGGAAGGAGAGCGCCTGTTCCACCCGGACCTGCCTGTCCTCCACCTGACCCTGGAGCTGCTCCCAGCACTCACCCAGGTCACCCACAATCTGCCGGATCTCCTCCAGGTTCCTACTGGGGTCTACCCCCGGGGACAGGCTCTGACGCCGGAAACTTGCAGCTGGTACTTCCTGGTGTGAAACATTTACATTGACATTGGTAATCAGTCAGTTAAAGATGCAAAGCTGTGATCTACAAGACAAGGAATGTAGGAACATTCCATCTAAACCACAAACATCTTGTTGACCTACAGCTCTGGGGTTTGACACACGTGTACACAAGGAGTTCACTTCATACTCACCCCAGGTGTTCTCGTCTTCACCAAGTCCTCCAGAGTCTGCTTCTTCTCAGCCAGGTCCTTCTGCAGTTCTTCCCATCTCAGATGCAGCTCAGTTTCTCCGACGGCAGGAACAACCCGCTCAGATGTATCAGACATCATCGCTGTGTCTCTGGACCGCTGACCAGTCACTGATATTTGCTGGACAAGTTGGCGATGCTCCACTAGTCCAGATGTCAGGTCCTGGAGAAAGTCACATCAGAGCAAGCATGAAGGAACTGAGAGACAGTCTGTGATACAATGCCAGTTTTAACAATATTCCACCCAACACACCAAGAATGGGCTTCAATACCCAACTTCAACAAACAACACATACGATTCTGACTAAGGTCGCCATATACCCCATGGACCAAAGAATGAAGTTTCCCATTAAGTTTGGCATGTTGGATGGGGCCTACAAGTTGAAAAATGAAATATTTAGACAGCTATTGAACTGATTAGTTTTTTAGATTGAAAAGGTTTAAGAAGTAGTTTGAGCTTATGAGAGTCCATGTGGTATTAATTCCACTTGTCTCAAATATTTTCTGTGAATTTAAAAGTCCTTTGATTGTATTTAATAAAATGGTTCATCTTTGAGACAGGGATTTGGTGGTACATACGCCAAACCCAGCAATATAAACCATCCATGAGCCACCTGTAAGTGGGAGACAGGGATGCAGTACCTGTTGGAGTCGGTGACGTTCAGGCATCACAGCAGTGTAGTCTGCAGACCTGACGGTAGGGACAGTCATCTGCTTTGTGTCACTCATCCACTGCTGCAGTTTCTGAACATTGTCCTCATAGTCGGACATTTCCCGCTGTCTCTTGTCTGCATCCTTGATGGCACCACGGAGCTGGCTCTGCTTGTCGATGGTCTCCAGCTTGAAGTCCCCGAGCTGCTTCTGCAGGCTGGCCAGCTGGGTCCTCAGCTTCTCAGCACTGGTGGGGGTCTCCTGCTCACACAGGGAGTCACACTGCACAGCCAGGTCCGACACCAGGCGCAGATGCACATTCACCTCCTCCTGGACGTCCTGGGAATCAGTGAACAATGGCTGCATGTATATGTATATATATCTTGGCAACATTGGTACTGATTATTCTAGAATGAGAACTGGCATCTGCTCATTGGCTGAATGTGACAAGGCTAGTGGGACAGTGGCTGACTCGCCTACACTCACCCTGGTGCAGTCCATCTGGGTCTGGAGATCTTCTAGCGTGTCAGTCGGCAGTGTGCTGGTCGCATGTTTCACTCTCGTGTCTGACAGCCATGTTTCCACATCCTTCACACGCTTCTTGTAAGCCTCCAGCAGAATATTGTGCTTCTCCCGATCTTTGACTGCTGCCTGCAAAACAAGTGAGTGGGTGATGTTAAATGGCAAGTTCACAGGACATAAACCAATCTTACTTTTTCAACATAAAACTATTTACCAAGTAGTTTCATAGCCAAAACAATACAGACATCAAAAGTAAAGAACTTTATTGCATTAAATCTTTTTTTAAAATGTTTTTCACATTTACCGAGAGTTCTATTTCCTTAATATACGACAGGCTTATGTCCCTTGCAATAGGATGTCAACTGATAAACGACACCATTAGACATATTAGACCTGCGGTACAGATGTGCAGTTCTTGCATCTTGATACACAGCCCCTGGGTGACATATATTCCGATGCTTTCCATCCCTCGCTTTCATAGATAAACTTCAAAATAATCTCATACACAAATATAATTCATAGGTTTGAATTCTGTGGGGAATTCCCTGTTCTGGGATATCGTCCACTGTCATTGTAGGAAAAGCAAAATTACAGAAACTTCATACATACATTATTAATCTCACCATTTCTGACACCATATAAACATACGGTACTGGGGTGTAGTCTGCCATGGAATACATCATAGTTCTATTTGTACGACACAAGTACAGAAACAATAAATCATCAAATCAGTCAGTTCAGTCAGTCCTCCCTACCTGCAGTTTACGGCCCGCATCACTGGCCATCACCTGCAAGCTTTCAGCTCGGTCTGTCAGCATCGTCAATGTCGCCTCCATGGCCTTACGTCCCTCAGGATCAGACTTGTCAAGGATCATTCGACTTTGCTCTTGAAGTTGGATAATATCATTCTTAATACTATCTATCTCAGACAGAGTTTCCTGGAACATAATGAAAAGCAATATACATGAAGTAGTTCTTTACTAACTCACAGAAATGCAAATTAGGGTCAAGTGGTAGACATGTAAGCACTCAGATTCTCAAGTAGCGGAAATAAAGACTTAAATGCTGCTCATAGCAATATTCCTAAAATATTTAGGCTGGTAGCTCACTTTCGTCAATCAGCTAATCCAGTTAATCCTAGACCACCTGGCTTCACCCTCAATCACTGGGTCAACCTAATCCACCCTAGACCACCTGGCTTCACCCTCAATCACTGGGCCACCCTGATCCACCTTAGACCACCTGGCTTCACCCTTCAATCACTGGGCCACCCTGATCCACCTGGATCACCCTCAATCACTGGGCCACCCTGATCCACTCTAGACCACCTGGCTTCACCCTCAATCACTGGGCCACCCTGATCCACCTTAGACCACCTGGCTTCACCCTCAATCACTGGGCCACCCTGATCCACCCTAGACCACCTGGCTTCACCCTCAATCACTGGGCCACCCTGATCAACCCTAGACCACCTGGCTTCACCCTCAATCACTGGGCCACCCAGATCAACCGTAGACCACCTGGCTTCACCCTCAATCACTAGGCCACCCTGATCCACCTTAGACCACCATTAGAGAACATCAATTCTTCCTACAGCCCAAGGCACTACTGACCTTGTGGTCATCTTGTTGTCTGTCAAAGGTGTCTGTGGGGCTGGGAGGTCTGCTGGACAGCCTCTTCTGAGCATGTTCCATCTTTGCTGTTACTTCCTGTACAGAACGCTGGTAGTCCTCTTGTTGCTGTAGAGCACTGTGAAGTTCCTTCTCCTTGGCTACAACCTGCAACATAGATGACTGATGTCAGCTTCAACTCTCCTTGTATCAGTGTTGGGACTGGCAACAGTAGGCATGTCTTGTGCTGTGTATCTAGGACATCTAACTATTGCATCACCGACATTGATACCACCTGGCATCACCATAATGAGAGCCAAGACACGCCTGGGTGTACTTACACAATCCACATGACATCTTTCAGGTAGACAGTATCATTGTCAGTCAGGTTTGAAGTGGCCAGGTAGGCTAACCTCATTAGTCAGGTAGAAATGAAGTGGTACAAGTCAGGAAGCAAGTGACAACATGACGAGGAACAACACTCACGGCGCGGCACCAGCCTATGCAGCCTTGACTATGACATTGTGTCCTTTCACTGCTCCCACCACCATACACTGCTGCCTTTATACGCTGTCACTAGTACAGCAGACATGTTTGTCACACAGTGTTTATGTGTGCATGAATGACAAGCACTTCATATTGACAATTTTATTCATATAGTCTCTTCCGCTAAATGGATGACATATGAGCTTTTATAGTGGCATTTACTCCATACGCCATAACGGCATGACTTCAAAAGACTGCCCGGGTCAGCACTGGTGGCATTCAGGGGGCAGCATTCAGGGACAGCACCACACTGTCACACTGCATACAGTCACTGCACTTACAGCCCTCCACTGTGTGCGTCACGCCTGACTGCACCCAGCAATTCATGAAAAAAATCTGCTTGTCAACTCATTGAGCCTATGACATAGAACCGATGACAGTCTGACCACATACAACAGACACAACCGATGACTGTCTGACCTTCTATTACACATACAACAGCCCTCCATGACACAACCAATGACCTTGCTGACTGCCTGACCTTCTATTACACATACAACAGCCCTCCATGACACAACCAATGACCTTGCTGACTGCCTGACCTTCTATTACACATACAACAGCCCTCCATGACACAACCAATGACCTTGCTGACTGTCTGACCTTCTATTACACCATACACATACAACAGCCCTCCATGACACAACCAATGACCTTTGCTGACTGCCTGACCTTCTATTACACATACAACAGCCCTCCATGACACAACCAATGACCTTGCTGACTGCTGACCTTCTATTACACATACAACAGCCCTCCATGACACAACCAATGACCTTGCTGACTGCCTGACCTTCTATTACACATACAACAGCCCTCCATGACACAACCAATGACCTTGCTGACTGCCTGACCTTCTATTACACATACAACAGCCCTCCATGACACAACCAATGACCTTGCTGACTGCCTGACCTTCTATTACACATACAACAGCCCTCCATGACACAACCAATGACCTTGCTGACTGCCTGACAACATTACACATACAACAGCCCTCCATGACACAACCAATGACCTTGCTGACTGCCTGACCTTCTATTACACATACAACAGCCCTCCATGACACAACCAATGACCTTGCTGACTGCCTGACCTTCTATTACACATACAACAGCCCTCCATGACACAACCAATGACCTTGCTGACTGCCTGACCTTCTATTACACATACAACAGCCCTCCATGACACAACCAATGACCTTGCTGACTGCCTGACCTTCTATTACACATACAACAGTCCTCCATGACACAACCAATGACCTTGCTGACTGCCTGACCTTCTATTACACATACAACAGTCCTCCATGACTGCCAATGACCTTCTGACCTATTTATGAGTTGACCTACTGCAAGGTTCCATGACACAACCACCAAATACGAAATAAGAGTACACATGGAACAAGCTGTTATTCAGTGACAACTGTTTGACGATGAATACACAATGCCATTTAGAAAGTGGTCAAATGTAACACATGTATATTTGGGATTACACTTTCTTAGTAAAGTACAGATTCTACTACTATCTGTTGGGTTGAGTCCTAACTGGGATTCAAACCCACACCCTCAGAGTCGACCCTCAAATTTCGATCACTTACAATCACACTGAAATGGTACAGTCAAACAATGGCAATTTCAATAGCAATATAAGTGAATCAATGTAAATATACATATATCCATGGTCAAGTGACAATGGTTTCTCACCTGTTCCTGTAGACTGGCCCAGGATGTGTTGAGCTCCACCAACTGTGAGGATGGGTCGGCCCCTGGGGGTACCTACATCATAAGACACAGGGTCAGTACACCTGGTGATCCAATAAGTTGTAACATGACACACTTGTAGCATGACACACTTGTAGCACAACACACATGTAGCATGACACACTTGTAGCATGACACACTTGTAGCACGACACACTTGTAGCATGACACACATGTAGCACGACACACATGTAGCACGACACACATGTAGCACTTTGTAGCATGCATGTACATGACACACATGTAGCATGACACACACACATGTACATGACACACATGTAGCACACATGTAGCATGACACACATGTAGCACACACACTGTAGCATGACACACTTGTAGCATGACTCGACACACATGTAGCACGACACACATGTAGCACGACACACATAGTTAGTATAGCTAGCTACATGCAGGGAGCAAGAGGGTGGAACAAGTCTGTAATGAAATGTGAATGTGAATCTCGGCCTGTGTTGGAAATAAAATGATACTGAGCAGGGAAGTGAAAACCAACTGTTGTAAATTGAACTTCTGTTATCACTGACTTGATATGTTCCCATTGGCATTACAACTGTATAGGTTACATCTATCAAATCAATGACAACATGCCTTCTGGTTCAGAATACAAAGTTGTTTCTATTCTACCATGACAATACTGAACCTAAACTGGTTGCTGAGTGGTCTGGCTACTGACTGGATGAATGTGAAGGTTTAGTGGTCTGGCTACTGACTGGATGAATGTGAAGGTTTAGTACCTTGAAGTGACCAAGCAGAATATACTTTTACTGAGTCCTGGTAGAATACCTAACTTCAGAGGGTAAGTCAATAAGTAACTAGTCCTGTCAATCAGAAGCTTTCATTATCAATTTGAACACGGCAAGTTAATTCTAAAATGGAAGTTTCATGATTTGAGTCTGAGGTGAAGTTGGCAGAAATTAGAGTGATGCTGACACTGACATCCTCTTTGACACCTCCTGCTTCCAGCACACACAACGCTGAGCCCACTAGATGGTACATACAGCTGATATATGGACTTTGTCCCAAACTTACTAAGTTGACTCACATGAACAGGCACTTGACCCATTACTTGAATAGACTTGTTATGTGAATGCCTTACTCTGCAAAGTGTTGACAATATGCTGACTCTCAGACTGGCTACGTTATGGACATCCCTCTGATAGCAAGCCTATTCTGATAGATAAATACTGTGAACAATAACTGTATATTACAGACACTATTAAGCAGCCACAAGCAGTTACATGAGTATTGTAGACAGAAGACCCACCCGCTTCGGGGCACTGTGAGTGGTGGTGTTAGTGGAAGGTGCTGAGGATGGTTTAGGAGAGAGAGAGCGCATTCGTGGAGGAGTATAAGCCCTGCGGCTTCGCGAGTGCAAATCTGTGAGTGAAGAAGCAAAGTCCAGAGAAGCAGAGTAGGGTGAGAGTGATCTCCCCTTGGCCACACGAAGAGAAGGTTGTGCTTGGACAGAACCATGCGGTTGTGCGACACTTCCAGCTACCTTGTCGGTGTTGTTTTGACTTTTGATTGGTTGGAAGGGTGATGGTCTGTCTCCACCATGTCCTCCTCTCTCGGAACGGAGACTGGTGAGACTCTGGGACCGGAAGCTGTCAAAGCTGTCTACCTGTTCCCGATGGCGGTCCCCTGGATGTCCCACACTGCGAATTGTGGTTGATGTGCGGTCAGATCTGTCGGACAGCGATGACCAGGAGAGACTGGAGGGCATTGTGTTGAGAGAGTCAGACATGTGAGCACCACTGTCTTCAATACTGTCCGTGTAGCCAAAGTGAGGTGAACTATGATTGTGGAAGTGGGCACTAGAGAATCCACTACTACCAACACTAGTGTTCATTAGGAAGCGTCTGCGGACTAGAGTGGGGCTGCGCTGGAGGCTGCGCTCAGACAACCCTCGGTTCTTCTCGTTGATCTGGCTGAGCCGGGCCTGGTAAGTCTTAATCTGGGCTGCTAGAGTCTGAAAGCAAGCAGGGGTAACAGGCATGCAGGTTAGACACATGCAACACACACAGGCACAAACATGATGCAGCCTCCTGTCAGGGAACTGGTAGCTTACCTCTACCACGGCCATCATCCCTGGCACACCGTCTGACAGGAACAACATCATAGTGATCATATTCATATACATCCTATCTGATATTACTGTAACACATAAACAATCTTTCACATGACAGCAGTTCCATTGTTGAGCAATACAAAGTTGTCGGCATGCAGGTACATCAGTGTCCTTACATTCAACAGTGTCCCTACAATCAACAGCGTCCCTACAATCAACAGCGTCCCTACATTCAACAGTGTCCATACAATCAACAGTGTCCCTACATTCAACAGTGTCCCTACATTCATCAGTGTCCCTACATGACAGTGTCCCTACATACAACAGTGTCCCTACATTCTACAGTGTCCCTACATTCAACAGTGTCCTTACATGACAGTGTCCCTACATGACAGTGTCCCTACATTCATCAGTGTCCCTACATTCAACAGTGTCCCTACATGACAGTGTCCCTACATTCAACAGTGTCCCTACATTCATCAGTGTCCCTACATGACAGTGTCCCTACAATCAACAGTGTACCTACATACAACAGTGACCCTACATTATACAGTGTCCCTACATTCAACAGTGTCCTTACATGACAGTGTCCCTACATGACAGTGTCCCTACAATCAACAGTGTCCTCAATTCATCAGTGTCCCTACATTCATCACTGTCCATACATGACAGTGTCCCTACATTCATCAGTGTCCCTACAATCAACAATGTCCCTACATTCAACAGTGTCCCTACATTCATCAGTGTCCCTACAATCAACAGTGTACCTACATTCAACAGTCAATATAATCAACAGTGTCAATACATTCATCAGTGTCCCTACAATCAACAGTGTCCCTACAATCAACAGTGTCCTTTCATAACAGTGTCCCTACATGACAGTTTCCCTACAGTCAACAGTGTCTCTACATGACAGTGTCCCTACATTCAACGGTGACCTACATTCATCAGTGTCCCTACAATCAACAGTGTCCCTACATTCATCAGTGTCCCTACATTCATCAGTGTCCCTACAATCAACAGTGTCCCTACATTCATCAGTGTCCCTACATTCATCAGTGTCCCTACATTCATCAGTGTCCCTACAATCAACAGTGTTCCTACATTCATAATGTGACACAAGACATACCTACACTGATGCATTTTGATCCACATCAGACATGGGACAAACACAAAACAATAAGCACAATAAAAGGTGCCTTGACGTGTAAGTTGTCAGAGGTTCAGTAAAGCTTCGTGATCGTGACAAAAGATCTGCTGTGAAATCTGTGGACTGATGTAGGAAAGGTGCAGGTGAACTGTACTAAACTTTGTTAATCCCAAACATTTTAAGTTGGGGCTGCAAAACCCACACAGGATTTCATAATAAAGAAATTCCTTCTGAAGATGAACAGAGTTCAACTTTGACTTATGTATACCTCTGGCATTTTAGAACCATGTGACTTTGTTAGGACAACAATGGTGGCATCTCTGACATGTTGCCTCACAGATCTATCACGCCCGATCAGTCTGCAGCTGCTGACATACTGCTAGTTCCGCATCTATACTGAACATCATTGAAAACACACCACTTATAAAAGTTCAGATTATTAAAAGCATGTGTAAGGAATTAATAATTTTTGAGTGGATAATAACAGATGGACGACTGACAAAAACAACACAGGAAAGACGCTCATTCATTGAAATGTTCCATAGTCAGAAAGGATCAAACACACGTGGGGTCAAATCGAAAAGTCAATATCGCGTGTGACCGCCATTTGCATTGACACATGCAGTTCAACGTCTCCTCATTGAGTCAATAAGCGTCCGAATAGAGTTCTTGAGGATGGCATTCACCTTCTGCAGTAGTGCAGCCTCAAGTTCCCGGATGTTTCGCATCTGTTGTCACCGCAAAAGACTTTGACCAATTTCGTCCCACAAGCGCTCCATGGGGGATACATCTGGCGACTGTGCTGGCCAATGAATAACCTGGATATGTTGCTGGGCCAGATACTGCATGGAAAGTCTTGTTGTGTGTGTCCGTGCGTTGTCCTGTTGAAAAGTATGGACATCTTGGTGGTGATTGAAGACAGATATGATGTGATTCTGAAGAATCTGCTCACGGTAATAAAGGGCATTAACTCTCCCTTGAATGCCATGAAGGCACTCCCACCACCCAAAGGTCTGTCTGAACCACACACTCATTAGCATAACGTTCACCACGTCTACGCCAAACACGTAATCGACCGTCAGCATTACGTAGATTAAGATGTGACTCGTCAGTGACTACCACACCATGCCATTGTTGTAAACTTTACTGAAATTGCCTGCTAGCTCATTGCAGTGTCTGTCAGTCAGAGTTAGTCCAACGTAAGGACGTCGAACATGGAGCCTAGGCGGCGTCGCATGGAGTCAGCGCTGATGACCCCCACATCAACCTTGAACTAGTGCAGCAGTCCTGGCAGTCGGCAGTGTTCAATCACTGATATGGACAAGGTCAATATGGCGATCCTGATGGAGCGTCGTAACACGTTGTTGCCAAGGTCATTGAAGGTCACGGGTGCTGCCTGTCTACTGATGTCGTCAATGAAGCTTAACGATGGTGGAGTGGCCAAGTCCAAGTTGTCGAGCAATATCCCCGCTGCTGGTGCCAACCTGAATCATGCCTAGTGCACGTTCTCTTTCGTGAGGTGTTAACCTCGGCATCTCTGTCCTCGTTTCACAGTCGTTAGTGAAGCAATGAGAATCGGTTCTCATACACCTGCTTTTAATGTCACAGTCAGTATGATTTCAGAATGAAATTCGCGCTTTTTTCATGGCGTGGCTGCATGTTGATGCATTTTGGAATTAAGAGTCTGTGGACAGGAATTTGTTTCTAAACCATTTTTTCAACTGGACATGCCCTTCGACTTCATGTTAGTTATATTCATTGATCATTGTCATGCTGAAATCCATCTTGATGAAAATATGGACAATTTTAGACTGGTGCGTTTTCAGTGATGTTCAGTATATATACACCGTACTTGCTGCACACACACACACACACACACCAACACTATCTACATGCAACCTGCTGTATCTTCCTCCATGTACGATCCTGGAAACTCTACCGGTACTTTAGATTATATGGAACTTAGCAGTTTACATCTCTTTAAAACCTTTCCAACATCCCTACAACATCCTCCACATCCCCCAAGGTCCACGCTGCCAGTCGGCAGTCAACTGTCAACACCAAGTCTATCCTGAAATACCAACTCTATCAGATGTGAGACACCTGGACGTGGCGTACGGCAAACATGGTTTGCAATGACTGGCAACAGATACACAATCAGTCACGGCGGACATCAAATTCACATCAAGCTGTGCAGCAGCAGCAGCAGCAACATCCACTTTATCGGAGTTGCCAGAGTGGGAACAACAGAGACAGGAAGAAGTCAGCTCAGGTGAGTCAGGTAAGCCTTACACAGGAATCATGGGTAACATGTTAGTACAACTAGGTGAGCTTCACACAGGAATCATGGGTAACATGTAAGTACAACCAGGTGAGCTTCACACAGGAATCATGGGTAACATGTTAGTACAACCAGGTGAGCTTCACACAGGAATCATGGGTAACATGTAAGTACAACCAGGTGAGCTTCACACAGGAATCAGATGTCTTGTGTGAGTACAAGCTGGTAAATTGGAAGTAATTAGTTGATCAGTAGGAACAGAGGAAATACAGCAAATACCAGACAAGGATCCAGATGTGTCTCAGACAGGCAGGTAGGACATTCAGTTGAGACACCTGCAGGTGTACAGGAGGAGATATCACAAGTCTAGCTACAGGTAGACACAATGTACACAGTGGTTATACAGCAGCAGGAAGCAGCACAGAGTACCAGCACAAGCCATATGACATACAGGCAACAACGTTATATATAAGGCCTAAAAAAAAAAGCTTGTGGTTCCGATTTCCCGACCAACCCTAAATATTCCCACCGAGCCTAACGATTTTACTCACCACATAACAAATTAAATTTATTTTCTGACACATGTGTAGTGTAAAAATATTTTGCAAAAAAACCCAAAAAACCTACCTACCTACCCTAGTTCTGAAATGTAGGAAATCGGAACCACAACATTTATTTTTTTGGCCTAAAGGAAAACAAAGATATATGGCAAACAGCAGGTGAAGACATAGCATGGTTACACACAACGGTAAATCAAAGATGAGAGATTTTATGAATGCTTCACTCTTCTTTGCAATTATAGATAATTATTTTTCAGATGAGACAAACAGAAATATTACATTACAATGTTTGAATTTTAAAGCTTGTCACAAAGGTAAAAAACTGGAGCATAATGAAACTAAGCAATCAAACAGCATCTGACAATATTAGAAAAGAAGGATAACATAAAAGTTATTAAACTGGAATGAAAGGTTATGAAAAAGTCCAATTGTGCTGGTGTGGTCTCTCCCACCCACCCCAAAAAAAGGTTATTTGCCAAACTAAAATGTGTTAGTGCACAATTTTCTAAAGTTTGTTAGAGTCAGTTGGTATAAGGAAGACAAAGGGAAAAAAGGTATTAGTTATTTAAAGGGAAACAAAACTCCAAGCCTTAATCTATTGAAAAAAGGTTCGGCCATTTCTTTGCAGAATACAAATGTGCTTATTATGGACTACAATCTTGAATGGTTTGACTTGTGGTTGCTGCACGAAGGAACACCTATTAGGGAATCGAAGTTTAAGAAACTGTATATCTCAAAGGAGATACAATGAGATAGCATACGTGACATCTATGAATTTGCAAAAAAGTCGAGGGTTCTGGTAAGCAGACACCGATCAAATATGAGAATGAAATGGGATTCCTCTGGCTGTCAACAAGATGCTCACTAGTTTGTTGAGTCACAGACACTAATTGACATCTGGTGATGACACGGGTTAATTACAATGGTGCCAACTAGAAGAGTGAGTACTGGAGTTATGTTTAACTTAGGATCAACGAGTATGTTAGTAGATGAGGTAGTGATGTTAGCAACAGTGTTGACAATCTTGTCAGGAGGTGGGTGTTGCCACAAGACGGGGGAGGTGGTGTGAATCTGGTGTCTCATGACTGCGTGTGTCTCCAGTCAGTCAGTACGTACGTCATGTTCAGCTATCTGTTGTTTCAGCGTATCCACACTTGAGGCAAGGACTGGGGATGCAAGCAGTTTCTCTTGTGCTTCTCCGATGGCAGTGTTGAGCTGTTTAATCTCTGTGTCATTCCTGTCCTGTTCCTGCACGACCTCCTGCAGCTGCTCGCACTGTTCCACTGCTGCATCCTCCAGCTGCCCGATGTCTACAAGCAGACGTGAGCCAACAGAGGGCGCTGACACCTCTGCCAGGGATCTCAGATCCTCATATCGCTGGAGGAGCATCTGAGCCCTGGACTTCTGGGCTCTCAGCTCTTGAAGCAGTTGCTGAAACACAGGCAAGTGATAACAATCAGGGTTAAAGGGTTATACAACTACAGGGTAACATGGAACTGACATACCGACCTGGGTTACACATCTAACTGACACACCGACCTGGGTTACACATCTAACTGACACACCGACCTGGGTTACACATCTAACTGACACACCGACCTGGGTTACACATCTAACTGGTTACACATCTAACTGACACACCGACAATCTGGGTTACACATCTAACTGACACACTGACAAAGGGTTACACATCTAACACACACCGACTGGGGGTAACTGGAACTGACACACCTGACACACCTGGGTTACACATCTAACTGACACACCGACCTGGGTTACACATCTAACTGATTCACCGACCTGGGTTACACATCTAACTGACACACCGACCTGGGTTACACATCTAACTGACACACCGACCTGGGTTACACATCTACTGACATCTCTAACTGACACACCGACCTGGGTTACACATCTAACTGACACACCGACCTGGGTTACACATCTAACTGACACACCGACCTGGGTTACACATCTAACTGACGCACACCGACCTGGGTTACACATCTAACTTACACATCTAACTGACACCACCAACCTGGTTTACACATCTAACTGGCGCTTTTGCCGACCTGGGTTACACATCTAACGACACCCGACCTGGGTTACCTGGGTTACACATCTAACTGACACACCGACCATCAGGGTTAAAGGGTTATACAGCTACAGGGTAACACATGGAACTGACACACCGACCTGGGTTACACATCTAACTGACACACCGACCTGGGTTACACATCTAACTGATGCACCGACCTGGGTTACACATCTAACTGACACACCGACCTGGGTTACACATCTAACTGACACACCGACCTGGGTTACACATCTAACTGACACCGACCTGGGTTACACATCTAACTGACGACCTGGGTTACACATCTAACTGACCGATACACACCAACCTGGGTTTACACAACTTTTACACATCTAACTGACACACCGACCTGGGTTACACATCTAACTGACACACCGACCTGGGTTACACATCTGGACGTTACACATCTAACTGACACACCACCTGGGTTACACATCTAACTGACACACCGACCTGGGTTACACATCTAACTGACACACCGACCTGGGTTACACCGACCTGGGTTACACATCTAACTGACACACCAACCTCCGGGTTACACATCATCTAACTGACACACCGACCTGGGTTACACATCTAACTGACGCACCTGGGTTGGGTTACACATCTAACTGACACACCAACCTGGGTTACACATCTAACTGATGCACCGACCTGGGTTACACATCTAACTGAACTGGGTTACACATCTGGGTTACACATCTAACTGACACTGGGTTACACATCTAACTGACACCGACCTGCACCGACACTGGGTTACACATCTAACTGACACACCGACCTGGGTTACACATCTAACTGACACACCGACCTGGGTTACACATCTAACTGACACACCGACCTGGGTTACACATCAAACTGACACACCGACCAGGGTTACACATCTAACTGACACACCGACCAGGGTTACACATCTAACTGACACACTTACCTGGGTTACACATTTAACTGACACACCAACCTGGGTTACACATCTAACTGACACACCGACCTGGGTTACACATCTAACTGACACACCGACCTGGGTTACACATCTAACTGACACACCGACCTGGGTTACACATCTAACTGACACACCTACCTGGGTTACACATCTAACTGACACACCGACCTGGGTTACACATCTAACTGACACACCGACCTGGGTTACAAATCTAACTGACATTTTGGCCACAGGTAACATGTAGTCTAAGTAACGAGCAGTCACTCTATGAAAGGCCCATATTCATGACATCTATTATGGTACTGATCAAGATTTAATTAGTGAAAGATTAACTGTACAGGTTGTACTACAGCAGATCAGATTCCGGCACTGTTCGTGGGGAGCCTTCAGTGCAGACTGAATCACCTTAAAGCTGGGACTGGGGGATGTTGTGTTTTTTTAATGTACATCCATCCAGTAATTAAAACTGATCATATTTCTTAATATTTAGTCTTTTTTTTTACATAATGACCTTTGCTGAATGTGACAACGGTTGACAAGCGGTTGACATTTTGTGCAGAACCTAAGTTGGTCTGTTCAGCTTCCTGTACTCAGAAAAGGTCATATTTTATGTTTTTATTGCTTCTTTAGGACCAGACCATGCACACATGTGCATGTAATAGCTGTGGATGGCTTAGTTAACTTAAACAGAAACATTTATAAAAGAAGATATAAGTCACACACAGAATAGCAGGAATATCTTGTTGGAAACATCAGGTAATATAAATAGCATTGGAAACTGCCAGAGAAGAATAAGCCTGGCTAGAGACCTTGCCACCATTAATGATCATGTGAAAAGTGAACTCTGAAATTCTGGAAATCAGGGATTATTTACCATAAAGCAAATAAGGAATAAGGGTAAGAAATCTATGGGTAACAAAAAGTTGATTAGTAGGGGAAAGGTGGCTGACCAATAGGAAGGGGTGCTGATGACTGTGGTGATGTTGGAGCCTGGGACGTGGGAAGAAGCAGAACCCAGAAGTCTGGTGCACACCTGCTCTTGTCTTACTGTCACTGACTTTTAGACTAAGAAACAAGCTCAAGGCACCAGAATTTTTACCGAGACAGAAGCTTTGTGGCCAAAGAATTTTGACAAGGTGACATATAGAGTCTGTTGGAATAGCAATGCCAAGAGTGAATAAATACTGTTGTCACTGCTGGTGGAACTATGATACCACAGGTCCTAGGACCTTGGGCTACTGACTCTCACACATTCCAAGAGTGAATAAATACTGTTGTCACTGCTGGTGGAACTATGATACCATTCAGGTCTGTTGTCACTGCTGGTGGAACTATGATACCACAGGTAGGACCTTGGGCTACTGACTCTCACACATTCCAAGAGTGAATAAATACTGTTGTCACTGCTGGTGGAACTATGATACCACAGGTCCTAGGACCTTGGGGTACTGACTCTCACACATTCCAAGAGTGAATAAATACTGTTGTCACTGCTGGTGGAACTATGATACCACAGGTCCTAGGACCTTGGGCTACTGACTCTCACACATTCCAAGAGTGAATAAATACTGTTGTCACTGCTGGTGGAACTATGATACCACAGGTCCAAGGGCCTAGGGCCTTGGGCTACTGACTCTCACACATTCCAAGAGTGAATAAATACTGTTGTCACTGCTGGTGGAACTATGATACCACAGGTCCAAGGGCCTAGGGCCTTGGGCTACTGACTCTCACACATTCCAAGAGTGAATAAATACTGTTGTCACTGCTGGTGGAACTATGATACCACAGGTCTTAGGAACCTTGGGGTACTGACTCTCACACATTCCAAGAGTGAATAAATACTGTTGTCACTGCTGGTGGAACTATGATACCACAGGTCCTAGGGACCTTGGGCTACTGACTCTCACACATTCCAAGAGTGAATAAATACTGTTGTCACTGCTGGTGGAACTATGATACCACAGGTCTTAGGACCTTGGGGTACTGACTCTCACACATTCCAAGAGTGAATAAATACTGTTGTCACTGCTGGTGGAACTATGATACCACAGGTCCTAGGACCTTGGGCTACTGACTCTCACACATTCCAAGAGTGAATAAATACTGTTGTCACTGCTGGTGGAACTATGATACCACAGGTCCAAGGGCCTAGGACCTTGGGCTACTGACTCTCACACATTCCAAAAAACCAAATCAACAGGACTGAAAAACAAGGATACACCATAGTTCAGGTAAATATATGTGAATCCAGGTGTTGGCTAATAAACTTCAAGAGAGAAAAACGGTTTACATTCAGCTAGGCAGGCAATGGGTTTACTTCAAGAGAAGGAAAACAGGTTCACATCCCAAGAGAAGGACAACAGGATTCCATCCCAAGAGGACAACAGGTTCACATCCCAAGAGAAGGACAACAGGTTTACATCCCAAGAAAAGGACAACAGGTTTACAGCCAAGAAGGCAACAGGTTTATATCCTAAGAGAAGGACAACATGTTTATATCCTAAGAGAAGGGAAACAGGTTTATATCCTAAGAGAAGGACAACAGGTTTACATCCAAAGAGAAGGACAACAGGTTTACATCCCAAGAGAAGGACAACAAGTTTATATCCTAAGAGAAGGACAACAGGTTTACATCCCAAGAGAAGGACAACAGGTTGATATCCTAAGAGAAGGACAACAGGTTTACATCCAAGAAGGCAACAGGTTTACATCCAAGAAGGCAACAGTTTACATCCAAGAAGGCAACAGGATTACATTGCAATAGGCAGACATCAGGCTCTACAACCAACAAACCACAAGACAGACACGGAAACAATCCACAAGACAGACAAGGAAACAATCCACAAGACAGACAAGGAAACAATCCACAAGACAGACAAGGAAACAATCCACAAGACAGACAAGGAAACAATCCACAAGACAGACAAGGAAACAATCCACAAGACAGACAAGGAAACAATCCACAAGACAGACAAGGAAACAATCCACAAGACAGACAAGGAAACAATCCACAAGACAGACAAGGAAACAATCCACAAGACAGACAAGGAAACAATCCACAAGACAGACACAAAACAATCCACAAGACAGACAAGGAAACAATCCACAAGACAGACAAGGAAACAATCCACAAGACAGACAAGGAAACAATCCACAAGACAGACACGGAAACAATCCACAAGACAGACAAGGAAACAATCCACAAGACAGACAAGGAAACAATCCACAAGACAGACACGGAAACAATCCACAAGACAGACAAGGAAACAATCCACAAGACAGACAAGGAAACAATCCACAAGACAGACAAGGAAACAATCCACAAGACAGACACGGAAACAATCCACAAGACAGACAAGGAAACAATCCACAAGACAGACAAGGAAACAATCCACAAGACAGACAAGGAAACAATCCACAAGACAGACAAGGAAACAATCCACAAGACAGACAAGGAAACAATCCACAAGACAGACAAGGAAACAATCCACAAGACAGACAAGGAAACAATCCACAAGACAGACAAGGAAACAATCCACAAAGCAGACAACAGTTGCAAACAACAACTGCACAAGTGTCTGGGAAGACAATGAGAATCTAGGATTTGAGCCATCCTAATTTTCTCCCACTTGGTTTTTGGTCTAAAACAGGATATACAGTACTGCTTCAGCTTTCATCTGCTTGTCTGTGAAGGTCTACACAGAAATTATCCAGACTTCAAGAGAGTGTTTTATTTTATATACCTCTGGATGTGTTACCTAAAATAATCACAGACTTCCTGTTCCACTGAAACATTGTTATCATCATACAAGTCAAGTTAGCTTGTTGGTTTTCCTGACTGAGATCAAGGGTTTGCTCAATAATTGATTGTATTTACATGTTTGGTGAAAGGATCCACTCATAGTTCTGATCACTGATGTTCAGTGTTTGTAGATCTACTCAACATAAACACTGTCCCACGTTAACTGTCTGGTCAGCTCACCACAGCTACACGCACTAGTACAGTCCCCAAGCCATGTTTAATGACATTTAGCTGGTGGTGTTGACACAAGAGATTCCGAATCTACAGCCCAGCAACAGAGGAATGTCCCTCTGGTACTCTCACTGCAAGCACGACTCTCCTTCAATGATCAGCAATCAGGTTGTGCTATCAGCACAGATTATCTCAGGACAAGAAACACACCAAGATCACTGATTTGGCTTCACAGACACGAGGAATTATGGTTGAACACTGCAGTAGTCCTGGACCAGCAATGCCTTAAGCTCACTCCGTACTGTACGAGATCAAAGGGCAGTGTGGTACTGAACACTTGACCTACGGGACAGCTGTTTGGGAAACACTCCAACAACAACCACTACACTCAACACGCTTTCAGCCCATCTACATACTCACTACAACCAGTCCTATACTCACTACAACCAGTCCTATACTCACTACAACCAGTCCTATACTCACTACAACCAGTCCTATACTCACTACAACCAGTCCTATACTCACTACAACCAGTCCTATACTCACTACAACCAGTCCTATACTCACTACAACCAGTCCTATACTCACTACAACCAGTCATATACTCACCAGTCCTATACTCACTACAACCAGTCCTATACTCACTACAACCAGTCCTATACTCACTACAACCAGTCATATACTCACTACAACCAGTCCTATACTCACTACAACCAGTCATATACTCACTACAACCAGTCATATACTCACTACAACCAGTCATATACTAACATCTTGTCAATAACAGGGTCCCTGCTACTTTAAAAAAAGGGTCCTTCTATTTTGGACCCCAAATACTTCCCAAACAGGGTCCTTTTAATGTGGACCCTGATAAAGTCAAGACAGGGTCCTTCTAACTTGGATCCCAATACTTTGAAAACAAAATCCTTCTAACTTGGAACACAATACTTCCAAAACAGGACCCTTCTAACTTGGACCCCAATACTTAAAAAACAAGATCCTTCTAACTTGGACCCTGATACTGTCAAGACACAGTCCTCCTGATTTGGGCCACAATACCTCCAAGACAGGATCCTCCTAACTTGGACCACAATATCTCCAAAACAGGATCCTTCTAACTTGGACCACAATACTGAAAAGACAAGGTGCTACTCACATGGACAATATATCTTTCTTGTACTGCCATGATCAGACAACATACCTCACTGCCAGCAAGATGGGCCTTAACATCGAGCGGTGGATCCCGATCAGCCAACTGTGCTCGTGTCTTCTCCAACCAGCGGGTGATGTCAGCAATGTCGGTCTCATACTCCTCTATACGGGCGTGTGTGTTCTCCAGAGTTGACAGCCGATCCTGCACAGTGATGGACACCCTTGACACCCTCTGTGCCATGGTGTCCAGCTTGGCGGCGGCCGAGGATGTGTCGCTGAACTGACTAAGCTGCTTCACGGTCACATGGAGATTTCGCAGTTGAGTCTGGCTCTGTATGGACTCCTCTGATAGTCGCTATGGCAACAACAACAGCATGTCTCAGGGTAGGCATCAGATCACATATTATACATGTACATCAACACAGTAGGAGTCTGTGGATCTGTGATTACTGGTCACAGCACCAAGAAACATACAGGGCAGTGAGTATTCCATGTCCTGTCCAACACGCCTCTCCTGACACCGACATTCATGACCCTATCACTCTCGTCACCTGCTGAATCCTTCTCTCTGTGTCGTCCTGGTGTAACACAGATTTGGTTTCAGGCTTTTGAAACTCTATTGTGAATACTATAAAACTGTGAAAAGAGGTTAATTTCTTGATGGACAGTCTACAAAATAGTGCATCATTTCAGAGTGAGTGAGTTTAGTTTTATGCTCCACTCAGCAATATTCCAGCTATATGGTGGGGGTCTGTAAATTATCAAGTCTGGACCAGACAATCCAATGATCAACAGCATGAGCATCAGTCTACACAATTGGGATAGGATGACATGCGTCAACTAAGTCAGTGAGCCTGACCACGCTATCCCGTGCATCGCCTCTTACAACAATCATGGGTTACTGAAGATCAATTCCAACTCGGATCTTCACGGGTCGCACGGTTTCAGAGGGGGAAGGAAAAGAAGACGCAACAGAACACAACAGGAACTATTCTAGCATGTGTGAAAGTCTTCACTCATTTCAGGATTAAATTATAATCATTCAAATTATCTGAGATGAAATTTCAGTTCTGTCATTTTTAATAAGTATTTCTTATATCTGGATATACTTTGAATGTAGTTTTCACTGAAGGAAGATAATAATGCTTTGTAAACTAATACAACAATAAAACTTGATGGGATCTGGTCAACTTCTCTATGGATCACCATGTCTGGTCAAAACCATTTGATATTCTTAAGTGGCTCTATGACAGTATGATGATCAGTAACATACACCATATCTGTCTGGCAGAAGTGCAAAAGTGATCAGGGAACATGTTGATATTCATTAAGTGGCTCTACTTTAACCCGACAGTAACAACCGCAGTGATCAGGGAACATGTTGACCTTGTCACAACACACAACTAGGCTGTAACAACAGCAGTGATCAGGGAACATGTTGACCTTGTCACAACACACTACTAGGCTGTAACAACCGCAGTGATCAGGGAACATGTTGACCTTGTCACAACACACAACACCTTGTCACAACACACAACTAGGCTGTAACAACCGCAGTGATCAGGGAACATGTTGACCTTGTCACAACACACTACTAGGCTGTAACAACCGCAGTGATCAGGGAACATGTTGACCTTGTCACAGGGACATGTTGACCTTGTCACAACACACAACTAGGCTGTAACAACCGCAGTGATCAGGGAACATGTTGACCTTGTCACAACACACAACTAGGCTGTAACAACAGCAGTGATCAGGGAACATGTTGACCTTGTCACAACACACAACTAGGCTGTAACAACAGCAGTGATCAGGGAACATGTTGACCTTGTCACAACACACTACTAGGCTGTAACAACCGCGGTGATCAGGGAACATGTTGACCTTGTCACAACACACTACTAGGCTGTAACAACCGCGGTGATCAGGGAACATGTTGACCTTGTCACAACACACTACTAGGCTGCACACTTCACCCAGGAATTTACAGAAAGTTGAAATGTACACATTTTCTAGAAGTACCCCATCACTTGATGATGTCAAGCATGAATAATTACACATCACACGTGGATTATTGATGTCTGGTAAAATAAGATTTTGGATTTATTGAGTTTGAGATTGAGGCTTGCTGGACATGTAAAAGTCAGACACAAATTTGACTGATTTTGTCATGTGTAGTGCATGTGTAGTGATCTGCAGTCAAATCCAGCTCTGAACTGTGTTGTGTGGTGCCAGTAATTGGTTCATATTGTACACGATTCACACTTATTGGTCTGGCATCCTCTACTTGTATGTTTCCCTCTCTTTGGTGGCAGTGTGATGATAAAAGATTGTCAACAACTGACAAAGGATTGTGCATCATATTGAAAAAGTGTTTTAGAATTTTATCTACTTTAATATGAAAGTTGCGAATTTCTGTTTTGAGAAACTTTGTGGATCTGGCATGTATTTGAAACAAACTGTTCACCTAAAACAACATCAAGCACGTCATGAAGAGACATTTTTAACTTGGCCTGGAATTGACACTTCAGTCTTTTGGTCCTATATCATTGTATTTCTTTTCTGGGCAGTATAAATCTTAGGGGAATTAAAACACCCACCCCGCCCCGACACAATTCACCTACATGACTGACCATCAGCGACACGACCTGTACCGGTTAAATGTTTGACTTGGGCACTTAACCCCACACACGGACAACAATGACAGCCCTCACCAGGACACTGTGACAGGAGATCGGCACGCAATGTGCCATTCTTCCAGACACTCAGGCAGCGAGGGTCTTCCTTGCATGACAAGCCAGGGGGCTGTGATGCGCATCATTAGCTACATTGTACAGATGAAACCCTAAACACCGAGCCTCATAAGGCAATCAGATCTGCTGCCACAAACACACAGGGGAATGCAGGAATAGGCAGAGACTGTATTTACTCAACAGGAATAAACATTAATACAGGTGACGATCACACAGGATCTGTTAGGTAATATTGGATTCGCCTTGGATGAATGAATGAACGAGTTAATGAATGAACAAATGAATGAATGAACAAATGAATGAATGAACAAATGAATGAATGAACAAATGAATGAATGAACAAACAAATGAATGGATGAACAAATGAATGAATGGATGAACAAACGAGGGAATGAATGAATGAATGAATGAATGAATGAATGAATGACGTGGTTAACAAATCCAGTATGAAGGTTTCAAAAACTCCAACAGGTCCATGTACATACATGAAAAGTTTTCAGAGAGACTGCAATATTTCCTGGCAATCTGACAAAAGTGAGGCATGAGGTAACCTACCTGGAAAGTCTTTAGTTCCTCGTTGACTGTCTCAAAGTCAGTCCAGCTGAGTTCTGCACTGCTGATGGCCTCTGCCTCCCTCAGCCATGTTGTCACTGATGCTGCACCATCACCATACAACGTTGTCAGTCGTGATGCTTCCTGGAGGTGCTGACTCCTCTCCCGTACTCGAGACTGTGTCGCTGAAAACTGGCGGTTCACTTCCGCGAGGCTGCTCTGGATGCGGGACTTCTCGGCAGGGTCCGGGGTGTGCTGGATGAGGGCGCTGCCTGTTCCTCTCACAGCGTCAAGGTGGGTCTGGAACTCTGGGATCTCTCCAAGCAGGGCCTGTGGGGAATCAGTACAGGTGAGACCAAGACTAGCAGACAGTGGGGTGTTTAAATCAGTTTGGCAAGTCCTGACAGGTAGGCAGTGTTGGTGACACACTAGCTCACAGACCGTGGCAGCTAGGCAGTGAGCACACACACACACAGGGAGTGAACGCTGGAACTACAGGTAGTCTGCAGTCACAGGATCCATGGTGACAGACCTACCGTTATCTAAACCTCTCTTTCTGGCATGGTGCCAACATCATAGACTCCATATACAGCACAAACACTTTCAGCGTAAATCATTAAACCAAAGCTCTGCTGAAAGTCGATACCATACATCGATACCTTGACAGGTTCAAATTTTAAATTAAAGTGTATTCGTATGCCAGGCACATGCTGACTTGCGACTGTGTGGACATTAGGTATAGTTGTTAACAAAGAACAATGTTTATCTGAGGCTTGATCAAACATTAAAGTTGCTGAGTGAAAGGCCACAGAGACCCTTATCGTAGTGAATGGTATATGGGGGGGTAGTCACTGATCAATAGAGCAGCAATCACTCCAACACTCGCTCGTACGGCCATAAATCAAACAATGGCTTGAGGGGCCGGGTGTAGCAGGAGATTGTGCTTACCTTACAAGGACAACTGGCAGGTTGTGTGTAGCAGTATTAGGACCAAGTACGTGGACAGAATAACATGTGGAATGAATGATGACCAGGGTGGACTGATGTGGGGTGGAGGATGGACTGATGTGAGGTGAAGGGTGGACTGATGTGAGGTGAAGGGTGGACTGATGTGAGGTGAAGGGTGGACTGATGTGAGGTGAAGAGTGGACTGATGTGGAGTGGAGGGTGGACTAATGTGAGGTGAAGGGTGGACTAATGTGAGGTGAAGGGTGGACTAATGTGAGGTGAAGGGTGGACTAATGTGAGGTGAACGGTGGACTGATGTGAGGTGAAGGGTGAACTAATGTGAGGTGAAGGGTGGACTGATGTGAGGTGAAGGGTGGACTGATGTGAGGTGAAGGGTGGACTGATGTGAGGTGAAGGGTGGACTGATGTGAGGTGAAGAGGTGGACTGAAGTGGAGTGGAGGGTGGACTGATGTGGGGTGAAGGGTGGACTGATGTGAGGTGAAGGGTGGAATAATGTGAGGTGAACGGTGGACTAATGTGAGGTGAAGGGTGGACTAATGTGAGGTGAACGGTGGACTGATGTGAGGTGAAGGGTGGACTAATGTGAGGTGAAGGGTGGACTGATGTGAGGTGAAGGGTGGACTGAGCTAGGGCAGGTACACACAGAGCTAGGGCAGGTACACACAGAGCTAGGAGAGGTACACACAGAGCTAGGGCAGGTATACACAGAGCTAGGGCAGGTATACACAGAGCTAGGACAGGTATACACAGAGCTAGGACAGGTACACACAGAGCTAGGATAGGTATACACAGAGCTAGTGCAGGTACACACAGAGCTAGGGCAGGTATACACAGAGCTAGGGCAGGTACACACAGAGCTAGGACAGGTACACAGAGCTAAGACAGGTATACACAGAGCTAGAACAGGTATACACAGAGCTAGGACATGCACACACAGAGCTAGGATACGTACACACAGCTTGGGCAGGTACACACAGCTAGGACAGGTATACACAGAGCTAGGGCAGGTACACACAGAGCTAGGGCAGGTACACAGAGCCTAAGACAAGTAGAGCTAGGACAGGTACACACAAGAGAGCAAGGATAGGTATACACAGAGCTAGGGCATGTACACAGAGAGCTAGGACAGGTATACACAGAGCTAGGGCAGGTACACAGAGAGCTAAGACAAGTATACACAGAGCTAGGACAGGTACACACAGAGCTAGGACATGCACACACAGAGCTAGGATAGGTACACAGAGAGCAAGGATAGGTATACACAGAGCTAGGGCAGGTACACACAGAGCTAGGACATGCACACACAGAGCTAGGATAGGTACACAGAGAGCTAGGACAGGTATACACAGAGCTAGGGCAGGTACACACAGAGCTAAGACAAGTATACACAGAGCTAGGACAGGTACACACAGAGCTAGGGTGGGTATACACAGAGCTAGGGCAGGTACACACAGAGCTAGGACATGCACACACAGAGCTAGGATAGGTACACAGAGAGCAAGGATAGGTATACACAGAGCTAGGGCAGGTACACACAGAGCTAGGACATGCACACACAGAGCTAGCATAGGTACACAGAGAGCAAGGATAGGTATACACAGAGCTAGGGCAGGTACACAGAGAGCTAGGACAGGTATACACAGAGCTAGGATAGGTACACAGAGAGCAAGGATAGGTATACACAGAGCTAGGGCAGGTACACACAGAGCTAAGACAAGTATACACAGAGCTAGGACAGGTACACACAGAGCTAGGGCAGGTATACACAGAGCTAGGGCAGGTACACACAGAGCTAGGACATGCACACACAGAGCTAGGATAGGTACACAGAGAGCAAGGATAGGTATACACAGAGCTAGGGCAGGTACACAGAGAGCTAGGACAGGTATACACAGCTAGGGCAGGGACACAGAGAGCTAGGACAGGTATACACAGAGCTAGGGCAGGTATACACAGAGCTAGGACAGGTACACAGAGAGCTAAGACAGGTACACACAGAGCTAAGAAAGGTATACACAGAGAAAGGACAGGTATACACAGAGCTAGGACAGGTATACAGGCACACACAGAGCAAGGACAGGTATAGACAGCTAGGGCAGGTACACACAGAGCTAGGATAGGTATACACAGAGCTAGGGCAGGTACACACAGAGCTAGGACAGGTATACACAGAGCTGGGACAGGTATACACAGAGCTGGGGCAGGTACACACAGAGCTAGGGCAGGTACACACAGAGCTAGGACAGGTATACACAGAGCTAGGACAGGTATACACAGAGCTAGGACAGGTATACACAGAGCTAGGGCAGGTACACACAGAGCTAGGACAGGTATACACAGAGCTAGGACAGGTATACACAGAGCTAAGATAGGTACACATAGAGCTAGGGCAGGTACACACAGAGCTAGGGCAGGTACACACAGAGCTAGGGCAGGTACACACAGAGCTAGGACAGGTATACACAGAGCTAGGACAGGTACACACAGAGCTAGGACAGGTACACACAGAGCTAGGACAGGTACACTCAGAGCTAGGATAGGTACACAGAGCTAGGACAGGTACACACAGAGCTAGGACAGGTACACCGAGAGCTAGGACAGGTACACAGAGCTAGGACAGGTACACACAGAGTTAGGACAGGTACACACAGAGCTAGGACAGGTACACACAGAGCTAGGACAGGCACACAGAGCTAGGACAGGTATACACAGAGCTAGGACAGGTACACACAGAGGTAGGACAGGTACACAGAGCTAGGACAGGTATACACAGAGCTAGGACAGGTACACACAGAGCTAGGGCAGGTACACACACAGAGCTAGGACAGGTACACACAGAGCTAGGACACACATAGTACACACAGAGCTAGGACAGGTACACACAGGACAGCTAGGGCAGGTACACACAGAGCTAGGGCAGGTACACACAGAGCTAGGGCAGGTACACACAGAGCAAGGACAGGTATACACAGCTAGGGCAGGTACACACAGAGCTAGGGCAGGTACACACAGAGCTAGGGCAGGTACACACAGAGCTAGGGCAGGTACACACAGCACTAGGGCAGGTACACCGAGGTAATCCCCTGCCCTGGACTTGATAGATTACTACGGATGTTTGTGTGAGGTGACGAGGACTCAATGGATTACTCCCTGCTTATACCTAGCACAGTGAGAGGTGTTTTGAGTCAGAGTCTACAGCAACAGGAACAAAGAGCAGGCTAAGAGAGGTCAACACAACACACTCACTAATGGAATCTTGGACATTTGTGTCAGTGTAGAGTAAGAGGATAGAGGATTGTCAGGTCGTTCACAGAATGACATCTACATACATAACGTATACACTACAAAGGAAGCCTTCATTGCAGGTGCTTGCAATTTCCATGCTTCTTTGTGAGACATTCATTGTAATGTCTACCGATTCGACAGATCAGTGAATACATCACAACACAATGGCAGATTCATACAGTACATGTCTGCGGTCTCAATACAGCTTCTGTCGGAACCCTGAATCACATCAATAATTGATGAAGTGCTTGAAGCCATAACACTGATATTTACGTTGACACAAAGCACAACTACACCAAACCAACAGTATCTGTCCACACAAGATGAACCTGACAGTAAGTTGATAGGCTCACAAGCCTTGATTGCAATGTCCAAATTGTCCCACTGGCAATGTCCTAATAGTCACACTGGTAATGTCCTAATTGTCACACTGGCAAAGTCCTAATTGTCACACTGGCAAAGTCCTAATTGTCACACTGGCAAAGTCCTAATTGTCACACTGGCAATGTCCTAATTGTCACACTGGACTTGTACATTGGCAATGTCCTAATAGTCACACTGGCAATGTCCTAATTGTCCCACGGGCAATGTCTTAACTGTCCCACTGGCAGTGTCCTAATTGTCACATTGGCAATGTCTTAATAGTCACACAGGTAACGTTCTAATAGTCATACTGGCTATGTCCTAAATGTCATACTTGCTATGTCCTAAATGTCATACTGGCTATGTCCTAAATGTCATACTGGCTATGTACTAAATGTCACACTGGTAATGTCCTAATAGTCACACTGGCAATGTCTTAATAGTCACACAGGTAACGTTCTAATAGTCATACTGGCTATGTCCTAAATGTCATACTGGCTATGTCCTAATCATACTGGCTATGTCCTAATAGTCATACTGGCTATGTCCTAAATGTCATACTGGCTATGTCCAAAATGTCATACTGGCAATGTCTTAATTGTCATACTGGCAATGTCCTAATAGTCACACTGGCAATGTCCTAATAGTCACACTGGCTATGTCCTAATTGACCCACTGGAAATGTCCTAATTGACACACTGGTAATGTCCTAATTGTCACACTGGCAAGGTCCTAATAGTCATACTGGCTATGTCCTAAATGTAATACTGGCAATGTCCTAATAGTCCCACTGGCAATGTCCTAATTGGCCCACTGGCAATGTCCTAATTGACCCACTGGCAATGTCCTAATTGTGACACTTAGCAGTGACAAAGACTGAGATGGAGACATGACATACAGCAAGACCAATGTCCTGAAATTAGACACTGAACTGACTTCACCTGACACAGAAGTTTGTCCTAGTCTGGGGTCGACTAACTGACTTCACCTGTGATAGACGTTGTTGTAGTCTGGGACTAACTGACTTCACCTGTGATAGACTTTGTTGTAGTCTGGACTAACTGACTTCACCTGTGATAGACTTTGTTGTAGTCTGGACTAACTTACTGACATCACCTGTGATAGACTTTGTTGTAGTCTGGGGTCGACTTACTGACATCACCTGTGATAGACTTTGTTGTAGTCTGGGGTCGACTAACTGACTTCACCTGTGATAGACTTTGTTGTAGTCTGGGACTAACTGACTTCACCTGTGATAGACTTTGTTGTAGTCTGGACTAACTGACTTCACCTGTGATAGACTTTGTTGTAGTCTGGGGTCGACTTACTGACATCACGTGTGATAGACTTTGTTGTAGTCTGGGGTCGACTTACTGACATCACCTGTGATAGACTTTGTTGTAGTCTGGGGTCGACTAACTGACTTCACCTGTGATAGACTTTGTTGTAGTCTGGGGTCGACTTACTGACATCACCTGTGATAGACTTTGTTGTAGTCTGGACTAACTGACTTCACCTGTGATAGACTTTGTTGTAGTCTGGGGTTGACTAACTGACTTCACCTGTGATAGACGTTGTTGTAGTCTGGGACTAACTGACTTCACCTGATATAGACTTTGTTGTAGTCTGGGGTCGACTAACTGATTTCACCTGTGGCAATGTCCTAATAGTCACACTGGCAATGTCTTAATAGTCACACAGGTAATGTTCTAATAGTCATACTGGCTATGTCCTAAATGTCATACTTGCTATGTCCTAAATGTCATACTGGCTATGTCCTAAATGTCACACTGGTAATGTCCTAATTGTCATACTGGCACTGTACTAACAGTAACACTGGCAATGCCCTAATTGTCACACTGGCAATGTCCTATTAGTCATACTGGCTATGTCCTGATAGTCATACTGGCTATGTCCTAATAGTCATACTGGCTATGTCCTAAATGTCATACTGGCTATGTCCTAAATGTCATACTGGCTAGGTCCTAAATGTCATACTGGCTATGTCCTAAATGTCACACTGGTAATGTCCTAATTGTCATACTGGCACTGTACTAACAGTAACACTGGCAATGCCCTAATAGTCATACTGGCTATGTCCTAAATGTCATACTGGCTATGTCCTAAATGTCATACTGGCAATGTCTTGTCACACTGGTAATGTCCTAATAGTCATACTGGCAATGTCCTAATAGTCATACTGGCTATGTCCTAAATGTCATACTGGCTATGTCCTAAATGTCATACTGGCTTTGTCCTAATAGTCACACTGGCAATGTCCTAATAGTCACACTGGCTATGTTCTAAATGTCATACTGGCAATGTCCTAATTGTCACACTGGTAATGTCCTAATTGTCACACTGGCAAGGTCCTAATAGTCATACTGGCTATGTCCTAAATGTAATACTGGCAATGTCCTAATAGTCCCACTGGTAATGTCCTAATTGGCCCACTGGCAATGTCCTAATAGTCCCACTGGCAATGTCCTAATTGGCCCACTGGCAATGTCCTAATTGACCCACTGGCAATGTCCTAATTGTGACACTTAGCAGTGACAAAGACTGAGATGGAGACATGACATACAGCAAGACCAATGTCCTGAAATTAGACACTGAACTGACTTCACCTGACACAGAAGTTTGTCCTAGTCTGGGGTCGACTAACTGACTTCACCTGTGATAGACGTTGTTGTAGTCTGGGACTAACTGACTTCACCTGTGATAGACTTTGCTGTAGTCTGGACTAACTGACTTCACCTGTGATAGACTTTGTTGTAGTCTGGGGTCGACTTACTGACTTCACCTGTGATAGACTTTGTTGTAGTCTGGGGTCGACTAACTGATTTCACGTGTGATAGACTTTGTTGTAGTCTGGGGTCGACTTACTGACATCACCTGTGATAGACTTTGTTGTAGTCTGGGACTAACTGACTTCACCTGTGAAACAGACATTGCCACACATTGTGTTCATATGAAGTGTGCAGGTCCTACCTCGTGCTCCTGTTTACTGTTATCCAGGTTGGGTATTTGTTTCCTCAAGGTAGCATCTGCTCGTGTCAGCCATTGTGTCACTAGCTCCATCTGGGTCTGGTACTGCTCACGATCTTCTCTCAGATTCAGAAGTTCCTCTTCCTTTGACTGCAATGTGTCTGTGATGCTTGCCTCCAGCTCCCTGATCTGTGCCATCTCCACACGCAGCGACTCAGGTAGTTGCTTCCCTTGAGCGCTATATTTAGCTTCCTGCACCTGCACAATGCGGTGGAACTGCTGGATCCGAGTTCTGACATCTTGCTGAAGAACCTGCAACAAAGGAGTGATAAGTAAAGAAATACTAGTGTACTGTCTGAAGGCGACTATATATTACAGATGTATTTGTTGTGTGGTTAGAGAACTTCTTGTTACGTACCTTGTATCTCTGTAAGCTGTCTGAAGGCGACTATATATTACAGATGTATTTGTTGTGTTGTTAGAGAACTTCTTGTTACGTACCTTGTATCTCTGTAAGCTGTCTGCTGTGTGTGTCTGATCCGGGCCCTTGTGGAGTTGCATCAACTCCTCCTGGGTGTGAGTGAACAATGTCATTGTCTGTGTGATCTCTGTCAGGTATGACTGTTGATCCTCCTGGTCTTCACGGGCAGACATCAGCTCGTTCCGCACTTCATCACGTAGTCTGCAAAACACATGAACATTATATTTCTCTCACACATGGGTCACACACTAACATTATATTTCTATCACACATGGATCACACATGAACATTATATTTCTATCACACATGGATCACACGTGAATATTATAGTCCTCTCACACACATCATATTCTCTCACATATGGATCACACGTGACCATTATATCCCTCTCTTACATGAACATAATATTCCTCTCACACATGAACATTATATTCCTCTCACAAATGAACATAATATTCCTCTCACACATGAACATAATATTTCTCTCACACATGAACATAATATTTCTCTCACACATGAACACTGTATTTTTCTCACACATGGATCACACATGAACATTATATTTCTCTCACACATGAAACATATTAAACATATTCCTCTCACACATGAACATTATATTTCTCTCACATATGGATCACACATGAACATATGTTTTTCTCACATATGGATCACACATGAACAGATGTTTTTCTCACATATGGATCACACATGAACATTATATTTTCTCACACATGAAACATATTAAACATATTCCTCTCACAAATGAACATTATATCTCTCTCACATATGGATCACACATGAACATATGTTTTTCTCACAGTCAGTACATCGTGCATCTCCCTTGTTTCTCCTCACCTCTCAAATTTCTCCTGAGCTGAGAGCAGACTGTTGTGACTCGAGACTCTTGCTTCAGCTGTGGGCAGACTACGCTGTAGAGTTGTACTGGATCTCTGCAGAACATCAAGTCTGGTCTCGGAACTTGACAGTGTGAGGCTCAACTCCTGGATAACAAACATTTTGTCAGGTTAGCTACTGAACAACAGTCATCATTGTCGATAATTCTCTGAATTCTACACGACATCGCTGCCATAAAACTGTATTTAGAACTTCAATCACACTAAAACCAAATGACAGATTTTCAACAGAAGTCTCCTTCAATTTCAATTCTATTCAATATATTCCCTGCTACTGTGTCCTGTACAAGTCACCAGCTGCCTCCCTGTAGAGGAGGATGTATGTATGTGATATATTCCCTGCTACTGTGTCCTGTACAAGTCACCAGCTGCCTCCCTGTAGAGGAGGATGTATGTATGTGATATATTCCCTGCTACTGTGTCCTGTACAAGTAACCTGTGCCTCCCTGTAGAGGGAGGATGTATGTACATAGTCCCTGCTAGCCTGTACAAGTCACCAGCTGCCTCCCTGTAGAGGAGGGAGGATGTGTATGTATGTGATATATTCCCTGCTACTGTGTCCTGTACAAGGATCACCAGTGATATATTCCTGCTACTGTGTCCTGTGCCTCCCTGTAGAGGAGGAGGATGTATGTATGTGATATATTCCCTGCTACTGTGTCCTGTACATGTGATATATTCCCTGCTACTGTGTCACCACCAGCTGCCTCCCTGTAGAGGAGGATGTATGTATGTGATATATTCCCTGCTACTGTGTCCTGTACAAGTCACCAGCTGCCTCCCTGTAGAGGAGGATGTGTATGTATGTGATATATTCCCTGCTACTGTGTCCTGTACAAGTCACCAGCTGCCTCCCTGTAGAGGAGGAGGATGTATGTATGTGATATATTCCCTGCTACTGTGTCCTGTACAAGTCACCAGCTGCCTCCCTGTAGAGGAGGATGTATGTATGTGATATATTCCCTGCTACTGTGTCCTGTACAAGTCACCAGCTGCCTCCCTGTAGAGGAGGATGTATGTATGTGATATATTCCCTGCTACTGTGTCCTGTACAAGTCACCAGCTGCCTCCCTGTAGAGGAGGATGTATGTATGTGATATATTCCCTGCTACTGTGTCCTGTACAAGTCACCAGCTGCCTCCCTGTAGAGGAGGATGTATGTATGTGATATATTCCCTGCTACTGTGTCCTGTACAAGCCACCAGAGGAAACAAGGTTGTGGATACTGTCACCATGACTACCACACAGTTACCTCCCCTTATCTATGTAGTGTACGGTTGAAAGCAAGAGCTCACCTGAAGGATGGTGATGTAGGTGTTGAGGTCGTCAGCGTCACGGGCATGTCTCGCTGCATCAAGCTTGTCCTGGACATCCTGCAGGGTGACTTCCATCTTCTCCAGGTCAGAGGCGTAGTCCGTCCACTGATTGCCTGTCTCCTGCAACACAAGCATCTCCTGGTGACTTCACCACGGCAGCAGCCAGACAAACAGGTAGCTGATTAAGTTCATAGTTATCTAGTACAGTGCTGCACTCTTTCAACCTGGTGTTGTGAACCACAGCAAGCCGACCTGGAGAAAGAGCACTCTAACTATATGAAGGTGGGTTGATAAGGATAAGGCAGTCCACACAGACTAGACATAGTTTTACTACAAACTGGAACTGAATAAAATGGAAGAAAATGTAAACAATGTCTGAGGCTAAGGACCACTGACACAAGGTCATCACTACTTCTCAAGAAAACACAATGCCTGAGGCTAAGGACCACTGACACAAGGTCATCACTACTTCTCAAGAAAACACAATGCCTGAGGCTAAGGACCACTGACACAAGGTCATCACTACTTCTCAAGAAAACACAATGCCTGAGGCTAAGGACCACTGACACAAGGTCATCACTACTTCTCAAGAAAACACAATGCCTGAGGCTAAGGACCACTGACACAAGGTCATCACTACTTCTCAAGAAAACACAATGCCTGAGGCTAAGGACCACTGACACAAGGTCATCACTACTTCTCAAGAAAACACAATGCCTGAGGCTAAGGACCACTGACACAAGGTCATCACTACTTCTCAAGAAAACACAATGCCTGAGGCTAAGGACCACTGACACAAGGTCATCACTACTTCTCAAGAAAACACAATGCCTGAGGCTAAGGACCACTGACACAAGGTCATCACTACTTCTCAAGAAAACACAATGCCTGAGGCTAAGGACCACTGACACAAGGTCATCACTACTTCTCAAGAAAACACAATGCCTGAGGCTAAGGACCACTGACACAAGGTCATCACTACTTCTCAAGAAAACACAATGCCTGAGGCTAAGGACCACTGACACAAGGTCATCACTACTTCTCTAAGAAAACAAGGTCATCACTACTTCTCAAGAAAACACAATGCCTGAGGCTAAGGACCACTGACACAAGGTCATCACTACTTCTCAAGAAAACACAATGCCTGAGGCTAAGGACCACTGACACAAGGTCATCACTACTTCTCAAGAAAACACAATGTCTGAGGCTAAGGACCACTGACACAAGGTCATCACTGACTTCTCAAGAAAACACAATGCCTGAGGCTAAGGACCACTGACACAAGGTCATCACTACTTCTCAAGAAAACACAATGCCTGAGGCTAAGGACCACTGACACAAGGTCATCACTACTTCTCAAGAAAACACAATGCCTGAGGCTAAGGACCACTGACACAAGGTCATCACTACTTCTCAAGAAAACACAATGCCTGAGGCTAAGGACCACTGACACAAGGTCATCACTACTTCTCAAGAAAACACAATGCCTGAGGCTAAGGACCACTGACACAAGGTCATCACTACTTCTCAAGAAAACACAATGTCTGAGGCTAAGGACCACTGACACAAGGTCATCACTACTTCTCAAGAAAACACAATGCCTGAGGCTAAGGACCACTGACACAAGGTCATCACTACTTCTCAAGAAAACACAATGCCTGAGGCTAAGGACCACTGACACAAGGTCATCACTACTTCTCAAGAAAACACAATGCCTGAGGCTAAGGACCACTGAGGACCACTGACAACTTCTCAAGAAAACACAATGCCTGAGGCTAAGGACCACTGACACAAGGTCATCACTACTTCTCAAGAAAACACAATGCCTGAGGCTAAGGACCACTGACACAAGGTCATCACTACTTCTCAAGAAAACACAATGCCTGAGGCTAAGGACCACTGACACAAGGTCATCACTACTTCTCAAGAAAACACAATGCCTGAGGCTAAGGACCACTGACACAAGGTCATCACTACTTCTCAAGAAAACACAATGTCTGAGGCTAAGGAGCTTGTGGACCCAATGTTTACCTGGACATTCAACAGTTTAGCCTCCATCTGTGCAACAAGGGTGTTCCAGCGACTGTTTATGCTGGAGGTGTGTTTGTTGATGAGGGAGCGGCTGTTGGAGTTGGCAACACGGTCCAAGGAACGGGCGTGGTCATTGAGTTCATCCACCGCTGGTCGGCACTGGGACTCCATCACTGTTTGGATGTTCTACAAGTGGAGCATTGGTATCACGAACCCGAGCATGTACAGAACACCAGACACAGACACAGATCTCACAGACCAGAGCATGTACAGAACAACAGACACAATCACAGATCTAACAGACCAGAGCATGTACAGAACACCAGACAACAGTGTTGAGTTTCATAGCTCTGACAAGACAGAAAGTTATTTAAGAAACATCAGTAGGAAAACTTCATTTTGCAGATACATGGACAAACATGGAGGAAATGAGCAAACCTTGGTGTTGTGGAGTGCCAGCTCCAGATCCTGTGGAGTACCAATGGCCATCTTGTCGACCTCCGCCATCTGCGTCTCCAGCCCCTCCAGAGTCAGATGAAGGTCCTGGTGGGCAGCCTGAAGCAATCGCATGTATGGGTATATATTCAGAAATACGAGGGGATATCAAAAAAGTTATAATTATCGCCATGAATTTATTGAGAAATTATGACAAACATTTGAAGGTAACATCAGTGATCCTTATTTAGTTGATGGACCAAAATCTATTTACATCACTATATTTAATCTTGTGCTAGTTGATCCAAAACATGAGTAACCCCATGCCTGGAGAAAATTGTGGCACTTGAAGGGTTGCACTGCCCGACAGATTCACGAGGAGATGAAATCTGTTTGTGGTGAATGAAGATAGTTCATCTTATGATACTGTTGTGAGATGGAAAAGGCATTTTCAAACCAGTCATATGTCCCTCACAGTTGAGCCAGGATGTGCACTCTGTTTTAACGATACCAATGAGGCCATTGAAGAGGTGGAGGGTTGGTTTTCAATGAAATCAGGGGGTCTATTCAAGCAATCTGCACATGGTCAAGAAATGTTGGGAGAAATGTGTCACTCTGGATGGTGACTATGTAGAGAAGTCTTAAGGACAAGAAATCAGTATAAAGTTTCTACCCTGAATACGTCTTGGTGATAATTAGAAAATTGTTTGATACCCCTATTACCTGACTAAAGTATCCTCTCTTTCCAGTTTTGCAAACTATTATCCAATCTGGATGATCTTTCCAGTTTCCACAATCACACACTCTTAATCTCAACAATCCTGCTCCCCATGGCTGGCTGACATCAACCCTCGTACAGGTGGTCTACCTTGAACACCTTCCACTCTGATGCCTTAATCTCCAGTGTTATAAAGGCAGGTGACCAGACTTAACGTTCTACTACCTGGAACACCTTCCACTCTGATGCCTTAATCTCCAGTGTTATAAAGACAGGTGACCAGACTTAACGTTCTACCTACCTGGAACACCTTCCACTCTGATGCCTTAATCTCCAGTGTTATAAAGGCAGGTGACCAGACTTAACGTTCTACTACCTGGAACACCTTCCACTCTGATGCCTTAATCTCCAGTGTTATAAAGGCAGGTGACCAGACTTAACGTTCTACCTACCTGGAACACCTTCCACTCTGATGCCTTAATCTCCAGCTGTTCCTGTTTGCTCTGTGCCGTGGAGATGACAGACACCAGTTTCTTGTTGGTGCTGGTGAGTGACTGCTGGAGAGTGGTCTTGTCGTTGGTGTCCAGTGTGGGAAGCAACTTGTCCGACAGCTCCATCACTTGCTCCATCTCATCCTGGCACAGGCTGGCCTCCGAGAAGTAGTCCTACACAGACACGACCTCATTATTCAAACAATCGTGTTACAACTGTCCTGCTCTCCGAGAAGTAGTCCTACACATACACAACCTCATTATTCAAACAATCGTGTTACAGCTGTCCTGCTCTCTGAGAAGTAGTCCTACACAGACACGACCTCATTATTCAAACAATCGTGTTACAGCTGTCCTGCCCTCCGAGAAGTAGTCCTACACAGACACGACCTCATTATTCAAACAATCGTGTTACAGCTGTCCTGCCCTCCGAGAAGTAGTCCTACACAGACACGACCTCATTATTCAAACAATCGTGTTACAGCTGTCCTGCCCTCCGAGAAGTAGTCCTACACAGACACGACCTCATTAATCAAACAATCGTGTTACAGCTGTCCTGCTCTCTGACAAGTAGTCCTACACAGACACGACCTCATTATTCAAACAATTCGTGTTACAGCTGTCCTGCTCTCTCTGAGAAGTAGTCCTACACAGACACGACCTCATTATTCAAACAATCGTGTTACAACTGTCCTGCCCTCCGAGAAGTAGTCCTACACAGACACGACCTCATTAATCAAACAATCGTGTTACAGCTGTCCTGCTCTCTGACAAGTAGTCCTACAATGACACGACCTCATTATTCAAACAATCTTGTTACAACTGTCCTGCTCTCTGACAAGTAGTCCTACAATGACACGACCTCATTATTCAAACAATCGTGTTACAGCTGTCCTGCTCTCTGACAAGTAGTCCTACACAGACACGACCTCATTATTCAAACAATCGTGTTACAGCTGTCCTGCTCTCTGACAAGTAGTCCTACAATGACACTACCTCATTATTCAAACAATCGTATTACAACTGTCCTGCTCTCTGACAAGTAGTCCTACAATGACACGACCTCATTATTCAAACAATCTTGTTACAACTGTCCTGCTCTCTGACAAGTAGTCCTACAATGACACGACCTCATTATTCAAACAATCTTGTTACAACTGTCCTGCTCTCTGACAAGTAGTCCTACAATGACCTGCTCTCTGACAAGTACCTCATTATTCAAACAATCTTGTTACAGCTGTCCTGCTCTCTGACAAGTAGTCCTACAATGACACGACCTCATTATTCAAACAATCGTATTACAACTGTCCTGCTCTCTGACAAGTAGTCCTACAATGACACGACCTCATTATTCAAACAATCGTATTACAACTGTCCTGCTCTCTGACAAGTAGTCCTACAATGACACGACCTTTCTTCTTCCTCCTTTCCTTGGAACCAGTATAATCTGATACTAGCTTTCCAATAAATTCAAATAATTTCAGAATACTGTTCAAACTGACCATTTATTTTGTCAGCATATTATGTTTGTCAGCATATTGTATCAAGTCAATGTGTTGTGCAAACTGACCATATATTCTGAGAGAGTGTTGTTGAGCAAACTGACCGTATATTCTGAGAGAGTGTTGTTGATCGTGTCATAGTCAAGGCCATCGTAGCCAGAGTCCAACATGTCCTCAGCCCCGTGTAGCCACTCTGTCACCTGGCGCATGGAGTTCTCGTACTGGACGCGGTCGGCCTTGGCTTCCACCAGGTACTGCTCCTTCTTCTCAATGGCATCCTGTGCAGGAGCAACCAACAGTCATCAACGTGCAGCAGCTGGGTTTTGTTCCAGTGTTCATGACAGATGAATTATGTATAAAATGCTCGTACGTCTGAGTTTTTTAAAAGGGAAACTGGTTTACCAATGTCAAATTATTTACACTACCATATTAATTAAGCTGTGCTAGTCATATTAAGCCATATTTGGTCATCCACATCGAGTAGCCTACACCCTCCCAGGTATGCATGTCTCACATCCAGTAGCCTACACCCTCCCAGGTAGGCATGTCTCTCATCCAGTAGCCTACACCCTCCCAGGTAGGCATGTCTCTCAGTAGCTATGCAGGTAGGCATGTCCTCATACAGTAGCCCCACCCAGGTAGCATGTCTCACCCTACACAGGTAGGCATGTCTCACATCCAGTAGCCTACACCCTCCCAGGTAGGCATGTCTCTCATCCAGTAGCCTACACCCTCCCAGGTAGGCATGTCTCTCATCCAGTAGCCTACACCCTCCCAGGTAGGCATGTCTCTCATCCAGTAGCCTACACCCTCCCAGGTAGGCATGTCTCACATCCAGTAGCCTACACCCTCCCAGGTAGGCATGTCTCACATCCAGTAGCCTACATCCCCCCAGGTAGGTATGTCCCAGGTCTAGTAGCCTACACCCTCCTTCCAACAAAGGGACATATCCTAATAACTTAAGGTGTACCTTGATCGAGTCCTCCAGACTATGGATCTGGCTGAGCTTCTCGTTTAAGGCCACAGGGATGACTTCCTGCAGTTCATCATAGTGCTGCTTCTCCATCTCAGCCTTCTCTCGGATCACACTCAGCCTCTCCAGAGCCTTGCTGGACATTGTCTACAAACACACATTCAATCCACTTGTGGATGTTTTCTTTGACAGACCAATGGATAGAGAATGTGTGCAAATGAGTATGTTTATACTGATTCCACTGATTCTCAAGCTACACTACAACAGCAACCTTATGTAAATGATGGACAATCATCTTTAATTTGAAATATGCTGAATGAATAGGAGTGAGCTTGGGTTTCCAAAGTTGTGTAGCAATATCTAAACAGTATCATTGTGGCACCACCTACATTGAGCATCACACATTGTACCCAGTTTAACATTTGGATACACATCCCAACATTGTTGGACACACATCCCAAGTGCAGTTCATCAGATTCCACAACCATCATCTCCTGCTTACCTGGTGTTTGCTGAGGACAGGGTTCACTTTGACGGAGTCGAGGTTCAGCGCACCCCTTGATGCCAGGATGTCTTCCTTCTGCTCCAGCCAGGCAATGGTCGACCCAACCATTTCCTCAAAATCTTCTCGTTCCTGCTGTAGTTGCTCACACTGCTGCTTCCTCGAGTCCACCTCAGTCAGCACGTCCTTCACCTTGTCGCGCACAGCTTGGACTCTCTCTTTGTTTCGTGCATCATCTTCTGCTGTGTTGTCAATGGCCATCTGCTGAACCTGGTCGCTGGCCACAAACAGATCTGGCTCTAGACTCACCAGCTTATCCTTAATTTCCTGCAACAAAACAGAACTCCTTGCAATGATGGATCAGCCCTGCACAGTCACATTACAGAGGGAGATACACTGATTACCATTTACACCAGGGTAATGAGTGATGGACCAATGTTGTCCATGTGAACCCCTCAGTCCTGTAAATGTATGGGGAGCAATCAGGTGTATATAAATGAGGGGGCCATGTACGAACCCGGTATCTCTCTATCCTGGTGGAAACATCCACTCCCAGCTCTGTCATGGCAGCCATCTTGTCCTGGCACTGTCTGACGGAGTTCTCGAGGTCGGTGATGTGGGCCAGGAACTGCTGGCGGAGTTGGAGCATCTGGCGACATCGCTTCTGGTGTTGGCAGACCTGGTCAATCAGCTGCTCATACTGACTGGTCACTTTGAGTACAGCCTCAGCCTGGCTGGTCTGTCCGGCAGTCCTCAGGACAGAAACCGTCTCATTCAACTTGGACACAGACGTCTGATACCCTGCCAGCTTCTGCTCCAAGTCCTAGAGGAACACACACACACATGATGACACAGGGCAGTAGCACATGTTCATTCTATTGTGAGAAATACCGAGGAGATAACATGACTTGTTTGATGTCTGATTTCAATAATATGATTAATTAGCCATCTAATGAAATCTTCACAGTGTACAGCATTCTGTTTGAAGTAATGGGTCCAAGGTTTTCATCCTAACATCCTACATTACCCTTGATAGTCAGGGATGGACAACAGTTAAATCCAAACATAATAGGAAACCAGTTTTCATGTAAATATATTCAATACATATTGTTTCATATGTCCTTTATCCCTTGCCTGGAACCTTGTGATGGCATCTTCAGCATCTTCTACTGATGCTCCCAAGGGCACCTGCTGCATCTCCGCCTGCATGGTCTTCAGCCACACCTCAGTCTGTGAGATGCTGGCAGCAGCCTCTGTCTGGCTCTGTACAGCCACCTCCAGGGCAAGCACACGTTCAGAGAGTGAGGTTGAAATGGGGTTGAAACGTTGAGGCAGTGATGAAAGCTGTTTGTCCAGGACCGGTCGATCTGTTTCATAGAGGTTTGTGTAGAAGCCTTCACCACGCTGTATCGTCATGGCCAGGAGGTCGGCACATCCTTCACTTGACTGCTGCAGAGCCTGGGGAGCAGTACATGTACATCACAATCGCTGATCAGTTCAACAAGGCCTGCTGATTGGTGTTAGGTGAACACATGAGGGGATTACAAATATCATTGACTTGGAATTTAACCTCTGGTCCCTAAACTTTTGTAGTTACTGTCCTACTCTTTAAGTAATCCTGTAACACATCTAAACACCTTGTGAGGTGTCATGACAAACAGCGGGATTAGCTCCAAGTGTAACACAATTCACCTTCCTGACACAAGATGCAGCTACAAGAAGGGCACTACAAGGTGTGGACTTCAAGTACTAGACTACAAGGTGTGGACTTCAAGTACTAGACTACAAGGTGTGGACTTCAAGGACTGCACTACAAGGTGTGGACTTCAAGGACTGCACTACAAGGTGTGGACTTCAAGTACTAGACTACAAGGTGTGGACTTCAAGTACTAGACTACAAGGTGTGGACTTCAAGGACTGGACTACAAGGTGTGGACTGCAAGGACTGGACTACAAGGTGTGGACTTCAAGGACTGGACTACAAGGTGTGGACTTCAAGAACTGGACTACAAGGTGTGGACTTCAAGAACTGGACTACAAGGTGTGGACTTCAAGAACTGGACTACAAGGTGTGGACTTCAAGTTCTGGAAGTACTAGACTACAAGGTGTGGACTTCAAGTACTACAAGGTGTAAACTTCACTCAGTCACTACTAACTTCAAGGACTGGACTACAAGGTGTGACTTCAAGGACTGGACTGGACTACAAGGTGTGGAGACTGGACTACAAGGTGTGGACTTCAGACTACACTACAAGGTGTGGGCTTCAAGTACTGGACTACAAAGGTGTGGACTTCAAGAACTGGACTACAAGGTGTGGACTTCAAGGACTGGACTACTGGAAGGTGTGGACTTCAAGAACTGGACTCTTCAAGAACTGGAAGTGTGGACTGGACTACAAGGTGTGGACTTCAAGTACTGGATTACAAGGTGTGGACATCAAAGACTGCACTACAGGGTGTGGACTTCAAGGACTGGATTACAAGGTGTGGATTTCAAGGACTGCACTACAAGGTGTGGATTTCAAGTACTGGACTACAAGGTGTGGACTTCAAGTACTGGACTACATGGTGTGGACTTCAAGTACTGGACTACAAGGTGTGGACTCAAAGACTGCACTACAAGGTGTGGACTTCAAGGACTACAAGGTGTGGATTTCAAGTACTGGACTACAAGGTGTGGACTTCAAGTACTGGACTACAAGGTGTGGACTTCAAGTACTGGACTACAAGGTGTGGACTTCAAGGACTGGACTACAAGGTGTGGACTTCAAGGACTGGACTACAAGGTGTGGACTTCAAGTACTGGACTACAAGATGTGGACTTCAAGGACTGGACTACAAGTGGTGCCTACCCTGAAGGTCTTCATCTGTTCTTGCAGCACCTCCACGGCAGTCCATGGGAACATCAGTGGAACACTGCAGCTCAGTGTCCTCACACCATCGCTCAATCTGCTGACAGTCTGACTCGAACTGTCTTCGGGCTGCAGCCACAGTGTGGAGGATGTCCTGCTGGTGTTGTAAATGTGTCACCAGGCCCTCGTACCGACCTGTCAGGTCTGTTGGACAACACAACAAACAACACCATCAGTAGTGAGACGAATAGCTGTAGTGGACAACTAATTATAACATACTGAAAATTGTAAATTTTACAATTAATTGCATATTTATGATACTTGTCCTGTCTCACATAGTACACTTCCCCTTTTTTGACCTTTCAGTGGCAATGACGACAAAACGTTCCAGCCTCTACTGTCACCTTGCATGAGCACACTCCTGAGCCAGCTTTTAATTGTAGGCAGTCACAATACGTCCATGATTGAAGAAAAGTAAAAGTGCTCTATATGAGATGGAATATATGAGAAACATCTAACCTGACTCCATGAATGTTCACTACAATCTGTCACCATGACAACACTTGGAGGCTGCCGATGGATGAACGTTTTCTACACACACAACTTCAGCCATGCATTAATAATTCTTGCAGAAAATTCAGGGAAGGATGTATCAGAACTTAAAAAAAAGTGAGCCTAGACTCGCTTCTCAGAAGGTATATCCTCTAAGGGTTAACCAGCATACCATTAAGAGTTACACATTGCATACCACCAAGTATCTCATATAGCATACCACTGAAAGTCTTATCCATTGCTGCGGCCATCTCATCACCACTTTCAGCCTTCAGTGTCTCAGCCTGAACTTTGACTGGTTCAAGGTGCATCATGTGGCTCTGCACTTCAGCGCACAAACTCTGTAACATATCAGGCCAACATTGAATGTCAAACCACAAAAACCCCTTCATTATTGTTCAAATGTACTTGATCCATTGTTTCTCTTACTGCCAATCAGTGATGCTCACCTTGCACTTCTCAGCCTGCTTGTCCACATCAGTGGCCAGGAGTCTGAAGGTGACACTCCTCTCTGCGGTGCGCTCCCGATCCTCCAGCCAGGTGACAAGTTTGTCCACCATCACCTGGTAGTCCTGTCTCTCTGCCATCTTGACATGGATCAGCTGTGTTTTCTGCGACATTAGCGTGTACGACTTGTCATGTTCAGTCTGCACCAATGCCATCAGCTTCACAGAGTCTCGCTCTGCGACAGGTAGATCTGCCACCAGGGATGCTGACTTGCCCCGGATTGTGCTAAGTATCTCCTGTCGGCCACCTAACTCGCCACACAGCTCCTGCAGCACAACACAGTCAACAGTTCAGTAGCACCAGCATACAGGAGAGATGGGGTTCAGTAGCACCAACATACAGGGGAGATGGGGTTCAGTAGCACCAACATACAGGGAAGATGGGGTTCAGTAGCACCAACATACAGTGGAAATGGGGTTCAGTAGCACCAGCATACAGGGGAGATGGGGTTCAGTAGCACCAACATACAGGAGAGATGGGGTTCAGTAGCCAACATACAGGGGAGATGGGGTGCAGTAGCACCCAACATCAGTAGCACCAACATACAGGGGGAGATGGGGTTCAGTCACTGGAGATGGGGTTCAGTAGCACCAACATACAGGGAGATGGGGTTCAGTAGCACCAACAGGGGAGATGGGGTTCAGTAGCACCAACATACAGGGGAGATGATGGGGGAGATTCAGTAGCACCAGCATACAGGGGAGATGGGGTTCAGTAGCACCACCATACTGGGGAGATGGGGTTCAGTAGCACCAACATACAGGGGAGATGGGGTTCAGTAGCACCAGTGGGGTTCAGTAGCACCAACATACAGGGGAGATGGGGGTTCAGTAGCACCAACATGGGAGATGGGGTTCAGTAGCACCAACATACAGGGGAGATGGGGTTCAGTAGCACCAACATACAGGGGAGATGGGGTTCAGTAGCACCAACATACAGGGGAGATGGGGTTCAGTAGCACCAACATACAGGGGAGATGGGGTTCAGTAGCACCAACATACAGGGGAGATGGGGTTCAGTAGCACCAACATACAGGGGAGATGATGGGGTTCAGTAGCACCAACATACAGGGGAGATGGGGTTCAGTAGCACCAACATACAGGGGAGATGGGGTTCAGTAGCACCAACATACAGGGGAGATGGGGTTCAGTAGCACCAACATACAGGGAGATGGGGTTCAGTAGCACCCAGCACCAGGGAGATGGGGTTCATAGCACCAACATACAGGGGAGATGGGGTTCAGTAGCACCAACATACAGGGGAGATGGGGTTCAGTAGCACCAACATACAGGGGAGATGGGGTTCAGTAGCACCAACATACAGGGGAGATGGGGTTCAGTAGCACCAACATACAGGGGAGATGGGGTTCAGCAGCACCAACATACAGGGGAGATGGGGTTCAGCAGCAGTTCAGATATATCACTGTCACCTTGAAAGAAAGCCTCTTGTGAATGCAGGTCAGTTATGTTTATCACAAAGTCACCAAGCATGATGGACCTCCCTCCCCTCAGGACCAGGATGTGGTACTGTGGCTCCTCCATCCCCCTTGGCAGGGACAGGACCAGGATGTGTCAAAATGGTATGTTTCGTGCATAAGCCGATCCCCTGCGATGGGGTCCTAATCGCGGCAAACACAGACCACAGACAACTGGCAGTTACCAATAATTATAACTTTGGTCCACATTATTCAAAGAATTCACAATCATATATATTGCGTCTACTCACGACCCCCTTCTACAGACTGCTTTTTTTGGTCCTCAAAATTCGGCTTATAGACGGTTATATACGGTACCTCCAGATGTCTGATGTACACAGTCTGGGAACCTACTTCCAGATGTCTGATGTACACAGTCTGGGAACCTACCTCCAGATGTCTGATGTACACAGTCTGGGAACCTACTTCCAGATGTCTGATGTACACAGTCTGGGAACCTACCTCCAGATGTCTGATGTACACAGTCTGGGAACCTACCTCCAGATGTCTGATGTACACAGTCTGGGAACCTACCTCCAGATGTCTGATGTACACAGTCTGGGAACCTACCTCCAGATGTCTGATGTACACAGTCTGGGAACCTACCTCCAGATGTCTGATGTACAGTACTAGATGTCTGATGTACACTACCTACCTCCAGATGTCTGATGTAACTGGGACAGTCCAGATGTCTGATGTACACTGGGAACCTACCTCCAGATGTCTACCTCCAGATGTCTGATGTACAGTCTGGGAACCTACCTCCAGATGTCTGATGTACACAGTCTGGGAACCTACCTCCCAGATGTCTGATGGATGTCTGATGTACACAGTCTGGGAACCTACCTCCAGATGTCTGATGTACAGTCAGTTGGGAACCTACCTCCAGATGTCTGATGTACACAGTCTGGGAACCTACCTCCAGATGTCTGATGTACACAGTCTGGGAACCTACCTCCAGATGTCTGATGTACACAGTTGGGAACCTACCTCCAGATGTCTGATGTACACAGTTGGGAACCTACCTCCAGATGTCTGATGGTACAGTCTGGGAACCTACCTCCAGATGTCTGATGTACAGTCTGGGAACCTACCTCCAGATGATTAAGCTGAGTTTGTGTGTCTGCTTCTGTGTCCTCACTGATGTCAGTTTGTTTCTGTTGCAGCCATGACAGATAATTGTTGGCCTCATCCTTGATCTCTACCAGACTTCCTCCCAGCATGCAGTACTGTTGTTGCTTCCTGTTGACTGCGGTGAGCAGCTCGTTATAACTTCGCTCAGTTGTCCTGCAATACAATGTTATACAATCTACTTGATGTCATACCTGACATTCTCTCCCTCATTGTAATAACCTATCTACATGACTCTCTCATCTATACCAGACCTACTAGTCTACATCATCTCCTCCACACTACCTCATCTGACTTATTGATGATGTGACTCATGGGTGCTAGCTCTTCTACAACTGACCTACAGGCCTACATTATTGCTCACATGACTCTCTCCTCCTCCACACTAGACCTACTGACCTACATCAGTGCTCATCCGACTCTCTCCTCCACACTAGACCTACTGACCTACATCAGTGCTAATCTGACTCTCCTCCACACTAGACCTACTGACCTACATCAGTGCTCATCTGACTCTCTCCTCCACACTTGACCTACTGACCTATCATCAGTGCCTACATCAGTGCTCATCTGACTCTCCTCCACACTAGACCTACTGACCTACATCAGTGCTCATCACCTGACTCTCCTCACACACTTGACCTACTGACCTACATCAGTGCTCATCCTGACTCTCTCCTCCACACTAGACCTACTGACCTACATCAGTGCTAATCTGACTCTCCTCCACACTAGACCTACTGACCTACATCAGTGCTCATCTGACTCTCCTCCACACTAGACCTACTGACCTACATCAGTGCTCATGCTGACTCTCCTCCACACTTGACCTACTGACATACATCAGTGCTCATCTGATTCTCTCCTTCACATTTGACCTACTGACCTACATCAGCGCTCATGTGACTCTCTCCTCCACACTAGACCTACTGACCTACATCAGTGCTAATCTGACTCTCCTCCACACTACACTGACCTACATCAGTGCCATCTGACTCACTCCTGATCTCTCTCATCAACACTTGACCTACTGACCTACATCCAGACGCTCACCTGACTCTCTCCTCCACACTAGACCTACTGACCTACATCAGTGCTCATCTGACTCTCTCCTCCACACTAGACCTACTGACCTACATCAGTGCTAATCTGACTCTCCTCCACACTAGACCTACTGACCTACATCAGTGCTCATGTGACTCTCCTCCACACTAGACCTACTGACCTACATCAGTGCTAATCATGTGACTCTCTCTCCACACTAGACCTACTAGACCTACTGACCTCTCCTCCACATCAGTGCTCATCTGACTCTCCTCCACACTAGACCTGCTGACTACACTCAGACTGACTACTCAGTGCTGACCTACATCAGTGCCTCATCTGCTCACTCTCCTCCACATTTGACCTACTGACTACATCACATCTGAGCACTCATGTGACTCTCCTCAACACTTGACCTACTGCACTAGCCTATATCAGTGCTCATCCACACTGATTCTCTCCTCAGTTACATTCTCTCCTACTGACCTACTGACTACATCAGTGCTCATCCTGACTCTCTCCTCAACACTTGACCTACTGACCTACATCCAGTGCTCATCTGACTCTCCCCTTACATTTGACCTACTGACCTCTCACCTGGCTCTCTCACACTCACTTGACCTACACCAACGCTCACACGACTCTCTCATCCAACACTTGACCTACTGACCTGCCTCACTGACCTACACTTGCGGCCTGCGACACTGACGCTCACACCAGACTCTCTCCTGCAACACTTGACCTACTGGCCTACATGAGTGCCTCACACTCAGTGCTCACCAGTGCCTTCACTCTCTCCTCAACACTTGACCTTACACTGACCTACATCTGACCGGCCACCACACCAGTGCTCACCTGACTCTCTCCTCAACACTTGACCTACTGACCTACATCAATGCTCACCTGATTCTCTCCTCCACAAGGTCAGCATCATGATTACTCAGTTTATCCTTCAGTTCCACAGACTTGACCTTCACCTTGTTCACATCTGCCCGACGGTTCTCGATCTCATCAGCATGTTTCTAAAATGACAAAAGCCAGTTAAATTTGAGGACAGAAAATATGATACAAAACAGTACAGTGGCAAACAATTTTCTGCCTCCCAATCAAATCAGTAGAGAAACCAGCAGCAGCAATATCACATCCTGCAGAAACTGCCAGTTAAAGCTGATTACCTTCATGCACTTGTATAGAATCAAGGAAACTTCTCATACAATGTTCCAGGCTATAAGCCTGTATCACCAAGTAGGTGTGTAAGCCTGTGTCACTCAGTAGGCATGTAAGCCTGTATCACTCAATAGGTATGTAAGCCTGCATCATCCAGTAGGTGTGTAAGCCTGTATCACTCAGTAGGTAAGCCTGTATCACCCAGTAGGTGTGTGAGCCTGTATCACTCAGTATGTACGCCTTTATCACTCAGTACGTGTGCGTGAGACTGTATCACACAGTATGTGTGTAAGCCTGTATCACCTAGTAGGTCTGTAAGCCTGCATCGCCCAGTAGGTGTGTAAGCCTGTATTACGCAGTAGGTGTGTAAGCCTGTATCATCTAGTACGTACGCCTGTATCATTCAGGTGTGTGAGCCTTTATCACTCAGTAGGTAAGCCTGTATCACCCAGCAGTGTGTAATTCTGTATCACTCAGTAGGTTTGTAAGCCTGTATCACTCAGTAGGTGTGTAAGCCTGCATCACCCAGTAGGTGTGTAATCCTGTAAGCCTGTATCACTCAGTGTGTAGGTGTGTGAGCCTGTATCACTCAGTAGGTGTAAGGTGTAGTAAGCCTGTATCACCCAGCAGTGTGTGTAAGGCCTGTATCACAGGTGTGTAGCCTGTATCAGTGTGTGAGCCTGTATCCTGTGAGCCTGTATCACTCAGTAGGTGTGTAAGCCTGTATCACTCAGTAGGTGCGTAAGCCTGTATCACTCAGTAGGTGTGTAAGCCTGTATCACTCAGTAGGTGTGTAAGCCTGTATCATCTCAGTAGGTGTGTAAGCCTGTATCACCTAGTAGGTGTGTAAGCCTGTGTGTATCCCTAGCAGGGTGTGTAAGCCTGTATCACCCAGTAGGTGTGTAAGCCTGTATCACCAGTAGTAGGTGTGTGTAAGCCTGTATCACCCAGAAGGTGTATGTAAGCCTGCCTGTATCACCCAGTAGGTGTGTAAAGCCTGTATCCTCAGTAGTGTATGTGTGGAAGGCTGTATCACCCAGTAGGTGTGTAAGCCTGTATCATTCAGTAGGTGTGCCTAATCACCCAGTAGGTGTGTAAGCCTGTATCACCAGTAGGTGTGTAAGCCTGTATCACCCAGTAGGTGTGTAAGCCTGTATCACCAAGTAGGTGTGTAAGCCTGTATCACTGTAGCCTGTATCACACTCAGTAGGTGTGTAAGCCTGTATCACCAGTAGGTGTGTAAGCCTGTATCACTCAGTAGGTGTAAGCCTGTATCACTCAGTAGGTGTGTAAGCCTGTATCAGTAGGTGTGTAAGCTCAGTAGGTGTGTAGGTGTGTAAATGTGTATCACCCAGTAGGTGTGTAAGCCTGTATCACCCAGTAGGTGTGTAAGCCTGTATCACCCAGTAGGTGTGTGTAAGTATCACTCCGTAGTATCCTGTAAGCCTGTAAGCCTGTATCACCCAGTAGGTGTGTAAATGTGTATCCTCTAGTAGGTGTGTGGCCTGTATCACTGTGTGTAGTGTGTATCAGCCTAGGTGTGTAAAGCCTGTATCCAGTAGGTGTGTAAGCCTGTATCACCCAGATGTATCCTCTAGTATGTGTGTAAGCCTGTATCACTCAGTAGGTGTGTAAGCCTGTATCACCTAGTAGGTGTGTAGCAAGCCTGTATGTAATCACCCAGCCTGTATGTATCACCCAGTAGGTGTGTAAGCCTGTATCACTCCAGTAGGTGTGTAAGCCTGTATCACCCAGTAGGTGTGTAAGTAGGTGTGTAAGCCTGTATCACTGTATCAGTAGGTGTGTAAGCCTGTATCACCCAGTAGGTGTGTAAGCCTGTAAGCCTGTATCCTAGTAGGGTGTGTAAGCCTGTATCACCTAGTAGGTGTGTAAGCCTGTATCACCTAGTAGGTGTAAGCCTGTATCACTCCAGTATGTGTGTAAGCCTGTATCCCTGTGTATCACCCAGTAGGTGTGTAAGCCTGTATCACCCAGTAGGTGTGTAAGCCTGTATCACCCAGTAGGTGTGTAAGCCTGTATCACCCAGTAGGTGTGTAAGCCTGTATCACCCAGTAGGTGTGTAAGCCTGTATCACCCAGTAAGTGTGTAAGCCTGTATCACCCAGTAGGTGTGTAAGCCTGTATCACCCAGTATGTAAGCCTGTATCACCCAGTAAGTGTGTAAGCCTGTATCCCTCAGTATGTGTGTAAGCGTGTATCCTCTAGTATGTGTGTAAGCCTGTATCACTCAGTAGGTGTGTAAGCCTGTATCACCTAGTATGTGTGTAAACGTGTATCCTCTAGCATGTGTGTAAGCCTGTATCACCCAGTAGGTGTGTAAGCCTGTATCCTCTAGTATATGTGCAAGCCTGTATCACCCAGTAGGTGTGTAAGCCTGTATCACTCAGTAGGTGTGTAAGCCTGTATCACCCAGTAGGTGTGTAAGCCTGTATCACCCAGTATGTGTGTAAGCCTGTATCACCTAGGTATGTGTGTATCACCCAGTAGGTGTGTAAGCCTGTATCACCCAGTAGGTGTGTAAGCCTGTATCACCCAGTAGGTGTGTAAGCCTGTATCACTCCAGTAGGTGTGTAAGCCTGTATCACTCTAGTAGGTGTGTAAGTATGTGTAAGCCTGTATCACCCAGTATGTGTGTAAGCCTGTATCACCCAGTAGGTGTGTAAGCCTGTATCACCCAGTAGGTGTGTAAGCCTGTATCACCCAGTAGGTGTGTAAGCCTGTATCACTCAGTAGGTGTGTAAGCCTGTATCACCCAGTAGGTGTGTAAGCCTGTATCACCCAGTAGGTGTGTAAGCCTGTATCACCCGTAGGTGTGTAAGCCTGTATCACCTAGTAGGTGTGTAAGCCTGTATCACTCAGTAGGTGTGTAAGCCTGTATCACTCAGTAGGTGTGTAAGCCTGTATCACCCAGTAGGTGTGTAAGCCTGTATCCTTAGCAGGTGTGTAAGCCTGTATCACTCAGTAGGTGTGTAAGCCTGTATCACTCAGTAGGTGTGTAAGCCTGTATCACTCAGTAGGTGTGTAAGCCTGTATCACCCAGTAGGTGTGTAAGCCTGTATCACCCAGTAGGTGTGTAAGCCTGTATCACCCAGTAGGTGTGTAAGCCTGTATCACCCAGTAAGTGTGTAAGCCTGTATCCCTCAGTATGTGTGTAAACGTGTATCCTCTAGTATGTGTGTAAGCCTGTATCACTCAGTAGGTGTGTAAGCCTGTATTACCTAGTATGTGTGTAAATGTGTATCCTCTAGCATGAGTGTAACCCAGTAGGTGTGTAAGCCTGTATCACCCAGTAGGTGTGTAAGCCTGTATCACCCAGTGTGTAAGGTGTGTAAGCCTGTATCACCCAATAGGTGTGTAAGCCTGTATCACCCAGTAGGTGTGTAAGCCTGTATCACTCAGTAGGTGTGTAAATGTGTATCCTCTAGTAGGTGTGTAAGCCTGTATCAGCCATAGGTGTGTAAGCCTGTATCATCCAGTAAGTGTGTAAGCCTGTATCAGTATGTGTGTAAGCCTGTATCCTCTAGCATGTGTGTAAGACTGCACTGTATGTGTGTAAGCCTGTATTACCCAGTATGTGTGTAAGCCTGTATCACTCTAGTATGTGTAAAGTAGTATCCCCCTCAGTATGTGTGTAAGCCTGTATCACCCAGTAGGTGTGTAAGCCTGTATCACCCAGTAGGTGTGTAAGCCTGTATCACCTAGTATGTGTGTAAGCCTGTATCACCCAGTAGTGTGTGTAAGCCTGTATCACCCAGGTAGGTGTGTGTGTAAGCCTGTGTATCACACCCAGTAGGTGTGTAAGCCTGTATCACCCAGTAGGTGTGTAAGCCTGTATCACCCAGTAGGTGTGTGTAAGCCTGTATCACCCAGTAGGTGTGTAAGCCTGTATCACCCAGTATGTAAGCAAGCCTGTATCACTGTAAGCCTGTATCACCCAGTGTGTAAGCCTGTATCACTCAGTAGGTGTGTAAGCCTGTATCACCCAGTAGGTGTGTGAGCCTGTCTCACCCAGTAGGTGTGTAAGCCTGTATCACCCAGTAGGTGTGTAAGCCTGTATCACTCAGTAGGTGTGTAAGCCTGTATCACCCAGTAGGTGTGTAAGCCTGTATCACTCAGTAGGTGTGTAAGCCTGTATTACCTAGTATGTGTGTAAAATGTGTATCCTCTAGCATGAGTGTAACCCAGTAGGTGTGTAAGCCTATATCACCCAAAGGTGTGTAAGCCTGTATCAGTAAATAGGTGTGAAAGCCTGTATCACCCAGCAGGTGTGTAAGCCTGTATCACTCAGTAGGTATGTACCGGTAAGCCTGTATCACTCAGTGGGTGTGTAAGCCTGTATCACCTAGTAGGTGTGTAAGCCTGTATCACCCAGTAGGTGTGTGAGCCTGTATCACACAGTACATGTGCAAGCCTGTATCACACAGTACATGTGCAAGCCTGTATCACCCAGTAGGTATGTGAGCCTGTATCACTCAGTAGGTGTGCAAGCCTGTATCACCCAGTAGGTGTATAAGCCTGTATCACCCGAAGGTGTGTAAGCCTGTATCACCCAGTATGTGTGTAAGCGTGTATCACTCAGTAGGTGTGTAAGCCTGTATCGCTCAGTACGTAGGTGTGTAAGCCTGTATCACTCAGTATGTGTGTAAGCCTGTCTCACACAGTAGGTGTGTAAGCCTGTATCACCTTGGTCTGTTGTCTTCATCACCTGTTATGTCTTTGAGCGTTTTATTTCCTCCAGGTTTCCCATATGCTCAGTGAACCAACTCATTCAATGCCTTATCAGGTACGACATCTTTTGTATTGGGAATAATGATTTCCTGATCAAATATGTGTTCAATGTAATATACATGAAGTGGAAACAGCAATATATTTGTGGTGTAGTTTGTGAGGCCTTTGTTGACCCTGGCAGTCAGTGTTGTATATCTACTGAAGCAGGTCGCACTGGTAAATCAATCTCACTGGTCACACATCACTGAGTTGTCCTCATTGACTGTAAACTGTCAGGAACAACAGATTCCTGGAAACCTGACAATACATCCCCGAGTTATGTGCACTCAGTATAACAGAGGCTAGAGCGATGGGAGGAGAAGAGCTGTAGGTGTGACTGACATACATGGGCCACACGTACATGGGATATACGTACATGGGACACACGTACACCTGCCTGTGTATATCCAAGCCTGCTTCATACTGAACACTCATGCACTTCACTCTTACACATTCAACTCTCACAAATAGTCTACGATCTTTAAAGTGACTTTAGCTGACATAATATTATCCCAGATATGGAGAGAAAATAGCCATACAGAAAATGGCCATGCTCTGCTGGAGTTATAGTCGCTGTATGAAGATGTATTGTAAATTAGTGTTAAAGTACTGTCTGAAATAGACAAAAAATGTTTTTTTCACATTCATATCTGCATTTTATGTAGTTAATATGTGAAGGTGTGAAATATCTGTTAAACTAAGTTTGGCCTAACTACAGTCGCAGTGGTAGGGAGATAGGAAATGTAAAAAGAGGACTTTATACTGAGGAGAGATTAGTGCAGAAATGAGCAATTCGGGGGTTTTCTAAGTCCAAAGCGACTTATGTGGAACAGACCATGGCTTTATGCAAATTAGTGTGCAATGATATTGTATTACAACAGACGCTTTTTAAATGCCTATTTTGAAATTAAACTTAGCTTCATCATAAACGATAGCTGACGTATAATAATAGTAACTATAATACTGAAACTATTAAGGATGTAGCTAACATGGAGTCTCACTATCACTATAAATAGAAATAGGTAGGAGGGGTTGTCTCAAAAGCAAACCCAGGACAGGTGTCACTGGCGGTGGTTGGGGTCGGGCTAGGGAATAGACATATCAGCTAAGATAAGATGATCCTTTAGGGGAATTAAACTGGGGAAGTAAACGTCATGTCATAACAATTTACAAATAATATCCCGTCCTGTCGATCTTCAGGTGGTCATGCCACCTACATATTTTGATACATAGGTATCATACTCTTTTACATATCTCAACATAACCTTTATGAAAGACAGACATGTAAGATGTTAATCAATAGATGAGACATATTCAACACACATGAAAAAGCATAAAATATCTTTGAGATGACCCCTTGTGCTTGTAGGCAGCACGTGCCTTTCTAAGCCTTTTTCTAAGTTTTTACAGATTTTACGAGTAACTATGCTTTTCTGGATATCCTATTACGCATCCCACTGAATGCCCAGTTAGGCCGATGTGGTTTTTTTCGATATATGCTATTTGCAATTGTGTAAATTTTAGGGATACAGAGTAACAGCCTAAAACAGTTTTTTTATCTATTTTAGACAGTACTTAAGTAAACTTGTGTACCATGGAACACTACAAAACATTGATGTATGCATAGATAAATGTTGTCTGAAATATTTACCTTTTTCTTCCTTTTTTTAGATTTATGGCCAGTACATTTGAGCAATGAGCTAGCACCACCCATGGTAACAATCCATTATTACAAGTGAACACAGAACTAGTCCAGAGCAAGCTGTCAGTCTATTTGCCCTCTTCCCCTGAACTGAGACGTTATAGTGTGTCCTTGTGATGACCTGCCTTTAGTGCTGGACGAGGTCCTGAGCTCCCGAACACAGACGACGTGAGAACACTGCAGCCATTGACAGGTGGATTGTGACAGTGACTAATCTGGCTACTGTTACACACAAGGCCTTATGCCACGTCTACACAGATTCGTGTAACTATATACTGTTACACACAAGGCCTTATGCCACCACGTCTACACAGATTCATGCTGCCAGCCACGAGACTCACAACTCTGTCAGCCACCTCTTGTCACATACATGGGTCCTCTGTACCGCTAGGCTTGACTCCGAAACTTTCACTTCCCTCCACCACTGACCAGAAATGTGTCAAGCCTTGAGTAAAGACCCTGTTATGTGCAAGCAGTTGATAGAACTCCCCCTTACAATAGGTCTGGCAAGGGTTATTGGACAGGTCTTGTGTTAATAACAGGTCTGTAGCATAGAAGCAGCTTTTGTATTCGTATTTCAGTCAGGAAACCAAGCTGTTTGTCGGCTTATGAACATAATTCAGCCAGTGATTAAATGTATTCCATGTTGAACCTGGCCTAGAACCCTCCAAGAAGTCACAGTCAAGGTGGGGCATTAGCAGCAGTGAAGGTTGGGCTAACAGACGAGCACCACTCAAGGTGGCACAACTTGATAAACATGAACCACCAGGCCTTGGACGGTAACGTTGCTGCCCACCCACTGTTGCCAGGGTCACACAACACCAGGCCTTGGACGGTAACGTTGCTGCCCACCCACTGTTGCCAGGGTCACACAACACCAGACCTTGGACGGTAACGTTGTTGCCAGGGTCACACAACGACTGCTGCCCACCCACTGTTGCCAGGGTCACACAACACCAGACCTTGACGGTAACGTTGCTGCGTTAGCGTTGCTGCCCACCCACTGTTGCCAGGGTCACACAACACCAGACCTTGGGCGGTAACGTTGCTGCCCAGCCACTGTTGCCAGGGTCACACAACACCACCCACTGCTGCCAGGCCAGGGTCACACAACACCAGACCGTTGGCCCACCCACCTGCCAGGGTAGCGTTGCTGCCCACCCACTGTTGCCAGGGTCACACAACACCAGACCTTGGACGGTAACGCGCCCACCCACTTGCTGCCCACCCAGACCTTGACGGTAGCGTTGTTGCCAGGGTCACACAACACCAGACCTTGGGCCCACCCACTGTTGTAACAACACCAGACCTTGGACGGTAACGTTGCTGCCCACCCACTGTTGCCAGGGTCACACAACACCAGGCCTTAGACGGTAGCATTGCTGCCCTGTCACTGTTGCAACAATCACATTTGATTGGGGTTCTCCCCATCCATACAGTAACATCACTGGTGTTGAGCACTCGCCTCCAGCCATGACACTTCAGAGGTACTGAACCCCTCACCCTCAGTCAACATCCTTGTTCCCCTCACCCTCAATCAACATCCTTGTTCCCCTCACCCTCTGGAAACATCCTTGTTCCCCTCAACCTCTGGAAACATCCTTGTTCCAGCAAGCCCTTCCCTCCCAGAGCCTGGTTCCACCACCCTCCCACCATTACAACACTGTATTGATTGCTGTCACCAGCATCATCACTCACCCAGAGACTGACATCAATAAGACTGATGGACCAAGAACAACTGGGCTAGATTGCATAGAGGTATTCTTCAGTGACGGGTTGATGTCACTCATGGAGTTTATACCTGCATCTTTTATGCCGTAAGTTGCTGTCAGTGATGTGTGAAGTGTCTTCCATTGTAATTAAAGTAATAGAATGAGGTTGTGTTAATCCTGATGTTCATTAGATCATTTTACAACATTAATGTAGGGTCAACAGTTTCCTGTGTTTAAGCGAGTGAGTGGGTGCACTGTGTACATGACATAGGGAATCTGTAGGTGCCAGACTGGCTCCTCTTGATTGACTCACCTGAACTGGGTGTTGCCCCCACTGTTTACTATTTTACAAATTAACCAATCACAACTATTTCTTTCAAGGTATCAAGGTTCATATGAAACTAGACCTAGACCTTTCAAGAAAATAAGTCCAAGTCAACATCTTTCAAGACAACTGATCCTAGTCAAGACCGTTTATGACAACAGATCCTAGTCAAGTCCTTTCAAGACAGCTGATCCTAGTCGACTCCGTTTTTGACAACTGACCCTAGTCAAGTCTGTTTATGACAACTGATCCTAGTGAAGTCTGTTTTTGACAACTGATCCTAGTCAAGTCCGTTGTTGACAACTGATCCTAGTCAAGTCTGTTTATGACAACTGATCCTAGTCAAGTCTGTTTATGACAACTGATCCTAGTCAAGTCCGTTGTTGACAACTGATCCTAGTCAAGTCCGTTTATGACAACTGATCCTAGTCAAGTCTGTTTATGACAACTGATCCTAGTCAAGTCCGTTGTTGACAACTGATCCTAGTCAAGTCTGTTTATGACAACTGATCCTAGTGAAATCTGTTTATGACAACTGATCCTAGTCAAGTCCGTTGTTGACAACTGATCCTAGTCAAGTCTGTTTATAACAACTGATCTTAGTCGAAGTCTGTTTATGACAAGTGATCCTAGTCAAGTCCGTTTATGACAAGTGATCCTAGTCAAGTCCGTTGTTGACAAGTGATCCTAGTCAAGTCTGTTGTTGACAACTGATCCTAGTCAGGTCTGTTTATGACAACTGATCCTAGTCAAGTCCATTTATGACAACTGATCCTAGTCAAGTCCGTTTATGACAACTGATCCTAGTCAAGTCTGTTTATGACAACTGATCCTAGTCAAGTCCGTTGTTGACAACTGATCCTAGTCAAGTCTGTTTATGACAACTGATCCTAGTCAAGTCCGTTGTTGACAACTGATTCTAGCCAAGTCTGTTTATGACAACTGATCCTAGTCAAGTCCGTTTATGACAACTGATCCTAGTCAAGTCCGTTTATGACAACTGATCCTAGTGAAATCTGTTTATGACAACTGATCCTAGTCAAGTCCGTTGTTGACAACTGATCCTAGTCAAGTCTGTTTATGACAACTGATCCTAGTCAAGTCCGTTTATGACAACTGATCCTAGTCAAGTCTGTTTATGACAACTGATCCTAGTCAAGTCTGTTTATGACAACTGATCCTAGTCAAGTCCGTTGTTGACAACTGATCCTAGTCAAGTCTGTTTATGACAACTGATCTTAGTCAAATCTGTTTATGACAAGTGATCCTAGTCAAGTCTGTTTATGACAACTGATCCTAGTCAAGTCCACTGTTGACAACTGATCCTAGTCAAGTCCGTACATGATGGTAATAACTGGGATGAGGATAGGGATGAAACCACTTATTGACAGGATGGGAATGTGGCTGACTTCTCAAAGCATTTATCTAAAACAATATTAATTGAAAGAAGCATTGTTCATTTTAATATGCAAGTTGTACATACGTTAATTCTTTACGTTGATACATGCAAGTGCCTGGCACAGCACACAGCACACAGAGTGTCATGCACACAGCACACAGAGTGTCATGCACACAGTACACAGCACACAGTGTCATGCACACATCAACTTCAACAAGAAGTACAGTGGTAGGAGAATATTTTATTGCATAACAAATTAAGAACATGGGTGACTAAGTGAAATTGTAAAAATAAATGATAATTACTCATAAAATATATGTGTGTAAATATAAATATGTGTATATGATTCATGACAATCATGCCCAGTGCCCCCGGAAAAAGGGGAGGTAACTGGAGGAAGCATGCCATGGAAGCATGTTCAGGGAGACAGATCGCTGTTGTAACGCTGTTGTAGCGCTGTTGGTAGAGGTATTTGGGCAAAACTGTCAGACTCTACACTACTACTGGACGGAGTTACAATACCTGTTCTCTATGATAGCTATATATAATATGCATATGAGCACACTTCTAATATTTTGATTTCATTATTGGACCTACACAATCACATATTTGGCAAATGCATTATTGATAACTTGGTCATTGTGTACAGTGGAATCACAGAAAATACACAGAACATCACCATAACGTGGCACTTAGTACAGTCAGATCTCTTCTGCTTGAGACAGTTACAACGTCCACAATACATCACAGCCAGCAACACTGAAGTTACATCTCAAAAATATCTCAGGACAAGGGGGATAACTCCAGCACTGATACCAAACTTTCAACGTAACAGTAATAAATAGAAACAATGATCCACTGGAATGTTCATCACAATAGGTTCAGCATTCAATATGGATGCTGGTTGTCAAACTGATAAATAACATATACAATACTGAGTAACTGGACGGTGATCTCTAAATAACGAGACTACGATAAAGTGCATATCACAGATTAAAGTTAACAATAATGCAAATCACAGACAAAGTTAGATGGCAATCGGTGGTAGACTGAACAATCGTGTAATGAAGGAAAATTCAACAGTCATCAAACAATCACAGTATCTCGAACAATAGACCATGTTCCCCTGAAGTTGCCTGAGGATGAGAACTCTGAGGGGAGATAATCTGGAAGGAATTTGACAACTTGGTTGTGATTCTTGAACCAAAGACAACCATAGGCAATATGATTACATGAACAGCCAGAACTGACTGGCAACAAGCAATTTCATCACAATCTAATACTGATGTGATTACGACATTTTGTCTTGACTTAGTGATCTTAGTTGAGTATCTCGGGATTGGGATCAGGCGTTTCCGTCCTTGACTCAGGAAGGAATATGGCAATATATTGTCATTGTCACAGCATCATATTATCATTGAGAATAGATCTATTCAATATCGATTAAGTTCATCACGAAGATTTCGTTTCATCTTGGAAGACATCTTTTTGAGTTGCCTGGCAGTGGCAGCAGCTTCATCTAGGGCGTCGTCAAGGTGATAGCGACCCATCAAGTTTCCGTAAGAGGATGAATGATGTCGACGGGAACGTGACGTGCGGCTGTGACGGTGGAACTCTGCATCCTGAGACATCAGGTCCATATCATCATAGGAGTGAACAAACTCACGAACACGATATCTATGAGGTCGTCGAGGTGGCTCTGGCAATACCCGGCGAGACTCCTGCTGAAATGTGACAGTGTGTTCAGATGGAGACCTCCTTGGAGGTACCTGATAGCTTTGAAGCCGATCAAGTCGACTGCTTATAGCATTGAGTTCCTCCTGGGTTACACGTCGTCTCCCCATAGTGGAGTAAGCCCCAGAAGGCCCAGCCATAGCAGCAGCTCCGGGGAATGTCTGGACATATTGGCCTGGCATGGCTGCTGCTCCAGGGTAGGCCTGTTGTCCTGGCTGGGGCAGACCCGCATATCCATTCAGGTAGGCATTGGTTGGGGCACTAGCACCAGCTCCTGGATCCGCAGCTAAAGCTGGTTCAGCACTCAGTGGCTGGGGGGAATCAAATCTGGCAGGGGTAGTGCGGGGGATGGTGCTTGGGGAGTCCATTACACTCTGTCTTGACTCTGACACTTTCACTGAAGTGCGCTGAGAACCACGCATATGTCGCACTTCATCCATGAGATCATGGAAGCGTCCTCGTCGTGCATTAAGCATGTGATCCCCTTCAGGAAACAGTCGCTCAGACGTCTGAGTAGCTTGTTGGGTAGATGTCTGGGTTGTGGCATTTCCATGGCGACCAGCATTTTTAAGTGTACTGACATCGTTATAGAGACTTTGCAATGTTTCTTTGCGTATGGTTGTGGCTGAGGAAACAGATATGTCATCTCTCATGCTGGTGTTGGCAGAACTCAAGCCTTGTTGCTTCTTTATTTCCTTGACATCTGATAAGATGGACCGCAGGAGGTTTGCACGTGATCGACTGTGTTTCTTTGTCTGGGCTCCAATGGACTGCAGGGATGTGTTGGAAGTCTGCATTTCACGACTCCCAAATCCTTCTTCTGTTTGGGTCTCAACTGTCCGGGGACCACGGCCAAACATGGAGCTGTCTGTCTGGGTGCGGGCATGGCCAGGAGTCTGTGAGCTGCGGTGACGCAGATCTTCAGGATTCACGGGGAGAAAAATTCCTGTGACAAAACTAGCATTGGACTCTGTATCTGAGTCTGCAAATACAGAGGGGTCCTCCTGCAGAGTCTCCGAGCCCATCCAATCAGACGGTTCATCAAGATGCGTGTCAAAGCTTGATGCGTGCATAGTCTCCCCGACTGTGTCACCATACCCAGACTCCTCACTGTCTGAATCAACAAGGGCAGAAGCACCTCCCTTCTTCAAGTCACGGTCCAACCGCCGTGAGCGGTTCAGGCTGCGATTCAGACTACGATTCAGACTGCGATTATGTGCACGGGGAGTGGTTGGTAGCAGTCGACCTTTGGTACCAGGAAATCCACCACCCTTTGATCCCGGAGGACCTCTTGGCCGTTTTGGACCAAAGGTGTCAAAACCATCTGTGTCTGAGTCAAAAGAGTCAAAGACATTGCGTGATGAATTGGGTGTCTGTGTTGAGCGGCATCGTCGACGCTGCGGCTGTTGATGAAAAAAACCGAACATGTTAATTAAGTAATTGAAGCACAAATAAAATCACATCAAACAACACTGAGAACATATGCATTGAGCTGAGTGAAAATCATATACATGGTGTGTAACAACCTCATACCAGGCAGTGAAACAACCCCATACCTGACCCCCATACCTGGCAGTGTAACAATCCCGTACCTGACAGTGTAACAACCCCACACCTGGCAGTGTAACAACCCCATACCTGGCAGTGTAACAACCCCATACCTGGCAGTGTAACAACCCCTTACCAGGCAGTGTAACAATCCCGTACCTGACAGTGTAACAACCCAACACCTAACAGTGTAACAACCTCACACCTAAGAGTGTAACAACCCCGTACCTGAGAGTGTAACAACCCCACACCTGACAGTGTAACAACCCCACACCTAACAGTGTAACAACCCCTACCTGAAAGTGTAACAACCCCACACCTGACAGTGTAACAACCCCACACTAACAGTGTAACAACCCCACACCTAACAGTGTAACAACCCCACACCTGACAGTGTAACAACCCCACACCTTGCAGTGTAACAACCCCATACCTGGCAGTGTAATAATCCCATACCTGGCAGTGTAACAACCCATACCTGTGTAACTAGGCAGTGTAACAACCCCGTACCTGACAGTATAACAACCTCATACCAGGCAGTGTAACAACCCCATACCAGGCAGTGTAACAACCCCACACCTAACAGTGTAACAACCCCACAACTAACAGTGTAACAACCCCACACCTAACAGTGTAACAACCCCACACCTTGCAATGTAACAACCCCATACCTGGCAGTGTAATAATCCCATACCTGGCAGTGTAACAACCCCGTACTAGGCAGTGTAACAACCCCGTACCTGACAGTATAACAACCTCATACCAGGCAGTGTAACAACCCCATACCTGGCAGTGTAACAACCCCACACCTAACAGTGTAACAACCCCACAACTAACAGTGTAACAACCCCACACCTAACAGTGTAACAACCCCACACCTTGCAATGTAACAACCCCATACCTGGCAGTGTAATAATCCCATACCTGGCAGTGTAACAACCCCGTACTAGGCAGTGTAACAACCCCGTACCTGACAGTATAACAACCTCATACCTGGCAGTGTAACAACCCCATACCTGGCAGTGTAACAACCCCATACCAGGCAGTGTAACAACCCTGTACCTGGCAGTGTAACAACCCCATACCAGGCAGTGTAACAACCCCATATCAGGCAGTGTAACAACCCCATACCTGGCAGTGTAGCAACCCCATACCTGGCAGTGTAACAACCCTGTACCTGGCAGTGTAACAACCCCATACCTGGCAGTGTAACAACCCCATACCGGCAGTGTAACAACCCTGTACCTGGCAGTGTAACAACCCCATACCTGGCAGTGTTACAACCTCATACCTGGCAGTGTAACAACCCCATACCAGACAGTGTAACAACAACACACCTGACAGTGTAACAACCCCATACCTGGCAGTGTAACAACCCCACACCTGGCAGTGTAACAACCCCACACCTGGCAGTGTAACAACCCCACACCTGGCAGTGTAACAACCCCATACCAGGCAGTGTAACAACCCCATACCTGGCAGTGTAACAACCCCATACCTGGAAGTGAAACAACCCCATACCTGGCAGTGTAACAACCCCACACCTGACAGTGTAACAACCCCATACCTGGCAGTGTAACAACCCTGTACCTGGCAGTGTAACAACCCCATACCTGGCAGTATTACAACCTCATACCTGGCAGTGTAACAACCCCATACCAGACAGTGTAACAACAACACACCTGACAGTGTAACAACCCCATACCTGGCAGTGTAACAACCCCATACCTGGCAGTGTAACAACCCCATACCTGGCAGTGTAACAACCTCATACCAGGCAGTGTAACAACCCCATACCTGGCAGTGTAACAACCCCATACCAGGCAGTGTAACAACCCCATACCTGGCAGTGTAACAACCCCATACCTGGCAGGGTAACAACCAAACACCTGACAGTGTAACAACCTCATACCTGACAGTGTAACAACCTCATACCTGGTAGTGTAACAACCCCACACCTGGCACTGTAACAACCCCATACCTGGCAGTGTAACAACCCCATACCTGGCAGTGAAACAACCCCATACCTGGCAGTGTAACAACCTCATACCTGGCAGTGTAACAACCTCATACCTGACAGTGTAACAACCCCACACCTGGCAGTGTAACAACCCCATACCTGGCAGTGTAACAACCCCATACCTGACAGTGTAACAACCCCACACCTGGCAGTGTAACAACCCTAACAGTGTAACAACCTACCTGCGGTGTAACAGCCCCATACCTGGCGGTGTAACAACCCCACACCTAACGGTGTAACAACCTCACACCTGGCGGTGTAACAACCCCATACCTGGCGGTGTAACAACCCCATACCTGGCGGTGTAACAACCCCATACCAGGCAGTGTAACAACCCCTGTACCTGACGGTGTAACAACCCCAACCCCCTGGCGGTGTAACAACCCCATACCAGGCAGTGTAACAGCCCCATACCTGGCAGTGTAACAGCCCCATACCTGGCGGTGTAACAGCCCTGTACCTGGCGGTGTAACAACCCCATACCTGGCAGTGTAACAACCCCCATACCTGGCAGTGTAACCCCATACCCACTGTACAGCCCCATACCTGGCGGTGTAACAACCCCATACCTGGTAGGTGTTACAACCCATACCTGGCGGTGTAACAACCCCATACCAGGCAGTGTAACAACCCCATACCTGGCAGTGTAACAACCCCATACCTGGCAGTGTAACAACCCCATACCTGGCAGTGTAACAACCCCATACCTGGCAGTGTAACAACCTCATACCTGGCAGTGTAACAACCTCATACCTTGGCAGTGTAACAACCTCATACCAGGCGGTGTAACAACCTCATACCTGGCAGTGTAACGACCCCATACCTGGCGGTGTAACAACCCCATACCTGGCAGTGTAACAACCTCATACCTGGCAGTGTAACAACCTCATACCTGGCAGTGTAACAACCTCATACCTGGCAGTGTAACAACCCCATACCTGGCAGTGTAACAACCCCATACCTGACAGTGTAACAACCCCATACCTGGCAGTGTAACAACCCCATACCTGGCAGTGTAACAACCCCATACCAGGCAGTGTAACAACCTCATACCAGGCAGTGTAACAACCCCATACCTGGCAGTGTAACAACCCCATACCTGGCAGTGTAACAACCTCATACCTGGCAGTGTAACAACCCCATACCTGGCAGTGTAACAACCCCATACCAGGCAGTGTAACAACCCTGTACCTGGCAGTGTAACAACCCCATACCAGGCAGTGTAACAACCCTGTACCTGGCAGTGTAACAACCCCATACCTGGCAGTGTAACAACCCCATACCTGGCAGTGTAACAACCCTGTACCTGGCAGTGTAAAACCCCATACCTGGCACTGTAACAACCCCATACCTGGCAGTGTAACAACCCCATACCTGACAGTGAAACATTCCCATACCTGGCAGTGAAACAACCCCATACCTGGTAGTGAAACAACCCCATACCTGGCAGTGTAACAACCCCATACCTGGCAGTGTAACAACCCCATACCTGGCAGTGTAACAACCCCATACCTGGCAGTGTAACAACCCCATACCTGTCAGTGTAACAACCTCATACCAGGCAGTGTAACAACCTCATACCTGGCAGTGTAACAACCTCATACCTGGCAGTGTAACAACCCCATACCTGGCAGTGTAACAACCTCATACCTGGCAGTGTAACAACCTCATACCTGGCAGTGTAACAACCTCATACCTGGCAGTGTAACAACCTCATGTAACAATAACCCGTACCCTGGCGGTGTAACAACCTCATACCTGGCAGTGTAACAACCCCATACCTGGCAGTGTAACAACCCCATACCAGGCAGTGTAACAACCCCATACCTGGCAGTGTAACAACCCCATACCTGGCAGTGTAACAACCCCATACCTGGCAGTGTAACAACCCCATACCTGGCAGTGTAACAACCCTGTACCTGGCAGTGTAACAACCCCATACCTGGCAGTGTAACAACCCCATACACGGCAGTGTGACAACCCCATACCTGGCAGTGTAACAACCCCATACCTGGCAGTGTAACAACCCCATACCTGGCAGTGTAACAACCCCATACCTGGCAGTGTAACAACCCCATACCTGGCAGTGTAACAACCCCACACCTGGCAGTGTAACAACCCCATACCTGGTAGTGTTAACAACCTCATACCTGGCAGTGTAACAACCCCATACCTGACAGTGTAACAACCCCACACCTGGCAGTGTAACAACCTCATACCTTGCAGTGTAACAACCCCATACCTGGCAGTGTAACAACCCCACACCTGGCAGTGTAACAACCCCACACCTGGCAGTGTAACAACCCCACACCTGGCAGTGTAACAACCCCACACCTGGCAGTGTAACAACCCCATACCTGGCAGTGTAACAACCTCATACCTGGCAGTGTAACAACCCCATACCTGGCGGTGTAACAACCCCATACCTGGCGGTGTAACAACCCCATACCTGGCGGTGTAACAACCCCACACCTGGCGGTGGCAGTGTAACAACCCCACACCTGGCAGTGTAACAATCACACACCTGGCGGTGTAACAACCCCATACCTGGCGGTGTAACAACCCCATCCCTGGCGGTGTAACAACCCCATACCTGGCAGTGTAACAACCCCATACCTGGCGGTATAACAGCCTCATACCTGGCGGTGTAACAACCCCATACCTGGCCAGGCGTAACAACCCATACCTGGCAGTGTAACAACCCCATACCTGGCGGTGTAACCCAACCCCACACCTGGCAGTGTAACAACCCCATACCTGGCAGTGTAACAACCCTGTACCTGGCAGTGTAACAACCCCATACCTGGCGGTGTAACAACCCCATACCTTGCGGTGTAACAGCCCCATACCTGGCGGTGTAACAGCCCCATACCTGGCAGTGTAACAACCCCACACCTGGCAGTGTAACAGCCCACAAGTGTAACAACCCCACACCTGGCAGTGTAACAACCCCATACCTGGCAGTGTAACAACCCCACACCTGGCAGTGTAACAACCCCATACCTGGCAGTGTAACAACCCATACCTGGCAGTGTAACAACCCCACACCTGGCAGTGTAACAACCCCACACCTGGCAGTGTAACAACCCACACCTGGCAGTGTAACAACCCATACCTGGCAGTGTAACAACCCCACACCTGGCAGTGTAACAACCCCATACCTGGCAGTGTAACAACTTCATACCTGGCAGCGTAACAATCAATCAGTAGGTCAATCATGTCAAGCAACAGCCTCTATGATTTTAGTGTGTGACGTCAATCATGTCAATCTGCGGTGATTCCGTCATACCAGTAAATGATTCCGTCATATCAGTCAGTGATTCAGTCATACCAGTCAGTGGTCCAGTCATACCAGTCAGTGATTCAGTCATACCAATCAGTGATTCAGTCATACCAGTCAGTTGTTCAGTCATACCAGTTAGTGGTCCAGTCATACCAGTTAGTGGTTCAGTCATACCAGTTAGTGGTTCAGTCATACCAGCCAGTAGTTCAGTCATACCAGTAAGTGATGCAGTCATACCAGTCAGTGATTCAGTCATACCAGTCAGTGGTTCAGTCATATCAGTGGTTCAGTCATATCAGTCAGTGGTCCAGTCATACCAGTCAGTGATTCAGTCATACCAGTCAGTGATTCAGTCATACCAGTCAGTGGTTCAGTCATATCAGTGGTTCAGTCATATCAGTCAGTGGTCCAGTCATACAAGTCAGTGATTCAGTCATACCAATCACTGATTCAGTCATACCAGTCAGTTGTTCAGTCATACCAGTTAGTGGTCCAGTCATACCAGTTAGTGGTTCAGTCATACCAGTTAGTGGTTCAGTCATACCAGCCAGTAGTTCAGTCATATCAGTCAGTGATGCAGTCATACCAGTCAGTGGCTCAGTCATATCAGTCAGTGATTCAGTCATATCAGTGGTTCAGTCATATCAGTCAGTGATTCAGTCATACCAGTCAGTGATTTAGTCATACCATACCAATCAGTGATTCAGTCGTACCAGTCAGTGATTTAGTCATACCAGCCAGTGGTTCAGTCATACCGTTCAGTGCTTCAGTCATACCAGTCAGTGGTTCAGACACACAAGTCAGTGGTTCAGTCACACTAGTCAGTGGTTCAGACACACAAGTCAGTTGTTCAGTCACACTAGCTAATGGTTCAGTCATACCAGTGGTTCAGACACACTAGTCAATGGTTCAATCACCCAAGTCCATGGTTCAGTTATACCAGCTAATGGTTCAGTCATATCAGTCGGTGGTTCAGTCATACCAGTGGTTCAGACACACTAGTCAATGGTTCAATCACCCAAGTCCATGGTTCAGTTATACCAGCTAATGGTTCAGACACACAAGTCAGTGGTTCAGTCATATCAGTCAGTGGTTCAGTCATACCAGTCAGGGCTTCAGGCAGACCAGTGGTTCTGTCATACCAGTCAGTGGTTCAATTGTCTAAGTCAGTGGTTCAGTCACATCAGTCAGTGGTTCAAGCATACCAGTCAGCCATACCAGTGGTTCAGCCATAACAGTCACTGGTTCAAGCATACCAGCTAATGGTTCAGTCATATCAGTCAGTGGTCCAAGCACACCAGTTAGTGGTTCAAGCATACCAGTCAGTGGATCAAGCACACCAGTTAGTGGTTCAAGGATACAGTTAGTGGTTCAGCCATACCAAGCATACCAGTTAGTGGTTCAAGCATACCAGTCAGTGGTCCAAGCACAAAGTTTGTGGTTCAAGCATACCAGTCAGTGGTTCAAGCACACCAGTTAGTGGTTCAAGCATACAGTTAGTGGTTCAGTCATACCAGTTAATGGTTTAGTCATGTCAGTCAGTGTTTCAATCATACAAGTTAATGGTTCAGTCATACCAGACAGTGGTTCAGTCATACCAGACAGTGGTTCAGTCATATCAGTCAGTGATTCAGTCATACCAGTCAGTGATTCAGTCATACCAGACAGTGGTTTAGTCATGTCAGTCAGTGGTTCAATCATACTAGTTAATGGTTCAGTCATACCAGACAGTGGTTCAGTCATACCAGACAGTGGTTCAGTCATATCAGTCAGTGATTCAGTCATAACCAGTCAGTGATTCAGTCATACCAGACAGTGGTTCAGTCATACCAGACAGTGGTTCAGTCATACCAGTCAGGGGTTCAGTCATACCAGACAGTGGTTCAGTCATACCAGACAGTGGTTCAGTCATACCAGTCAGGGGTTCAGTCATACCAGACAGTGGTTCAGTAGACAGTGGTTCAGTCATACCAGTCAGGGGTTCAGTCATACCAGACAGTGGTTCAGTCATACCAGTCAGGGGTTCAGTCATACCAGACAGTGGTTCAGTCATATCAGCCAGTGATGCAGTCATATCAGTCAGGGGTTCAGTCATACCAGACAGTGGTTCAGTCATACCAGACAGTGGTTCAGTCATACCAGACAGTGGTTCAGTCATACCAGTCAGTGGTTCAGTCATACCAGACAGTGGTTCAGTCATACCAGACAGTGGTTCAGTCATACCAGTTAATAGTGCAATTATCTAAGGTGGTTCAGTCATACCAGTTAATAGTGCAATTATCTAAGTCAGTGGTTCAGTCATACCAGTCAGCGGTTCAGTCATCTAAGTCAGTGGTTCAGTCAAACCAGTCAGTGGTTCTGTCATAGCTGTCAGTGGCTCAGTTATCTAAGTCAGTGGTTCAGTCAATTAAGTCAGTGCTTCAGTCAATTAAGTCAGTGCTTCAGTCAGACCAGTCAGTAGTTTAATCAGCCCCCTAAGTCAGTGGTTCAGTCATCTAAATCAGTGGTTCAGTCGTCTAAGTCAGTGGTTCAGTCATCTAAGTCAGTGGTTCAGTCATCTTAGTCAGTGGTTCAGTCATCTTAGTCAGTGGTTCAGTCATCTAAGTCAGTGGTTCAGTCATCTAAGTCAGTGGTTCAGTCATCTAAGTCAGTGGTTCAGTCATCTAAGTCAGTGGTTCAGACATGTCAGTCAGTGGTTCAGACATATCAGTATATATCCGCGCATAAAATAAGCACCACGCTGTATTTTTACCAATTAATTTTGTCTGAAATGAAATAGAAACTCTTTCCAAAAATTAACCTTCATTATTTGATAGAGCAAGTACATTTCAAAAACGAAAACATCATTGAAATTACCATGTACTTTAATTAGGATAATTGCCTATATTTAAAACAGGTGATTTTTCTGTCCTAAAACAAGTTACCTTATTTTGAAAAGTGAAAGTAGTAATTGATTGTTATATGGCCTATAAATTCGTTATTTGTTGTGATTGGATGAAAATTTGTAAACTAAGCTTTAGAAAAAGTTACAGCCAAACTAAAAAAAAATGTAAAATGCAGTAAAAGTTGCTTTACAAACAAAACAAATAGATTTAGCTGCAATTATCAGTATCCGGCAAGGAAAAGTGTTTATTCAATACAATAAGCTCAAAATCATAAAAGATTTATTCCAAAATCTTATTAATGTGGCCTTTTTCAGATTTTGTCAATTAGCAATCTGAATTGTTGGAAAAAGGTCTGGCCCCGATTTCTCGAAACAAACTTAAGTTTTTACTCAAATTTCAAACTGAGTTTGACAATTTGAAACATCTGAATTTTTAACTCAACTGCATTTTTAAAATAGAAAAGCCCATACAACTTCAGTAATCTATCCACCAAACCCAAATTGTCTCTTATGTTTGAGTTTAATATCAATTTCAGTTCAATCTAGGAAATGCATTTTCTCAAATTTGAGTAAAAACTCTAACTTAAGTCAAAACTCAGACTTAAGTTTGTTTCAGGAAATCTGGGCCTGAATCTTTGACATTGGGTTCTTCCTGATTAGGCATAATTAAAGCTTACTTGATGTGTAAATGTCATCTTGGTATCAAACAGAATTGTTATTTTTAGTCAAAACCTAATGTAATTGCATAGTTTGAGCAGGAGAGGAATAGTTATTTTGGGTAAAAATTCAGTCCCATCACATTTGCATCAACATGTTCTTTCATAAAAAATAGAAAAGGTTATGGTATTTGTAAAACTGTCAATGGATAAAGCTTCTTTAACTATAGGTTGATTAAATTAATGGCCATACCCAGAGCTCCAGATAAGATTTAGCTCATGTGGGTACTGTACCCACTGTATTTGTTTGGAGTGGGTATTATGAATGTTCAGTGGGTATTTCATTTTCCGTTACCCACTGCTTTCAAATATGTGCGTATTTCAGTCATTTTACTCATCTAAGTATATGTCATTGAGTAAGTTTACTAAGCAGGTATGTTCTGCCTTATGTCATACCTAATCAAAACCAACTGAAATATAATGGAAATGATTTTTAAAAAAATCACTCATCCTATACTGACAGTACAACACTTGTCCTATACTAACAGTACAACTTGATAGCAATCGATGTCTTTTTCATTTTGAAGCGATTTTTATAAATATATTCCGTACGCATTTGTTTTAAACTTGTTGCATATCTAACATTTTAAATGCGTAATTGGTACGCAACAATTATTTTTTCAATGCATAATTGGAAATTTTCTATGCGTATTTTACCCGGATACGCAGCTTATCTGGGTCTCTGCATACCCTAACTTTTCTGTAGAATCACATCTTATTTTCACAATAGGATGGTACTTCATTAATGCACGGGTACATACACATACATATAAAACACATATGAATGGATTACTAAAGAAACCTGTTGTCATAATTATACTGTAATTTCTTGAGCATTGAATACGAAAATTCAGACCCTCAACACTTTAAGAAAGTCTTTGCAAGATTTAATAAATTTGAAAATTTCACAAATCAAATTCTGTCAAGCATTGATTGTCCTATTGACAATTGCTTTTGTTCCTATTGTCCATTTAAAGCATCCTGTGGTTGTTCCTGTTGCCTGTCAGCATAGATAATAGTGACAGTGACAGTATTGTGAAAGTATATATGATGTTCAACTATTATTATTATTATTATTATTATTTTAGGATATTTATATAGCGCACATATCCAGGCAACTAGTGCATGCTCAAGGCGCTGGTATTTTTTCCCCTCGATCATTGGATGTCAATCTCAACGGCACATCGTATTATCAATCTCAACTCCCTGGGGAGTATACAACTCTTGCAGCCAGTAGACGCACCAAGTTATTGTGGGTTGTCACAGCTGGGTGGACTGGGATACATAGTCACAGTACTTTGTCCAAGTTCACTGCACGTTGCTGTACCCACAACTAGGTGTTTGCACGTATTCATGTGGCCACCATCTGGTCATATACCAACGGATTCGTGGGTTCTTTTAAGTGCACAGGGTTGTGTACTGTACACTTAGGGTTGTGACAACACTGAAAGAGTCTGCACACAAAGTTGACTCCAAGGTTTTTACACCCAGTCACAGGTGTGCTCGATCCCAACACCTCAACCTCGCTGGATCACTAGCCTGGCACCTTAGTCAGCTCGCCCACCCCGCCACACCGACAACAATGTCTGCTATGCTAGTCATAACCTTGGAACTAATTTACCAGCTGCACAGACTGTACTATAAAGCTGCTTTTATACTTTCTATCATCTCATTTATACTTTCTATCATCTCATTTATACTTTCTCGAGGAAAGTCCTCAGCATGATTCTGCCATGTCATATACATTTATATTTGATACTTTCTATCATCTCATTTATACTTTCCCGAGGAAAGTCCTCAGCATGATTCTGCCATGTCATATACATTTATATTTGATACTTTCTATCATCTCATTTATACTTTCTCGAGGAAAGTCCTCAGCATGATTCTGCCATGTCATATACATTTATATTTGATACTTTCTATCATCTCATTTATACTTTTCTCAGCATGATTCTGCCATGTCATATACATTTATATTTGATACTTTCTATCATCCCATTTATACTTTCTCGAGGAAAGTCCTCAGCATGATTCTGCCATGTCATATACATTTAAATTTATACTTTCTATCATCTCATTTATACTTTCCCGAGGAAAGTCCTCAGCATGATTCTGCCATGTCATATACATTTATATTTGATACTTTCTATCATCTTCTGTTATAAATACAATATTTGAAAGAGACCATTACAAAACAAAGCTAGCTGTTGTCTACAACCTACTTGTATGGTGACATCCTACAGACACTGCCAGGTACAAGGTTGTCCACTCTCTACAGCAGCGGTTACACCAACAGCATCAACAGCAGCACACAGACACACAAACAGCAACATCAGCGACAAAACACATCGCTGTTACACTCAACATGAGTACCACAGCAGTTGCAAGCTTGCTTTGCATAGAGTAGTAGTAGTAGTAGTTGTGGCAGTTGTAGTACAAGTGCTTACATTACATTCTAACCTGCCTGGTCAGACTCAGAGGTTACTGCAGTGGGCCAACAGAACAGGGCACAGGTCACCATACCACGCAGAGGAAGATAGACAGGTCACAATACCACGCAGAGGAAGATAGACAGGTCACAATACCACGCATAGGATGACAGACAGGTCACAGTACCAGAGATAGGCAGAAAAACAGGTCACGATACCACAGATAGGCAGATAAGAGTTGTGGTAGCAGGGACATGACAACAAGCTGGGATTGGCACTACATGATGATGGTCAGGGGTAGGGGTGAGGGTGAGGTGTGGGGGTGAGGGTCTAGGGTGAGAGGTAGGGTGGGGGTGAGGGTCTGGGGTCAGAGGTGGGGTGAGGGTGAGGGTCTGGGGGGTGGATGGTGGGGGTTGGGATGGGTGGGAATAAGGTGGGGTTAGCACGAATCAGTGAAGGAGAGGGTCATGGAGTACAGGTAAGGATGAGGTAAGGATGAGGTAGAGGTGCCAGGCAAGGAAGGTCATGGGAGGGGTGAGATTTGAGTCAGGTGTGGTTTACCTTGGTAGACCTGTTAAAGGGTAGTGTAAGGTACAATGTGTACCCAACTACTACGGGGAGTACGCTTAGTACTCACCCTCCACTGCTCCGGTGGAACTACTACTAAATACCTCTAATCCTGTGAACCAGCGCAAGTCTATACACGCACCTGGGCGGAGGGAAGTCCTATTGCCTGCCAGTCATGGGTAATCACAGCCTCATTCATAATGGGGAGTATTAATAGCAGATATAGTATAACAGTCGTATCACACTGTGGAAATAAGCCCTGTGGCTGGCAGACCTGAAGGCAGCACACAAAACCCTGGCTCACTGGGATATTCAATACTCATTGATGTACTGATTATTGAACATTCTGCTGAAGCTGACTCCATATTGATTTATGTTCCAGGTGACTGCAGTCACAGGAGCTATAGCAAAGTGTCCTTACAAACGTTGCTGCCTGGCCTACAGCAAGGCTCTCTAGGAAATGTGAAGTGTTTAATATTTGATAGTCTACTGAAAGTTCAATTGAATGGAAACACTGTCAAATACACTAAATGAACTTCTACATCTCCAATAATGTTCGTTTTCCCACTATCTAAACAGTATGTGTATCAGCAGCAGTTCACTGACATGGCAATCAAATATTACTGGACCTATTCTGGGGCTGGTTCACAGGAGTGAGGGTCAGTGTGTGAGTGAGTGAGTGAGTTAGGGAAGGAGGGAGTTGACTTGCTTACAGGGTGAGTGAGTTGACAGAAGGGGAGTACGGTGGATGACAATGGCCCACTGAGGGTAAGACAGAAGCTGACTACATGATACACATGCAGGTGTTAGAACAAGGACAGCTTGTGTTACACTGCTACACCATAAGACAACCCCATGAAGCACACACAGGTCGATGGCCATCACATGCAGGGGACACACATACACGGGGGAGGATGACCAAGCCGCATGCAGCACAGACTGATGTGTAGTAGTGGAAGTAGTAGTAGTAGAAGTAGCTGTTTCAGTACCTGGACACATCTGTCTGGCTCCCGTCGTCCCTCCTCAGCCAGATATCGAGCACTGACAGTGACAAATCTTGAAACAGTAGCATTGACGAGAACACCCGTTCAAGGAAGGCAGCGTACCCTTCCTTCGCGCATTGGTAAATACGGTGACAACACTCCGAAAGCTGGCCAGCCAAGTGGTTAATGAGATGACAATGAGGCTAGTGAGCTAAGATTATAGACACAGACTGGGAATCACGCACAACACAATGCTAGATTACAAGATAATCCTTACCTAATCCCCACATAATGAGTGGTGTAAGGGATTATCTTGGATTTTTAATTCCCACCCATTCTCAAATTACCAACAAATACCCAACTGATTTTCCCCAACTAAGGACACACAGAGCAATGGCCAAACTAAGGATCTGTTGACAGTCTCCATGGCCCCTACTGGAGTCAGCACATGTATAGCTGACATCTTGTTTGAGTGGCATCATGTCTGTAGCTGACATGATGCAATTCACTACACTTCAACAGTTGCCCTGAAACTAGTAGCCCTGAGGAACACATTACAGTTGCCCTGAACTGATTCAAGACCGGCTCATGACCACCTCAAGACCTGGTTGTATTCATATGACCTCATCCAACACTGAAACCCTATTCCTCTGCATGAGATGCATGTCTCCCAATGATCTGAGTGAAGACATATCCTCAAGAAGTCATACAATGCCATTTCATGAACCAGTGGCAGGAGCTTGTCGTTACAAGAGCTGGGTGGTTACATCTAGATACACTAACAGTGGAGCTGTGGGCTGCCACTGAATCAACCACCCTTTGAGGTACCTCAGCTCAGGTGAAAGAAATGGTGACATGTGATCTGTTAGATTGGATGAAGGGGGCTGGACAAAAGATTTTATATTCATCAAATCAAAGACAATTCATTTAACTGAACAATATAACTGCATGCAAAGCAAGTAGGCAACTAATTTCTACATCACTACCAACTGTCGGAAACCAAACAGACCTACTTGTGCATGCATTTTCTCCTCGTGTGCTGCAGGGTGCAGAGTGATGACTTACCGTGTCTGGGTCTGGAACAACGCTACAACATGAGGGACGGACCCTCTTACTCCTGTCAGTTACTACAGTAGAGCAGTGACATTACAATACTGCAGGCTCCTCCTGGACAAAATGCATGCATCAAGCTGCTATGTTAGTGATCATGTCCACGCTGTGAGTTGGGTGAGGTCTACCCGCTACTCCCATGGCTATCACACATACCTTCATCTGCACCGCCTTGTGCTCCATGGCAGCATCAGACTTGTCCAACCTCTCCAGTGCACGAGCGTAGTTCTCCAGGTCCTCATCCATGGTATCATTGTGATTCTGTAGTTCCCGGGTGTCTATGAGAGCCTGTTCCCGGTTGGCCAGCAGGTTGTCAAGTTGACCAATCAGCTCCTCCCAGTCTTCCTGGACTGCCTGCACCACAGGGTCAGCCAGGCTTGGGTCGTGTTGGGTGAGAGTCCGATACTGGGACACGAAGGTCTCTATGGCCGGGCCACGAGCAACAACCTCATCCCTCAAGGCCTGAAGGAACAAGCATTCAATGAAGATGGTGGTATCATCGAACCCCAAACAAATACAGCAACCCCAACCCACTACACATGCAGGCACACATGCACATACACTCAGTCCTTCAGTAACAGAATTCAGTAATTGGTTCTTGGTACCACCATCAATGATGTGCTCCATACACCAATGGTGTGCTGGTACCATTGCCCTCCATACACCAATGGTGTGCTGGTACCACTGACCCTCCATACACCAATGGTGTGCTGGTACCATTGCCCTCCATACACCAATGGTGTGCTGGTACCATTGCCCTCCATACACCAATGGTGTGCTGGTACCACTGACCCTCCATACACCAACAGTGTGCTGGTACTACTGACCCTCTATACACCAACAGTGTGCTGGTACCACTGACCCTCTATACACCAACAGTGTGCTGGTACCATTGCCCTCCATACACCAACAGTGTGCTGGTACCACTGACCCTCTATACACCAATGGTGTGCTGGTACAACTGACCCTCCATACACCAATGGTGTGCTGGTACCACTGACCCTCCATACACCAATGGTGTGCTGGTACCACTGACCCTCCATACACCAATGGTGTGCTGGTACCACTGACCCTCCATACACCAATGGTGTGCTGGTACCACTGACCCTCCATACACCAATGGTGTGCTGGTACAACTGACCCTCCATACACCAATGGTGTGCTGGTACCACTGACCCTCCATACACCAATGGTGTGCTGGTACCACTGACCCTCCATACACCAATGGTGTGCTGGTACCACTGACCCTCTATACACCAATGGTGTGCTGGTACCACTGACCCTCTATACACCAATGGTGTGCTGGTACCACTGACCCTCTATACACCAATGGTGTGTTGGTACTACTGACCCTCCATACACCAATGGTGTGCTGGTACCATTGCCCTCTATACATCAACAGTGTGCTGGTACCACTTACTCACCTTGATCCTGTCAATGTCGATCTCAGCAGCCTCAGCATGCAGCTTGGCTGGCTTCTGCTCCATCTCCTGCACCTCCTCCTTCTTTGTGTGGAGCCAGTGCCGTAGTGAGCTTCTTTCTCGCTCCACATTGTCCCACTTCCTGATCATATCTCGCAATCTGTCCAGACGAGCCTCGACCTATAGGTCACAGAAACAAGGAGAACGTCACAAACAGAGTTATAATTCTGTGACACTGGATTTATGCAGGGTCCTACACTAGAGCTGAAGCCTCAAGGTATGTCATCCATTTGGAATGTCCATCATGTGCCACTCAGCATCCGCATACATTAACTGACCTACTCCTGGTGTAATTGACAGAAACATGAAAGTGAACTTCCAGGACAATGCAACCCAACGCAAGCAGGCCTTGCCTAGGGAGATAGCCATCTTGCCCGGGTGGGAACCACTTCACTCTCTCTTTGTCAGACACTCAGACTCCTATATCAGTACCCTGTACTTTACAATAGTGAGAAGGTTGATTAACAACTAATTGAAGTTATACATTCAATTGCTTCAAGTATTTGATGCACTATAACAAATCTATTTATGTTGATATCATTAGAGACCAGTTAATGATAATTGTGAAGTTGATAAAACCTTTGATACTGACATCAATGCTGGTCATTAGTTGACAACTATGTTGGCTCAAATTCCACTTGTATCGGACACTATCAGCACATACAGCAATAAAGAACTATGTCCCAGATCTCCCTATAGACCCTTTACAGAAAACACCTCTGTCTACACTACACCACACACCTCCTCCAGTACCCATCCCTGTGTACACTACACCCCACATCTCCTCCAGTACCCATCCCAGAGTACACTACACCACACACCTCCTCCAATACCCATCCCTGTATACACTACACCACACATCTCCTCCAGTACCCATCCTAGTGTACACTACACCACACATTTCCTCCAGTACTGTACCATCCCAGTGTACACTACACCACACATTTCCTCCAGTACCCATCCCAGTGTACACTACACCACACATCTCCTCCAGTACCCATCCCAGTGTACACTACACCACACATTTCCTCCAGTACCCATCCCAGTGTACACTACACCACACATCTCCTCCAGTACCCATCCCAGTATACACTACACCACAGATCTCCTCCAGTACCCATCCTAGTGTACACTACACCACAGATCTCCTCCAGTACCCATCCTAGTGTACACTACACCACACATTTCCTCCAGTACCCATCCCTGTGTACACTACACCACACATCTCCTCCAGTACCCATCCCAGTGTACACTACACCACACATTTCCTCAAGTACCCATCCCAGTGTACACTACACCACACATTTCCTCCAGTACCCATCCCAGTGTACACTACACCACAGATCTCCTCCAGTACCCATCCCAGTGTACACTACACCACACACCTCCTCCAGTACCCATCCCTGTGTACACTACACCACACATTTCCTCCAGTACCCATCCCAGAATACACTACACCACAGATCTCCTCCAGTACCCATCCCAGTGTACACTACACCACACATCTCCTCCAGTACCCATCCCAGTGTACACTACACCACACATCTCTCCTCCAGTACCCATCCCAGTGTACACTACACCACACATCTCCTCCAGTACCCATCCCAGTGTACACTACACCACACATTTCCTCCAGTACCCATCCCAGTGTACACTACACCACACATCTCCTCCAGTACCCATCCCTGTGTACACTACACCACACATCTCCTCCAGTACCCATCCCTGTGTACACTACACCACACATCTCCTCCAGTACCCATCCCTGTGTACACTACACCACACATCTCCTCCAGTACCCATCCCTGTGTACACTACACCACACATTTCCTCCAGTACCCATCCCAGTGTACACTGCACCACACATTTCCTCCAGTACCCATCCCTGTGTACACTACACCACACATTTCCTCCAGTACCCATCCCTGTGTACACTACACCACACATCTCCTCCAGTACCCATCCCAGTGTACACTACACCACACATCTCCTCCAGTACCCATCCCAGTGTACACTACACCACACACCTCCTCCAGTACCCATCCCAGTGTACACTACACCACACATCCTCCTCCAGTACCCATCCCTGTGTACACTACACCACACATTTCCTCCAGTACCCATCCCAGTGTACACTGCACCACATATCTCCTCCAGTACCCATCCCAGTGTATTCAACATGAGCTCACCTGACTGATGGCGGCCTGGAGCTCTGCATTGACCTTGTCCGCTAAGCGGGAGATGGAGGAGTCTTGAGCAGATTCTGTCTGGTCTAAATTCTCCATACTGCCGAGGTTCTCACAGCGGTGAGCAGCAGCAGACAGATCTTGCTTCTTGGTGGTAAGTTTCTCCAGCATTCCCTGTAATGTGACAATTTTTTTCAGAAGTGACCTTTTTGAGCAATAACATAATGATGATTTGTAGGCATGTTCCTCATGAATATTACTTGTTTTAAATTAAATGTTTAATGCCCACCTGAGTTGCCTCCCTTTGTTCCTGTGCCTCGTCAAGTGTGTCTGGGACATCAGCTTCATTTTCATTGAGCCAATCCTTGAAGTCACGCTGGAGGTACTGTGATGTGGCTTCAAGCAAGTCTCTATACTGCTGCCACTTGTCTAAGACTTCCTGGAGGCGATCCTATGTGAATATGAAAGACACATAATGGTCTGTTGCACTACAGACTGTGGAAGACAGAACTTAATCTTCAATTTTAGAGGTGACTGTATAGGAAGTGAAGATGTGGAGATGGGACCTGGAGGTGATGACTGCTGTACAGGGAGGGAAGATGTGGAGATGGGACCTGGAGGTGATGACTGCTGTACAGGGAGGGAAGATGTGGAGATGGGACCTAGAGGTGATGACTGATGTACAGGGAGGGAAGATGTGGAGATGGGACCTAGAGGTGATGACTGATGTACAGGGAGGGAAGATGTGGAGATGATGATGGGGGACCTGGAGGTGATGACTGCTGTACAGGGAAGGAAGATGTGGAGATGGGACCTGGAGGTGATGACTGCTGTACAGGGAGGGAAGATGTGGAGATGGGACCTGGAGGTGATGACTGCTGTACAGGGAGGGAAGATGTGGAGATGGGACCTGGAGGTGATGACTGCTGTACAGGGAAGGAAGATGTGGAGATGGGACCTGGAGGTGATGACTGCTGTACAGGAGAAGTAAGATGTGGAGATGGGACCTGGAGGTGATGACTGCTGTACAGGGAAGGGAAGATGTGGAGATGGGACCTGGAGGTGATGACTGCTGTACAGGGAGGGAAGATGTGGAGATGGGACCTGGAGGTGATGACTGCTGTACAGGGAGGGAAGATGTGGAGATGGGACCTGGAGGTGTTGACGTGGAGATGGGACCTGGAGGTGATGACTGCTGTACAGGGAGGGAAGATGTGGAGATGGGACCTAGAGGTGATGACTGCTGTACAGGAAGGGAAGATGTGGAGATGGGACCTGGAGGTGATGACTGCTGTACAGGGAGGGAAGATGTGGAGATGGGACCTGGAGGTGATGACTGCTGTACAGGGAGGGAAGATGTGGAGATGGGACCTGGAGGTGATGACTGCTGTACAGGGAGGGATGGGATGGGACCTGGAGGTGATGACTGCTGTACAGGGAGGGAAGATGTGGAGATGGGACCTGGAGGTGATGACTGCTGTACAGGAGGGAAGATGTGGAGATGGGACCTGGAGGTGATGACTGCTGTACAGGGGGAGAAGATGTGGAGATGGGACCTGGAGGTGATGACTGCTGTACAGGAGGGAAGGAAGATGTGGAGATGGGACCCAGAGGAGGTGCTGTACAGGGAGGGAAGATGGAGAGATGGGACCTGGAGGTGATGACTGCTGTACAGGGAGGGAAGATGTGGAGATGGGACCTGGAGGTGATGACTGCTGTACAGGGAGGGAAGATGTGGAGATGGGACCTGGAGGTGATTGCTGCTGTACAGGGAAGGAAGATGTGGAGATGGGACCTGGAGGTGATGACTGCTGTACAGGGAGGGAAGATGTGGAGATGGGACCTGGAGGTGATGACTGCTGTACAGGGTAGATGTGTAGTGACTTAATGAATCTCCTTTTTGGAACGCGAAGTCAATACATAGAGAAACATAATGATGAGTATTCACCTCACAATGACTTTCTGCAAATGGATCAATACTGAATTTAACGAGCTGATACCTTTTGAACATCTAGAATATCTTACCATTGTGTGTGTTTGTCCTTCTTGCTGCCTTAGTTCAGTGCCAGTCACATACAATAGGTCAAGTTCCCCCCATCTGAATGTGTGTGGATGTACTCTCAAGGCAACACTACACTGTACAACACTGGGTCCACACCTCACCACACATCCCACCCAACACCTATTATCCACAGCTAGCACTTCTTAAATACTATTTCAATAGCATTTCAATATCCATAAAGCCATATAATGATTCTTTCAATAGTCTGTGCCTAAGTGGTGTTTAATACCTGTATTCATGCTATATATTGATTATCTGATTGTTGTGTTTTCATTAATCCTGTGCACACACAATCCAAGAGGAGGAAACTGCATGTGCGTTGTCCCCCATCTCACACAGAACTGAATACCCAAGCATTAATATCACGTTCTGCCAATTGGTTTGAAACAGTTTATCTTGACTGCACACAGCCAGGCAACGACAGACTAATTATTGACCTGTAAGTTCTCTGAAAGATTTGCCACTATTTCGTGTTGACTGCAGACTGGCAACAACACAGTAATGACTGTGTCAAAACACCTAGATGTCATGTTGTTCACAGCGAGACTGACAGGTCATGTCATCAGTGATGTTTTGGTTGCCTGGTGGATGTCCGGCTTTTGTCACAATGGAGAGCCACCTAGACATACTATGACAACCAGGTCCACAACGTCTGCTTCAATACATATAAGGCTGTTTTCTCAAAGAGGTTGCTTTCCAAATTTGAAAACATTTTGACAAATACTTTTCAAGTAATTGATTAAACAAACTTTTCCAAAGAGTTTCAAAGAGAGAATATATCAACTCTCCCAACAGACAGATGGAACTGAAATACTTCCCAGTGTAAGCAAACCCAACTCCTCACCCCAACAGTTGAGGAAGTGGTTCCTGTAATGTGATGACTGCTGCTGGCATGTCATGGAGGTACAGTCACACATGTACCTCAACACACGTCAGACACAAGCCCATCACAGGTCTTAGGCACCATCCTTACGCTCTACTCAAGGACATCCTTACACTCTACTCCAGGACATCCTTACACTCTACTCCAGGACATCCTTACACTCTACTCCAGGACATCACCAAAATGTCACACAGACAAAGTTTTAAAGTACATCTTTTCATCAAGTTGCATACGTTAACATTACAACAAACATAATCTGCAGGATACAACTTCCATATTTTGTCTTCTAAATTTTAAATACTTTTTCTGGTTTCAGCTCTACCCCATGTTAACATATACCACTGGTTATATATTATTGAAGGGGGAGGTAACTGTATTACTAGACCAGACTTTACAAACATGTGACAAAATAACCAGGACTGAATCATAGAGGCCCATGGACAAATACCCGAACAAAATATTTTATAAGTTTTGTTAACTTATGCCAATATTCGGAGATATTTCAATTTGGACAGTAGGATTCAACCTCTTTCATGAAAATTAGAAATAGGATGATTTGTTGAAAGACCCCTGGGACAGGAAGATACATGGTGATTGTAGGGTGGCATGTTACGTGTATAAACACCCTCCCTGTAAAGCTGTACAGGACGATATGTGGTGAGGTGATAGCTGAGTTGGCCGTAGCTGTTACTAACTATATCTCCTGGCAGAGCACACCTCACACACTTGTCTAATTCTCTCTCTGAGTAGGGGTTACTGTTTATCAGTACAAACTTACTGATGTGCCTGAGGAAAATGCTGGCAAAAGTTGAGGTAAGTAATCAACTTCAGGGACATCAAAATTGTCTCAAACTATCAGAATAGTGTTACTAAAATGTCTTGAAGTTGGTTGTCCTCTCCATGCAGTTTCTTGCATAGTGGAGGAAGGCATATTCATGTATTTTCTTCTTATTGTCCAACAAGTCTTACAGCCTTGCTGTGGGCCACCTTCATGGTGCATCTCTTCTGAGATACTAGATTCAAATGGCATAAAGATCACTCCACAATATTCTGTTACCATGGCTACTATACACCTATGTTGACATGCACACAATGCTTCCATGCAGAAACAGAAGAAACACAAGGTTTGATATTCAGCATTTATTTGGGATAAAATACCCCACACGGGCACTGTGTAGATGTATAATAATACTTGGTGGTACAGTGCAGCCCCCGCACAGATACAATCGGTACAAGAAATATACCAGGTTCACAACAAGCACATAATTAACAATGGAAATAAATAAATATTATCACAGACTTTTTGACTTGCTCCCCTATCACAAGATACATGAGGACGGAAAGGATTGTCACTTGATTACTGGTGACAGGCACAGAGCATCAGCACTTACATCACAACTCATTTATCTGGACGGGATATGATAAAAAAGATAATATAAAGTTATGTGTAAAAAATACTTGATAAATAGAGACTGCGTGAATGTTCGATGATTCAATGTGACATAGTTTAAGTGAGCAGAAGCAGTCACATAACTTGAGCAGAAATGTTAAAGTTACAGTTATTCCCATCCTTCAGAACAATGTTCTACACCAGCTTCCAGGGCTGGAGACTCTACACTTCAGGCATGAACCTACACTGAGTAATAACGTAGACTAGCAGTTAAATATCTATTGACACTAAGGGCAACTACACCCTGCCATCCTCTACACTATGCATATGTCAACACTAGCAAGTGGCACGAGGCCAGCCCTGCAGACCCCAGTGACAACCAGGGACCAGGCCTGGCCGACAGCTAGACACAGACTTGCACTTCACACAGTAAAGCAGAAAAAACACACTATTAAGGAGCAAAGCAAACCATTAATAAAATCGAAACTTTACATATGGTGAGTAATGTGACATGTTTGCCATCTGCAAAATAAAATAAACAAAAATTTATGAAAAATATACCTTGAATGTAAATGGAGAAATTTTGATGAAAAAAAATATGATACAATGATAGTTTTTGAATCCCAACTTGAATATTCCTCTGAAATGCAAGACCATGTCTCTCTGTCTTGAAACACTACCATTAAATCTCGGCACAGTAACATGCGTGACACGTTACCATGACTTTGGTAACATGCAAGGCCCAGACACCGGCTGCATCACCTCGGCAGTCTGGGTCGCCATGACATTGTCACCATGATACTGGTCATTATGACCTAGGTCAACATGTCCTAGACCAGATGACATGCACAAGTTCCTTCTCCTCTACCCTCAACACATGTTAGGCGATGTTAGTCAGTATATATTTGGGTATATATGTAGGAATTCACATCAGGCATTCAACACATCTCAGGCATGCTTGGCACATAGTCCACTTGAAACACAACAATACTGTTCCCATGGCGATTGTACTACTTCTGGCAAGCAAGAAGAGGCCGGTTGAATGCGGCCCGGAGAGAAGTGATGAAGGGACATAACTCTAGTACCAGTACAGGTCTATGTGATCCAGGATCATCTGCGAGGGACAAAAAGCATCAGTGAGGAGAGCAGCAGCATGCAGCACACGCACATCACGGCTTAGATTCTCAACATTTCCTTCCTAAATTTTCTACTTTCAAAATTTCTTTGTAAAAGCCCAAATTGATGCCAAATTGTGATGCCAAATGGCGATGCCAAAAGCCCAATGTGCCGTCCTTTGTCTTGTGAAAGTTTAGTTGTCCCCAATAGAACTGTTTGCTTGATATTCATTCCCGCCCCCGCCATCTCCCCGATAACTCCACACTGCTGTATGGGCCAGCGGGTGGCTGTCGCCATGGTTACTGTGCTCTAGACATAAAAGAGTCCCAAATGACAAGTTACATCAAACAACACATAGGCTCCCCTCCCATCAGACTGTTCTGACCCTACTGTCATCTAGTCCATGATCACCAGCTACACTGGCAAGTATTTCCTTGCCCCACATGTCACACCTTTTCCAGCACAACCCAACTACACTCTCATCCCATAATACCATCCCCATTCAAATGTTATAATGCATAGAAGCTCCCATACTGTTATCTCCATTCAAATGTTATAATGCATAGAATCTCCCATACTGCTATCCCCATTCAAATGTTATAATGCATAGACTCTCCCATACTGCTATCCCCATTCAAATGTTTTAATGCACTTACTATCCTATAATGCCATCAAGAACTGCCATGACACAAGCATTCCCCAACAATCCTACTCCTAATCCCAATGACACAAATTCCCCAATAATCCTTATTGAATTCCCACAAAATGCTGCTCCATCCTCACATTATGCTGCCAATGTGGCTTTGAGCTGTATAACATGTCTCGAGACATAATGAATATTGTGACCTTGACTGATGACACAGGAAATCCCGCTCCTCTCATTAGTTGGTGATCTTACTTCAGTAAACCCTCTCCTCAAACATGGCTTGTTATAGCTTGTCATTGGGCTACCGAGTGGTGAACAGTGTTCAAGATACTGGAGTTAGTGTGCACTCAGGAGACGAACAGACAGGAAGGTTGAAGACTTTCAAGAAGTGAAAACCAGGCAGCAAGCTTATAGCAGACAGAGAACAAGCATTGCACAGCAATCTCACAGCACAGAGAAGATCTCACAGCACAGAGAAGATGTCACAGCACACAGAGAAGATCTCACAGCACACACAAGTTCTCGCAGCACACAGAGAAGATCTCACAGCACACACAAGATCTCACAGCACACACGAGATCTCGCAGCCAACTAAAGTAACTGTGTTAGCCAATCACTGCAACCTGCAACACCGGTTAGCAGACCAAACACACAAACATGAGATGTAAATGATTATAAACAGCATGCAAATCATGTCACAGACAGCCATGGCAACAGAAATGTGGAGTCATCCCTATACCTATCATCCATACATGGCACCATGGGCCGGCATCGCTATCAGAATGTGATCCACAGATGTGACCACCCGGACATGACCTCCCGTTTAGGCATGCGGTTCTTAGAGATATGACCACCCATTTAGCCAAATTGGCAACACTTACCTTGATCTGCTGGGCAGTGGACTGCAGGTTGATGTAGCTCTCCTCCAGGTTCTGGAGCTGGGACTGAACCTGCTGGGCCAGTCGTGGTTGGCGTGGTGCGGTCACCACCAGTTGCTGCCCCTTCCGGCTCACAGAGTCCAAGGTCATGCGATAGTCCTCAATCTCGCGGATCAGGGCCTGCAGGAAGGGGAGTAAATAGTGCACCAGTCTTATGGATCACTGCTCACTTGTTCCTCGAACAACTCCTGATTTTCACCACAAAGTATTTGCTGACATAAGGCACTATATGACATGCTCCCAGTGATCCAGTGATTGTAACCCAAGATGCCCAAAGATGCTACTTTTGAGTGAATTTGTGTACTGTCAGTTGTACAGCCTACAGTGCTGTCAAGCATATATCACCTAGAGAACTAGAGTGTATTGCCAAGAGTACTTCAAAGAGCACTGACAAATGTGAGGTGAGGTGAGGTGAGGTGAAATTGGGTTTTACATCGTGCTTGAAAATATTTCGCTCATATGACGACGTGCATGCGTGTGTATGTGTATGTGTGGCTGCTTGTACTAGCCCAGACTTAAGCTGGTTTTATAGTGCTAGCCCACTGAGATACCATACTGCAGTGAAGCATGAATACCCCACTCAGACACATTATACTGTCTCCGAGCCGACCAGTCCTTGTTGTACCCATTAATGCCGAGCGCCAGGCAGGGACCAACAAGTACCATATTTTAACGTCTTTTGGTATGATGCGGTCGGGGATCGAACCCGCGACCTTCCGCTCTCTGGGTGGACGCTCTAACCACTACACCACGGAGGCGGTCACTGACACCACATTGTGTGTACTGTAAAGCATATTGCTGAGTGTACTGCCAAGTATATCACCAAGTACACTGCCAAGTAACTGTGTACTCCTCTGTTGAATGTATTGGAGTGTACTGCCAGGTGTACTTGCAAGAGTGAACTGCCAGGTGTACTAATGAGTGTACTGCCAGGTGTACTAACGAGTCTACGGCCAGGTGTACTACCGAGTCTACTGCCAGGTGTACTACCGAGTCTACTGCCAGGAGTACTACCAAGTGTACTGCCAGGAGTACTACTGAGAGTACTGCCAGGTGTACTACGGAGTCTACTTCCAGGTGTACTAATGAGTCTACTGCCAAGAGTACTACCAAGCATGGCAGTATACTACCGAGTGTACTGCAAGGTGTACCACCGAGTCTACGTCCAGGTGTACTACTGAGTCTACTGCCAGGAGTACTACAAAGTCTGGCAGTATACTACCGAGTCTACTGCCAGGTGTACTACCGAGTCTACTGCCAGGAGTACTACCGAGTGTATCGCACAGAACTATCAAGTGTATTACTGAATGTACTCACCCTATGTTTGTCAATCTGTCTCTGAGTGAGTTCAAGGGAGCTGACATTGAGAGAGTTGTGAGACATGAGTCGATATGATGTCTGCAGCAGCCACTTCTCACAATCCTGCTGTGCTTCATGGAAGCCAAAGTGGTCATCATAGATCGCCTGAAGTTCCGACACCAACACCTGCCAACACAAACCAACTGTTTCAGTCACAGGTGGTAACCTTGATTACAACCAGAATCAATAAATTTCCAAATTCATGGTAGAACTGTATGTAAGATAACATGTTTTCATTTAGAAACCAAATTTTGAAGTCTTCCAGTCCACAAGGCAAGTTAAAGGGTGACATGCCAGTTCTGGAGACATACCCCGGCCCTGTTGCGGACACCATCATAGCGAGCCTGGACATCGCTGAGGGAATCGGCAACGTCGGGGTTGTTGCACAGTGCCTCCAGGTTAGCCACACGGTCAGCAAGCTCATTCACAAGTCGCTGACGATTGTCAATGTCAGTCAGGATCATCTGCAGAAGCAGCAACAACACAGGCATTATTACTTCACTGACATCAAAGACTTCACAACTCATGAATAGTTCACTTCAAATCTAAAATGTTTTGTGTTTGAACATTTGACACTTTGTAAAGGTATTCACATTATATTTTGAAATATATTCAAATTAAATACAATTAAATCTCATTCAAAACTATTACTCTGATGCCACCTGTTACCACTACCAGCGGGTTCACAAAAGTGTGTCCACACTTTTCAAAGTTACTCCTCAGTTTATTAGTGTTATTTCTGATTTTCACTACTGACATTGCACTTCTCCAGGATCAAATCAAATGCAATACTGTTATATCTGCCCTGACAAGCCTGGCTACTGACCTTGTACTTGTCTAGAATGGTCTTCTTCTCTGCCAGCTGCGCCCGCGGCTCAGGATCCAGCTCCAGCTGACTCTCGACCTCTGCCAGCCACTTGACGATCATACCATAGTACTCCTCATACTCATGCCACCGCTGCTGGACCCCCTCCAACATGGTCGTGCAGTCATTGATGGATGCATTTAGTTTTTCCCACTCATTGGTCATCTGGGTCACCTGACTTTCAATTGTCCTCTTGCCATCTGTGGAGGTGACTGGTAGAATTTTCTCAGCCATATCACAGACATAGTTGACCTTCTGTAGACCTCGTCCATACTGGCAGTCACATCCTGTACAGAAACAAGAACACTATCTTACTGAATTTGCCTGTTCTTTCTCAAACTAGATATTACAAACTTCTAAATAATTGAACTGGAGCCTCATTTATGATATGAAGCTCTATTAAGTTCTTTTTCCAGACACAGTATTTCAAATTAACCTGATCTTACTCAGAACAAAATTGGGGCAATAGTGAACCAAACATTCGGATAATCTCAACAACATATGAGAGTTTATTTTTGTCACCTTGATGTCTGCGATCCTGTCCTGTATGGCCGTCCAGTCCCCGGCGGTGTCACTACACGCCTGCACACGCTCACACATCATGGCCAGCCACTTGTTGGCAGACTCCAGGGCATCGTCGTACACACGGTGGTCATGGACGTTGTCCTTCAGCTTCTGTAGTGTGCTCTGTCAAAGAAGAGGCAGACTGATAGTAACATATGGAGAAGGTTTGGTTTATGTTGAGACTGATAGTGTGCTATCTTTATCAGGGCCAGGTCTATCACCTGTGTATACAGTGGCATTTGTACCTACCCTGGCAAGCGAACAGAGAGCCTGGAACTTGGTGGACAGCTGCATCATGCTGTTAGAGAGTCGAGGGTCACTGCTCCGCTGGGCAATTGTCTCCCCTTTCTCTCGAATCTTGTCCAGAGCCGCCTTCTTTCCTCCAATCTCATCATGCACATCCTGGATAACAACTCCAAACTATCATACACATCCTGGATAACAACTCCAAACTATCATGCAAGTACAAAATAACATTGCAGAAAGGCTGACTAACATAGTTATCCTTGATGTCAGATTTACTTCCCTTTCTTGTCACAAGAAATGTAAGACAGCTCTCCCCTTCTTTACACTGGTGCTATGAGACTTACCTCCCCTTCTTGGTACTGGTGCTGTTTGCGGCTGAGGTTGGGTTTGGGCTCCATCAGTCCTCGAACGCGGGCATCCATTTTGTCTATCCAGTTCATTATGGTGACATGGTCATCGTCCAGCTCTACCCAGTTGGCGATACAGGACTCCAGGTTTGTCTCCACATCAGAGACTGCCATGGAGAAGACAGACCAGTCCTCGCGCAGGCCTTCCATTTCACGCTGGATTACAGACCGACCTTGAGGTGAGGTGCTCTCACAAACACGCTCTCCCAGGGCTGCAGCCCGGTTCACCATCTCCTGCCCTTGGCGCAAGTCGGCCTTGAACTCCTTCAGCTGCTGCAGTCTGTCCTGTAGTGTGCGCTTGTCGCCGCTGTAGTCGCTCATTCTCTGCAGCCGATGTTTGGTGTTAGCCAGCCAGTCCAGACAAGCAATGTATGCTTTTCGATAGTCCTCATGACCTTTGACCTGCTCCTCAGCCTTGACAAAGGCATCCTGGTGGAAGAATTGACATGGTTTTACCAAAAGGGGATTCAAAACTGAATGTGAATTTTCAGTGTGAGTGTGTGTGCCACTGGACAATCCACCACACTGGAGCAGTACAACACACAATGGGGCAAGCCACACAGATGGTCCAGTAACCTCAATCATACCAACCACCACACTGGAGCAGTACACCACACAATGGGGCAAGCCACATAGATGGTCCAGTAACCTCGATCATACCGACCACCACACTGGAGCAGTACACCACACAATGGGGCAAGCCACACAGATGGTCCAGTAACCTCAATCATACCACGACCACCACACTGGAGCAGTACACCACACAATGGGGCAGTAGCCACATAGATGGTCCAGTAACCTCGATCATACCGACCACCACACTGGAGCAGTACAACACACAATGGGGCAAGCCACACAGATGGTCCAGTAACCTCGATCATACCGACCACCACACTGGAGCAGTACAACACACAATGGGGGGGCAAGCCACATAGATGGTCCAGTAACCTCAATCATACCGACCACCACACTGGAGCAGTACATCATACACACAAATGGGGCAAGCCACACAGATGGTCCAGTAACCTCAATCATACCGACCACCACACTGGAGCAGTACACCACACAATGGGGCAAGCCACATAGATGGTCCAGTAACCTCAATCATACCGACCACCACACTGGAGCAGTACAACACACAATGGGGCAAGCCACATAGATGGTCCAGTAACCTCGATCATACCGACCACCACACTGGAGCAGTACAACACACAATGGGGCAAGCCACACAGATGGTCCAGTAACCTCGATCATACCGACCACCACACTGGAGCAGTACAACACACAATGGGGCAAGCCACATAGATGGTCCAGTAACCTCAATCATACCGACCACCACACTGGAGCAGTACAACACACAATGGGGCAAGCCACATAGATGGTCCAGTAACCTCAATCATACCGACCACCACACTGGAGCAGTACAACACACAATGGGGCAAGCCACACAGATGGTCCAGTAACCTCGAATCATACCCACCACCACTGGAGCAGTACCACACAATGGGGCAAGCACATAGATGGTCCAGTAACCTCACACCACCACACTGGAGCAGTACAAGCCACAATGGGGGCAAGCCACAGATGGTCCAGTAACCTCGATCATACCGACCACCACTACACCACATAGATGGTAGTAACACCACACTGGAGCAGTACAACACACAATGGGGCAAGCCACATAGATGGTCCAGTAACCTCAATCATACCGACCACCACACTGGAGCAGTACAACACACAATGGGGCAAGCCACATAGATGGTCCAGTAACCTCAATCATACCGACCACCACACTGGAGCAGTACAACACACAATGGGGCAAGCCACACACTGATGGTCCAGTAACCTCAATCATACCGACCACCACACTGGAGCAGTACAACACACAATGGGGCAAGCCACACAGATGGTCCAGTAACCTCGATCATACCGACCACCACACTGGAGCAGTACAACACACAATGGGGCAAGCCACATAGATGGTCCAGTAACCTCGATCATACCGACCACCACACTGGAGCAGTACAACACACAATGGGGCAAGCCACATAGATGGTCCAGTAACCTCAATCATACCGACCACCACACTGGAGCAGTACACACACACAATGGGGCAAGCCACATAGATGGTCCAGTAACCTCAATCATACCGACCACCACCACACTGGAGCAGTACAACACACAATGGGGCAAAGCCACATAGATGGTCCAGTAACCTCGATCATACCATACCACCACCACACTGGAGCAGTACAACACACAATGGGGCAAGCCACATAGATGGTCCAGTAACCTCAATCATACCACCACACTGGAGCAGTACAGCACACAATGGGGCAAGCCACATAGATGGTCCAGTAACCTCAATCATACCGGAGCAGTACAACCACCACACTCAATCATACCGACCACAGTAATACACACACAATGGGGCAAGCCACATAGATGGTCCAGTAACCTCAATCATACCCGACCACCACACTGGAGCAGTACAACACACAATGGGGCAAGCCACACAGATGGTCCAGTAACCTCAATCATACCGACCACCACACTGGAGTAGTACAACACACAATGGGGCAAGCCACATAGATGGTCCAGTAACCTCAATCATACCGACCACCACACTGGAGCAGTACAACACACAATGGGGCAAGCCACATAGATGGTCCAGTAACCTCAATCATACCGACTGTGCTGACCAGCATGCAGCATTGGAACTCAGATTTTGATTTATTAAATCTACCACTTTTGACCTGACAACAGGTCTGGGCTCTAAGATGTTGTGAAGCACATCATCCACTTACCCTGCTCTCTGTGATGACAGCCTGGTACCTGGCCGTGAGTCCGGACACATGACCCCGGGGACCAGAGTCCTTCACCTGTCCTGCCTTCTGCTCCAGCTTAGCCAGCATGTCCTTGTGGGCAGCAATGTCTGCCTGGAGGGCCTGGGGAGAACATGCACAATATTTAATGAGCTGTTTCTAGAAATACAGTAAAATGCAAATCACTGTTAATCTAAGAGGTTGTATCACCTTGAATTTCTCCATGTTTGACCTTTTTTCAGGGAGGTCAGTCTTGTACTCTGAGTCTGACCTAAGCTTGTTCTCCACATCAGTGAGCCAAATGTTCAGCTGCTCATACAGCCGATCAAAGTCTCCCCACTGGGACAAGGCTGTCTCCAGACTGCGCTTGGCCTGGGACATTTCTGTCAGCAGGTTCTCGTACTCTGTCTTGGCGGTCTCGGTGTCCTGCCGCAGTGTCTGGCAGCCCTTGTTGCTGGTAGACGGCAGAGTCTTCTCACAGCTGTCCAGTAGACACCGCAGCAAGCTGTGTCCTTGATCCATGGCACCCTGGATCTCCTACAGCAACAAACAGCAGCACTTTATTGGGGAAGGAGGACATGTCAATGAAATGTGTACTATTCAGACTGAGGTGTAAAATTGATGCCCATCAATAAATCAGATAATTGACAAAATACTATTCAGATGATGACATATTTAAATCCCATCAGCGGTATTCCTTTTTGAAAGTGGATAATATGTATTATTAGGTTCAGATAACAGTGAGTGAGTGAGCATGGTTGAACTTTACTTTGGACAGTATTCCATTCATGTCATGTCTGCTTAATGTGGGAGGCAAGTCCATGATCTTATATGTTTCCCACGATGGTGAATTCAACACACATAAGTATGGTGCTGACAAACCTAAAAACATAGTCCTGGGGATCTGGGATTGAAACCTACTGACAGCTTCCTGTGGTGTCCAAGGGGAGTTAACCCTGTACAGTGAACACCAGTGGGTGACAAGCACCTGCCAAGGACAGGGCCACCAGTGGAAGAGGTGAGAGGATCAGTGGACTTTGAAGGAGTCGTGAAGCTGTCCTCCTTGGACAGTGCATTATAATGATACATGATTCTACATTTAGAAGAAGTTTATGTTGAACAAGTTAAGACAGCTGCATGACATGCACCTGACTGCTGTCCACAGTGTAACCAGACATCCCTTGCTGCAGAGCTATGTCTACAGACAACAGACAACATGCCCAGACGAGGAGCTATGTCTACACACAACAGACAACAACAGACAACATGCTCAGACGAGGAGCTATGTCTACAGACAACAGACAACATGCCCAGACGAGGAGCTATGTCTACACACAACAGACAACAACAGACAACATGCCCAGACGAGGAGCTATGTCTACACACAACAGACAACAAACAGACAACATGCTCAGACAAGGAGCTATGTCTTCACAAAACGAACAACATGCCTAGATGAGAAACAAAGTTTACAGGAAAACTATCAGGTGAAACTATCAGGTGCAGACTGGCATGCACATGTAAACTAGAGATACAGGACATGAAGACATTCAGATGAAGTGTGGCAAGAGAGAACACTATTTAACAACTGGTTTCTTTTTCTGTTGCATATTTAACAATTGTTCACTGCTTCTTCTGATCGTAATTAGTGACCGTTTACTGTTTCTGTGACCGTGTTAAGTTTTCTCATCCCTGTTTACAGTTTTTATTGCCTTTTTACTGTGCCAACTGATTGTCACTTTTCCTGTTGATTGTTCACCGTTCCTATTAATTGTTCACTGTTCCTATAGGCAGCCTACACATATAAGTTGATTTCATCCAGCAGTGTTTTCTGAAGTGATTAGAGTGAGTGAGTGAGCATGGTTTTAAGCCACTTGTAGCAATATTCCAGCTTTCACCTGACTAGAAGCTTTCACCTGACTAGAAGCTTTCACCTAACAACCTGCTTTCACCTGACAACATACTTTCACCTGACAACATACTTTCACCTAACAAGCTGCTTTCACCTGACAACCTGCTTTCATCTGACAACATGCTTTCACCTGACAACATACTTTCACCTGACATGCTTTCACCTTACAACCTGCTTTCACCTGACAACATGCTTTTTCACCTGACAACAAGCTTTCACCTGACAACCTGTGTTCACCTGACAACCTGCTTTCACCTGACAACAACATGTCCGAATAAGAGCATGCTACAACACCACTACATGATAAGACATCAAGAGGCTAGAGGTAGGACAAGCATGCTCACCAGATAAAAGTTGCCCTGCAATACAACAGTAACATTATGATTATATGCCAGATATGCTGTGGTGGAATACATGATGAATGATTGTCACAGGGTGATTAGTGTGGTCCATAAGGCTGCACTGTTACACAGGTAAACATGCCAGTATGAACAACACCATACCACAGTGCTGCTCCACGTCACATGCAGACTCACCTCGGCATGTTCCAGTCGGGCCGTGACTTTGTCCCGTGACCCCTGGTCATCCTCCAGGGACCGAATCCGTTGTCGTGTTTCCCTCAGCCACGCTTGAAACTGCTGTAGGCTCTGTTTGTAATCCATGTGGTTGGTGAAGTAGAACTCCAAGTTACAGACAATGTCCTGTGAACAAACAGACATTTGAGACATCCAAGGAGCTGTCATATTCTATATTTTCTCTGACAAATATACATTTCTTTAATGCTGAATACATAACAGTAGCTCTGTCCTGCCACAGTGCTGTGTACACACCTTGCAGTGGGCGATGACAGACTGGTATCGGGTGGTGATTTGCGTAATGGCGTGCGATGTCTTGGCATCAGCGTTGGTCTGCAGCAAGGCCTGAGCCCTCTCACTGACACGGTCCAGAGCTGACTGGTGGGAGATGATCTCTTCCAGGTGGCGCTGCAAAATGGGAGAGTAATCGATAAAGACTGGTGCTAAAAACATATACAGTATGACAGTACAATGAATGATCGCTATGCATATAGCCTGACAAGTCAATCCATCTCACCTGGTACAACTCCCACTGTAGTTTCTTTTCTTCCACGGTCGTCTTCAAGTCCAGCTCAGACCGCACCTGATTCTCAGTCTCCTTAAGCCACTGACCGAATGTCTGGAAGCTCTCCTCAAACTCCTCCCACCGAGTGAGACACACTTCTAGGTCGGACTGCGCCTGCACCAGCTGACCCCGGAACTCCTCAAAGTCTTTGTGCATGGCCTGCAGCTCCTGGCGCATCCTTGTCTGCCCCTGTGGTGATGTGCTGGGCAGAGTAGCTTCCCCTGCCTTGGTTGCATGAGACAGTCTCTGGGTGCCCTCCGAGAGGTTGTGCAGCAGTGACTGGAAAAAGAAAACACTGGGGTTACAACATTGATTTCAGTTCATAGATAACTTATTACCGATATCACTTGAACATGACTAACAGCAGGCATTCCACAGGTTCTTGCCTTCATCACAGTGGATAAGGAGTAGGGCCCTATCTCCAGGGACATGGCAATAAGCCTAGCACTAATGGGATCCAGATCTGGAACATTGGAGTTCAGTCCATTGGAACAAATCTCATCCTGTGCATAGCTGCCTGGACAGGAGTCATATGTCACAATAATGTCAGAAGTCAGATGTGAAGATGTTCCAGACCTGTCCAAGGACCAAGTATGTGTTCTAGAACATCCATATGTTTGGGAGACAGTTGTCTGGGTGACCTCCTCCTCCCCACCCTCTTCCCCAGCCACGACCACAGTGTCAATACCCAAGGTCATGTCGTGGGTACTGTGGTGCACCTCCTTCATTGCAAGTCACTGGTACTAGTAGTACTCCTGTTTAATGAGACGTTTCATCTGTCCTCCACTGAGGCTTCACACCATCTCACACCATGTTGGCCTGGAGAGTGTGGCCAGGCTGTATGCTGACGTTGACATGATTCAACTGCTCCAATGTTTCAAGACACAAGAGCTCATTTCCACATGGATAATCCCAGTCCAGAATGTGTCAACTCTGACATCCAGCTGTGTTAATCCTCACTGCAATACCCCAAGCAGAATATAATCCTATAATCAACCAGTAATCTGCATGCATGACTGCCAGTCAATACAGGCCTTGGCTCAGGCTCAACAAACACCACTGTTTCATTGGACTGCCATGTCCTTGGGCAACCCCTATGTGATCCTTGTCTAAGCGAGTCTACTTGCAAGACATTAAATCCTCACACCCTCTTTAGAGGGGTATGAGAAGGTCATAGGTCACTACAACAAGTTGTGCAAGACAGAATTAATCTAAGCATGTGGAGAATCATGTGGCCAACTTGTGGAGAAATGTAGACTGAATGAGACAAACCAGCCATTGATGGAGTGGGCAATGCTACATGACACTGTGTTAGTGAAACATTGTAACCAGAAGAGATTAGTCTGGCTGATGATGGTGTTTACTCATATTTTTATTGTTGCACGATCAGCAACCAGAGACAACGGAGGTAGAGGATCAAACATTTATTTCAACTGGTCACATCAAGCCACTGTTGATGTTTACCAGTAACTCTGAACATGTCAGAATCACTGTTCCAACAACTATGAGCTAATTTGACATATAATCTTCCATTTGCAGACAATTCCTCGTTCATACTAAACACATTCTGCATAATTGCAGACAGGTTCCTATTACAATTTAGGGATTTTGTATGCTTACATGATGTGCTTTGTTTAGGGTTGTGTTATGGACAGGGCATATAAACTAGCACTAGTACAGTAGGTTACATGGGACCTAATCTGACCCATCATCCAAGGGGGCAATAAGTTGCAGCTCTGTACCAAAACACAAGATGATGACACCTGTACATTACTGACCTGCACTCTCTCTATTTTCCCCTCGATGACAGATCTCTCGCCAAATGTGTCTGAGCATGTTGCCAGCTTCTCAATGGCAGTGCGCAGCCAGGATACGAAGTTGCTACATGCGTCGATGTAGTCCTGGTGGTTGGCTACATACTGCTCATTGCGGGCGAGCAGGTCCTGAGCCTGTTCCTTCACAGTGGCATAGCGTGATGCAATCTGTGAGGTGTCGGTGGATGACTGACTAGCTGAACTCTTCTCAGCCAAACCATGGGCCTTACTGGACACAGATTCCACCATCTGCTCGTAGGAGACGATGTCCTGGTACAGCACCTGCAACAACGATACACAGCATGAGCAAAGCAACTTCACCAAGTGTGCAGACAGACATCATAATAACAAGGAACATCTGAACATTTAACAAATTCCAGTCCAGTTCTGACATTCACAAAATATTCACAAGCACTTACAATAAAGTCTTCCTTCCCGAAGGGTGATCAGCATCACTGAACACTTCCTGATGCATCAAACTGATAGTAAAGTTTTCACACATCAGATACTCCACAGTCTCACCTTGACTCTCTGAAGCTCAGCTCGCTTTTCACCAATGTCAGCTTTGGGTTGTGCTTCCCTTAGTTTCTTCTCCATGTCCTTCAGCCAGCGCAGCACCTGGTCATTGCTGTCACTGAACTCCGTCCAGCGTAGCAGACATGCCTCCAGCAGCACCTTCGTGTCAGACACCTCACTCAGCAGGTTGGCCCAGTCGGTCTGCAGTTGACCAAGGTCTTGCCGGATCATCTCCCGCCCAGTCACCGATGTGTTGGCCATGGTCTTCTCCCCCCAGGTGTGTGCTGTATGCAGCAAGGCCTGACCCTCCTCCTTCAGCACCGTGAACTCCTACAACATCCACACATCATCAAACTACCCACCTGAACTATCCCCAGGTTCATCTCAAACATCCACACATCATCAAACTGCCCATCTGATCTATCCCCAGGTTCATCTCAAACATCCACACATCATCAAACTGCCCATCTGATCTATCCCCAGGTTCATCTCAAACATCCACACATCATCAAACTGCCCATCTGATCTATCCCCAGGTTCATCTCAAACATCCACACATCATCAAACTGCCCATCTGATCTATCCCCAGGTTCATCTCAAACATCCACACATCATCAAACTGCCCATCTGATCTATCCCCAGGTTCATCTCAAACATCCACACATCATCAAACTGCCCATCTGATCTATCCCCAGGTTCATCTCAAACATCCACACACATCATCAAACTGCCCATCTGATCTATCCCTAGGTTCATCTCAAACATCCACACATCATCAAACTACCCACCTGAACTATCCCCAGGTTCATCTCAAACATCCACACATCATCAAACTGCCCATCTGATCTATCCCCAGGTTCATCTCAAACATCCACACATCATCAAACTGCCCATCTGATCTATCCCCAGGTTCATCTCAAACATCCACACATCATCAAACTGCCCATCTGATCTATCCCCAGGTTCATCTCAAACATCCACACATCATCAAACTGCCCATCTGATCTATCCCCAGGTTCATCTCAAACATCCACACATCATCAAACTGCCCATCTGATCTATCCCCAGGTTCATCTCAAACATCCACACATCATCAAACTGCCCATCTGAACTATCCCTAGGTTCATCTCAAACATCCACACATCATCAAACTGCCCATCTGATCTATCCCTAGGTTCATCTCAAACATCCACACATCATCAAACTGCCCATCTGAACTATCCCTAGGTTCATCTCAAACATCCACACATCATCCAACTACCTTCATGAATTTCTGAGGCTGATTACAATCTTTGCAATATTATCACCGGAAGCCTGAACAAAAGAAATGAGTAAATCTTTCGTCTGGACACTAGCATGTCAACTGTTTACAGCCCAGCTGTCCAGATTATTGAGTCGGTTGCCTAGGTACCCTTGTAAACTACTGAGGGTGGAGTCCTGATCCATGTCCTGATTCCTCACCTGCAGTTTCTCCAGCTGGGCCTGTATGGTGTATCGGTCACCTGAAGTGTCGGCACACACTGAGAGTCTGTCCCGTGTTGACTGGAGCCAGGAGATGGCATCATTGTAAACATCTGCATACTGCTCATGGTCCTGAACGTGCTGCTCATAGCGCTTCATCAGGTCCTTGGAGAGTGTAATGAGTGCGGAGTACCTGGAGCTCATCTGCGTGAGCTGGGTGGACACACGGCTGTCCTTGGAGGACTGCATGAGGATCTGGGCCTGCTCTGCCAGACCATCAAACGCAGTCTGATGGTGGAGGATCTCCTCATGCACAGCCTGCAGCAAGTAACACTTTATTGTGAAATCATATATATACGTCAAGCTGAACAAACTGTCATAGAGACAGACACCATCAGTTCAAAACTTGACAAGCACCTAACTGCTCCACATTTCTACTACTCTAGACTGGCAGTGATATGTACCAATTAAGCAGTTTACACAATCCGAGCCAGCATGAATTTTCCCTGCTTTATCTCCCCTTGATGACCATACATCCTTCTTATATACCTTCTGTTTGTCCATCTGGATACCCTTATCCTCCAGTGTGGCCTTCTGTTCTGAGTCGGCTTTCATGTCAGCCTCTGTGTCTTTGATCCAGTGACTTAAGTCATCGTAGTATTCCTCGTAACGGTGCCACTGGTCTCGCAGGTTCTCTGAAGAAAACAACAGCAGTGACAAAAGTCAAATACTTGGATAAATCAAACTTTTGCAACAATAACCTGTAATAATATAATGGGTTCTGTTCCAGTGTTATTTCTGTGGAACAGGGCTAGCACACCTTGTATAAGCCTGCCCAGTGTATTCCAAGACTCACCCAGGAGGTTGAGGAGGTCCTGCAGGTCCGTGTCCAGCACCTTGAACTCCCCAGACAACATGTCCAGCTCCTGTTTGACCAGCTCCTGCCCCTGCATGGATGTCTCTGGCAGCACCTTGTTGCCCTTCTCCAAGACGGCGCTCAGCTTCTTGTGTCCAGCCTCCACTGAGTTGCAGATCTCCTGCACTTTGTGGAGCTGGGCCTCGATGGCATGGCGGTCTCCGCGCACATCACTGCACAGGTTCAGGCGGTCCTTGGTGGCACTCAGCCAGTCAGTGGCCTCCATGTAGGAGTCCCGGTACAGCTGGTGGTCTCGAAGGTTGGTCTCACACTTCTGTAGAAGGTCCTGTTTGACAAAATAACAGTGTCAGTTTCCTTCAATCAAACTGTGTCTGGGTGATTGAACATTCAATGAACACATATATGTAGTAATATTACAGCACATTACCTTGGCTTTAATCTTCAGTGTTTCATAACGAGCCACAATTTGGTGGATCTGGTTGCTGAGATTCACGTCCTTGCTGGTTTGTCTCAGTGTGTTGGCCTTGTCGTTCATGTTGTCTATAGTGCTCTGTTGGGAACTGATGTTCAGCTGTAACACCTGTACACAACATAACAGTAAACTCAGTACATTGTTTCACACACTTAAAAAGCTAAATCTCTGCTAACAGTTAACCAGATATCTATATTTAATCAAAGTGACTGACCTTGACCCTATCCAGCTGTAGTTTCTTCTCCTGCAGCGTGTTCTGCAGCTGGGAATCTGCCTCCACCTGGTTCTCAAGGTCGCAAAGCCACCGTTGCAGTTGGTCAAAACTGTCATCGTACACAGTCCACTGAGCTAGACATCCCTCCAAGTTGGTCCTTGTTTCGTTCAGGTCACCAGCAACGGAGTCAAACTCCTGCTGTAGGGACTGCATGTCCCTTCGCATGTTGTCCCGGCCGGTCACGGACGTGTTTGGCAGCACAACCTGCAGGTTGTCCAGAGCTATCTGCAGCATGTGCAGACCTTCTTCTTTCTCAGAGATCAGATTCTGAAGAAAAGCATCACACTCATGACAACAAATACAACCTCTGCTGGAAGACTGGAGTTAAAAATGGTCTTCAAAAATGGCAAGTATAGGATTTGCTTCACTGATTTGATTGATGAAAGTCATTGTATCCCATCTACACAGATTGATTCTCTTGATGCCAGTCACTAGATTCAACTTATTTGGTATACAGATATAATATTACATGGGGTTGAAATAAACTTTGCACACCAAAAACAGGACCACAAGATACTTAATATTTTTAAAAATCTCTCTAGTATACAAAGAGACTTCCAACATGTTGGTTTGCATCCCATGTGAGTAAATATTCTCATAGACTTGTATTGCATGTGTGCAATTAATGTGTTAAACAGCATGGTGTCCCAACCTGGATGTCCTTGATCTTGTCCTGCACGGTCATCTTGTCACCTGTCACGTCGCCAGCACCGGCAACCTTCACCTTCATCTGACCTATCCAGTTCTTGCACTGCTGGAAGGACTGGGTGTAAGCCTGATGGTCCACGACATACTGTTCCCAGCGCCGACACAGTTCCTGTAACACGCCAACCTCGTGTTCATGTGCTGCTTTCAGATACACAGATTTCTGCTACACATATATAAGAATGAGTTACTTCCCTACCTTTCATATGATAGTTATGGATACACATTCAACTATAAGCATCTACCTGTAGCATTTCTAAATAGAAATCCATGGAATGCATTATGGTTTCAAAGTATCAAAGTATCATCTGTATCACTTGGAAGGATCTGGTGTATTCTCACCTTGACGTTGACAGTGAGTGAGTGGTACTTGGTGGCCAGCTGAGAGGCCTGGGACACAACTCGGGTGTCGGAGCTCAGTCTCACCAGGTCCTGGGCAGAGTCACTGAGAGAGTCCAGGTCCGACTGGTGCTCGGCAACGTCTGCCTGAAGAGCCTGTAGCACAAACGGAAGATCAGTTTTCCTCAGTGGGGATTTGTGTATGACAGAAATGCATGGGATGCAAAGTAATGGATAACATGAGACACATATGATGACATTTATAGTCTGACCTTGAGTTTCTCCAGCTGAGCCTGTTTGTCTTGAAGTGTGGCCTTGAGGTCAGCATCACGGAGTCGGCTCTCAGAGTCTTTGATCCAGGTTGCACAGCGATCATGCCAATTCTCAAACTCTTTCCATTGGTCCATGCAAGTCTCCAGGTCAGTCTTGGTCTGTGGGATACAACACAGTGGGTATAGGCATATCAGCATGGGCTATGCTGGAATCCCTTACTATCAAACCTAATATTGACATTCCTGATATCCTTCCTTCATTTGGGCCCTATTATTTAGAAACTAGGATTTGCATGTACAGTCAGTGTCACTCACAGTCAAACACTTTCCATCCCAATGTAACACAATATGGATCCCTGTATCACGATATATTGCAACACAATTTATTTGCCAATGGAAAGCCGTAGCTATGATACAGCAAGTGCCACAGTTAGTCGATAAAACTGACATGATCAATAACAGACACATAAAGAATAGATCTGCATGATACTAAACCTGGATGAAGTCATAATAATGCTACTTCTTAATCCAGTTATCTCTCAGTGAATATAACATTGTCTTGTGGTGTTCCATAAGTCTGTGCCTTGAACTCAGACGTTAGACCAGTCCGTACCTTGGCAAGGGCTGTGATGAATGCCTCCCAGTCGTCCTTCAAGGCCTCTGTCTCCCTGCGGATGATGTCCTTTCCCTGTGGGGCTGTGTTTGGCAGCACCTTCTCGGCAAGCTGAGTCACATTCTTCACACGGGGCTCTCCCTCCATCTTGGTGGCCAGTATGTCCTAACAGACAAGAAGACAAGTTGAAGCTCACACAGTGAACCCAGTCTACTGCCCCTTGGATACAGTGGAAACATACACTTAATTCATGCTCTTTAACCACTTTACAAGCTTGTCAATATATTCATTAGTGAAGCTGGTTGCATTTAATGTTTGATATTGTAAACATGCAGTTTGATAAATATTCCCTCCACACAACCTTCAAATACCCTCTAGGCAGATCTAAAGTCAAACAAGCATGGGGGCAATCTGAGAAGGCCAAAGCAGCCACACACAAAGCAAACATGACTAGCAGTTACCTCATGGCTATGTCTGCTAGACACTACTTGTTAGTAACTTGTACCCAACGCAGAGACTTGTGAAGGGCTGCATCAAGCATGAGGCACACTGCTACAGTGCATCACTCATAGCATAACAGACAGCTGATGTTGAAACTAATCACTTGGAGGCTTGATGCAGCCCAGACCATAAACCATGCAGTTACAGTCAGTATCTTATTAGTTCTCATGCATGTTATTGTTGGATATAATATACATAGCTAGTTATTAGTTGGCATGCATCAGACTGTTTCTACATGCATATGGGAAGTGTTTCATGCATGCTGCTCACTTTTAGAGCTATCTTTGCACCTGCAGTGTTTTGAGGTATGAATGTGAGCTGGGAAATACTATACTATCACAGTTTTGTCACTGGCCCCTAGTTAGTTGTCTTTGATGACAAGCATGGAGTCCGTTGGTCTGAAACGTTCACACCAGCAGTACAAGCTAGCAACTGCCTGCCATTTAGGTCCACACAACAACCAGCAGCAGCAACAGGACAAGCATGGAGTCCGCTGCTCTGGGAGTCCACACCAGCAACAGGACAAGCATAAGGTCCACTGCTCTGGAGAGTCCACACCAGCAACAGGACAAGCATAAGGTCCACTGCTCTGGAGAGTCCACACCAGCAACAGGACAAGCATGGGGTCCACTGCTCTGGAGAGTCCACACCAGCAACAGGACAAGCATAAGGTCCACTGCTCTGGAGAGTCCACACCAGCAACAGGACAAGCATGGAGTCCACTGCTCTGGAGAGTCCACACCAGCAACAGGACAAGCATAAGGTCCACTGCTCTGGAGAGTCCACTGCTCTGGACAAGATAAGGTCCCCTGCTCTGGAGAGTCCACAGCAGCAACAGGACAAGCATGAGGTCCACTGCTCTGGAGAGTCCACACCAGCAGCAGGACAAGCATGGAGTCCGCTGCTCTGGAGAGTCCACACCAGCAACAGGACAAGCATGGAGTCCGCTGCTCTGGAGAGTCCACACCAGCAACAGGACAAGCATAAGGTCCCCTGCTCTGGAGAGTCCACAGCAGCAACAGGACAAGCATGAGGTCCACTGCTCTGGAGAGTCCACACCAGCAACAGGACAAGCATGGAGTCCTGCTCTGGAGAGTCCACACCAGCAACAGGACAAGCATGGAGTCCGCTGCTCTGGAGAGTCCACACCAGCAACAGGACAAGCATAAGGTCCCCTGCTCTGGAGAGTCCACAGCAGCAACAGGACAAGCATGAGGTCCACTGCTCTGGAGAGTCCACACCAGCAACAGGACAAGCACGAGGTCCACTGCTCTGGAGAGTCCACACCAGCAACAGGACAAGCATGGAGTCAACTGCCCTGGAGAGTCCACACCAGCAACAGGACAAGCATAAGGTCCACTGCTCTGGAGAGTCCACACCAGCAACAGGACAAGCATGAGGTCCACTGCTCTGGAGAGTCCACACCAGCAACAGGACAAGCATAAGGTCCACTGCTCTGGAGAGTCTGTACAACCACCAGCAACAGGACAAGCATGGAGTCAACTGCTCTGGAGAGTCCACACCAGCAACAGGACAAGCATGGAGTCAACTGCTCTGGAGAGTCTGTACAACCACCAGCAACAGGACAAGCATGGAGTCCGCTGCTCTGGAGAGTCTGTACAACCACCAGCAACAGGACAAGCATGAGGTCCACTGCTCTGGAGAGTCTGTACAACCACCAGCAACAGGACAAGCATGGAGTCTGCTGCTCTGGAGAGTCTGTACAACCACCAGCAACAGGACAAGCAAGAGGTTCACTGCTCTGGAGAGTCTGTACAACCACCAGCAACAGGACAAGCAAGAGGTCCACTGCTCTGGAGAGTCTGTACAACCACCACCACCACCACCAGCAGCAGCAGAATATGAGGTGTGGAGAAAGAGGTTTGAATGTCGTGTCCAAGATGACACCTGCACACAGATGTGCCTGAACATATGTATGTGTGGCTGCTTGTCTGCAGTAGTAATGACAGTTTTATAGTGTTTGCACACTGAATACCTTGTCCCAGTTTAACATGTGTACCCCACTCAGACACAATACACTGACTGAGCCGACCAGTCCTTGTTTCATCCCCTACATGCTGGAAGACAGGCAGGGTAACAACATGCTCCATCGTTTAACATCTCAGCTCAGCTGGGGATTGAACACCAACATTCTGGTCACTGGGCAGCAGCTCTATCCACCCAACCACCAGAGGCCATGCCCCCTCCAGCAAAATGTGGGACAACACCCATACAGCCTTGAAACTCCCACAAGGAAATGGCAGATATGTCATTTACCAAAGTCATTTACTGTGTGATATCCCTGTGTTTACATTTCTTATTGCACAAATACAGCTGTGACACTGTGTTTAAACTATAAGTATTATTCAATCCAGGTATATTCATTATGTCTAAGTTAGTTTCTGACATCTAGAACTAGAACTACAAAATTGCGTAGCTCACCAGGGGAGGTAACTGCTACACAGTGGTATGGACATCTTGAGGCAAGTGCATGAGCCAGAGAATGAATCAGATATATAATGCTAGCAAACTTAGGATGTATCACAGCTTTATGTCTGAATTTCAGGACAAAAATGACTGTAGATGGAAATGATAAGTGTTTCAAATATACCATAAGTGATTCAAAGCATTTGATTGGTTGGCCAAACAATTTGTATGGCATTATTCTTTTCCTCCATACATATATAAATGCAAAACATACTGATGTCCAGTTGTAAAGTCATGTGTTCCGTGTGATGCTGTAAGTGATGCAGCATGAGGTCATTAAACTTTCAGAAATAGTCTAGCCATTACACCATAGGCAACACCCAATACAGGCCTTGTTTCCACAGCGTCCACTGAATCTCAAGTGACAAGGCGGTCTGTAGTCTACAGATTTAGTTCTGTGACAGCCTATCCTTCTAGGTTACGAGGACTACCTCCTCAGTTAGCAGAAATAATCTAAAGAATCTCAACTATGTTGCATTCCTGGATTTCATTAGATGAGGGCCGCGATGACGTTAATGCTGGGGTACAATGAGATGATGGGTGGCGATAAGATGCTGCCTAGCCAAGAAACTAGAGAGAAAACCACGCAGTTAACCACTTACACATCGTCTCTGTCGGGAGAGAGAGGAATCATGGGATAGATTAGTCAAACTGCCAACAAGTCACACGCAAACATCAACACAAAGTACAAGATTAACACCCAGATGGAAGCAGTTGGTCAGCACCAGTTAATGTTTAATTCAGCAGCTCAAAAGTAATAATGAGGACAGTGTGTCTGAGGCAACAAATAGTCTTACTGGCATCTCCCAGTATAGCCCTAAGTGTCCCGATGAAGGCTATCAACAAAATAGACATACGCAGCTTTCATCTCTCTCAGTAGCATAAGAAACAAAACATATTTGTTTGTAAAGTAACAACTATTTCATGTTGACAATAATTCCTCTCTTCAAACATAGTAATAAATATATTTCACTTATGTACTACATCTTTCAACATCTTCTAACATTTTCTACATCTTCCAACATTTTCTACATCTTCCAACATCTATGTCATCTTTCCAAATCTATGAGATCTTTCAATGGTATTTCCCCCCTGGTATCTGTGGGACCTACCTGTATCTTGTCCAGTCTGCTCTGGATGGCATGGCGATCCCCGGACACATCTGAGCACACGGACAGTTTCTCTCGGATACTGTTGAGCCACTCCACACAGGCATTGTAGGCGTCGTTGTACAGCTGGTGGTCAGTCACAAAGGTGTCGTACTGCTGCACACGTTCCTGCAACCAAGGCAACAGTCTCATAGCAGCTCAAATAAACAATGCCAACATGAGATCATAGGGTGGAACATTTGGCATGTCTTGGAGTATTTTCTGTCTGATTACCTTGGCGGCAGTGCAGAGTTTCTTGTAGCGAGTGCTGGTCTGAGAGATGAATGCCGCCAGCTGGGGATCACTGCTGCTCTGTGCTAGAGACTGCGCCTTGTCTGTGATGCTATCCATCACACGCTGGTAGGACAGCACATCCTGGTGGAGGGCCTGAAACACAAGCAGAGATGACTGTGTAACAAGGGGAAAATACCTGTAACACGAAGAAGGTCAATCTGTAACATGGGGAAGTAACTATGTTATAGTAATTTGACAATATCTGACGACACACCCACCCGCATAGGAGGAATATAAGCCAGAAGATGGACCAGACATGTTGCTTTAAGAAATCATCTACATCAAGAAAATTCACCAAAGCCCCAGGTTCCCCAACACACCTTGTAGTTGAGCAGCTGTGACTTCTTCTCCTCCAGCGTGGCCCGGAAGACAATAGGCCCCTCCAGCTGCAGCTCCATTTCGCGCAGCCAGTTGCCCACCTGGCTGTAGCTGTCATCAAAGGACGTCCACTGCACCAAGGCTACCTCCAGTTTGCGCTGAACGGCAGAGAGGTCATCAAACAGAGACTCCCAGTCCATCTTGAGTCGCCTCAGGTCCTGTCGGATGCTCTCTCTGCCGTCCGGCGCAGTCGTGGGGTACAGCCTCTCACCACATTCGATCACTGCACTCAGCTTGCCAAAACCAGCATCCCGCTCTCGCAACAGGTCCTACAACAAAACACAACTTTAGAACATATTCAGCATTCAGCATGTATTTTCAATACTTGCATCTACAAAGACATCATTCATTCCACTTTCCATACAAAGACTCCATTCCTCACCTGAGCTCTCTCAAGCCTTGTCTCCAGCTCAGCTCGGGACCCGCCCGAGTCGGAACACTCGGCAAACTTGGCCTTTGCTTTGGCAAGCCACTGAGCACAGTCTGTGTACTTGTCCCGGAACTGTTTGTGGTCGTCCACATTCTGGCCCGGACTTCTTGATCAGGTCCTGTAAACAAGCAGGCATACCAGGGCTTCATACTTTGCTTAGTCATCCAAAATTACTTTCAGAATCTGTTTTAATGTCGAGGCAGTTAATGACTGAGTCTCAGTCGGCTTGTCATAGGATTAATAGACGACTGATGACTACAAACTGAAACATGCATAAGGTGTCACTACATATCAGACATGCAGCCTTCATTACCTTTGTGTTTGTGAGCAGAGTCTGGTATCTGTTTGACAGCTGCGACACAAAGTTCCCGACGCGTGTCTCCCCGGTTAGCTGCTGAAGAGTCTGTGCGTCATCTGAGAACTTGTCGATGTCACGCTGCTTACCTCTGATCTCTTGCATTAGCTCCTGGTAATGCCATAAAAAATGATAGTATTATAAACAGACAATAAATATAATCCAATAAAGTTACATGTGATGGTGTCAACGCTCCTTTAGAAATATGTAGGTCACGTCATACAACTTTTATGAACAACACAAATGAAGGCAGAAAACACTTAAATTTCTCAAGAGTAAAGCTTTATCTATTGGTAGACAAATGAACCCGAAGAGGCCGGAATATGGAACATGCAAATTCATGCTGTGAGCTGCTTCAGTTGGACAGGAAGTCAGCAATGTCCTTCCAGTGGCCAAAATATCACCTGTGAGATCACTGTGTATGATGGAGAACAGTTGTGAGATTGAGAGCAGAAAGGTTGATGTTTAGGATGATAAAATGAAACGTTCGTTGTCCTTATGAACTGTAAATAAGCACATGTGAGTGATAGCAGAATTTACTGACCATGAACTGTATACAAACATGGCTCAATCTTCACACATGATACTGATGCTATGATGATTAGTTGATGGTGATTAGTAAAACAGTTTTGATGCGGACTTGATATATTACTTGTTATGCCACTGCTCTACACTGTTCCATGCCACCTTGACATAGGACTACTCCTCTCCTGGTCCCCCAGAGGAGGCTACCAGCTTCTACACTACGGCTAGCACATGACAGATGACAAACAGAGCAGCCGCAGCAGACGTTAGCATGAGATAAAGCAGTGTCTGTTCCGGAGGACAGAAGAATGAAGTAAAATTTGTTATGAGCCATGTATGAATAACTCAAGCCTCTCCATCCATGCTTTAGAAGATGAGAACCATCTGCATCATAAACAACCTTGTAATCATGCACAAATATAGAGTAACTTGATAAAGCATCCAGCACTGCCAATCTGGTGCTGATAGCCATGCATACTGAAACCCACAGCCTTGACTCCTTGGGTTGTTGGAACCAAATGATGGGGACCTAGAAGGAAAGTGAAGGACAGGCAGGTGTGAGGACCAAATGATGGGGACAGGTACAGGCAGGTGAGGACCAAATGATGGGGACCTAGAAGGAAAGGGGAGTACAGGCAGGTGTGAGGACCAAATGATGGGGACCTAGAAGGAAAGGGGAGTACAGGCAGGTGTGAGGACAGGTGTACAGGTGTGAGGACCAAATGATGGGGACCTAGAAGGAAAGGGGAGTACAGGCAGGTGTGAGGACCAAATGATGGGGACCTAGAAGGAAAGGGGAGTACAGGCAGGTGTGAGGACCAAATGATGGGGACCTAGAAGGAAAGGGGAGTACAGGCAGGTGTGAGGACCAAATGATGGGGACCTAGAAGGAAAGGGGAGTACAGGCAGGTGAAGGAAAGGGGAGTACAGAGGACCAAATGATGGGGACCTAGGGGAAAGGGAGTACAGGCAGGTGCGAGGACAGGGGACCTAGAAGGAAAGGGGAGATACAGAAGGAGGTCACAGGTGCTTGACAAAATGAGGACCAAATGATGGGGAACCCTAGAAGGAAAGGGGAGTACAGGCAGGTGCGAGGACCAAATGATGGGGACCTAGAAGGAAAGGGGAGTACAGACAGGTGCGAGGACCAATGGTCTGGCAATGAGGATGAGTATGGGGACCAGTGGTTTGAGTGAGTGAGTTTTATGCTGCTTTAAGCAATCTTCCAGCAATATCACAGTGGGGGACACCAGAAATGGGCTTCACACATTGCACCTATGTTGGGAATCGAACCTGGGTCTTCTGCATAGCGAGCGAATGCTTTAGCCACTGGGCTACCCCACTGCCCCAGTGACTAGAGGATGGCACTTGGAGACTGATATGGGTTGCAGAGGATGGGTATAGGTACATGAGAATGGGACGGAATATGGGCGAGGGAGCTGAAGGATGGGATGGAATATGGGCGAGGGAGCTGAAGGATGGGATGGAATATGGGCGAGGGAGCTGAAGGATGGGATGGAATATGGCTGAGGGAGCTGAAGGATGGGGAGGACGGAATATAGGAATATGGGATGGGAATATGGGAGCTGAAGGATGGGATGGAATATGGGCGAGGAGCTGAAGGATGGGATGGAATATGGGCTGAGGAGCTGAAGGATGGGATGGAATATGGGGCGAGGAGCTGAAGGATGGGACAAGAATGAAGGAGGAGCTGAAGGATGGGAAATATGGGCGAGGGAGCTGAAGGATGGGAGAATATGGAATATATGGGCAAAGGGAGCTGAAGGATGGGATGGAATATGGGCGAGGGAGCTGAAGGATGGAGAAGGGGCTGAGGGGAGCTGAAGGATGGGATGGAATATGGGCGAGGGAGCTGAAGGATGGGACGGAATATGGGCGAGGGAGCTGAAGGATGGGACGGAATATGGACGAGGGAGCTGAAGGATGGGACGGAATATGGGCGAGGGAGCTGAAGGATGGGATGGAATATGGGCGAGGGAGCTGAAGGATGGGACGGAATATGGGCGAGGGAGCTGAAGGATGGGATGGAATATGGGCGAGGGAGCTGAAGGATGGGACTAAGTGTTGGGATGGTACTAAGACTGGTGGACTGGTGATTGGTAGTCAGATTAAATGTGAGAACAGTGACATTGGAACCAGAGTCAAAGGGACTTAGGGACATGGAAGTCATTGGTCAAGTGAGTCATACTAATTATATCAAGGGTTATCAATCAAAAGCTGTGCTGCTAGTCTGCCATGAAACATTCCCAAAGACAACAACAGTTTAACCATTCCACTGAGAATATGATTTTTCAAATGATAATTCATAATTGAGTACATAAGCACAGCTTTCCAGTTATAGCCCTTGAGCATGCCAGCTGGCAATAGAGACAACAGCGACAAGAAGCAGAATGAGCAAATGAGGTGTTTGTGACATTTCCCATCCCACATGCCAAGCTGGACTATGTCAAAGGGAGCCTGGCTTACAATGTCCCGCTGGTCGGCTGCTGCGACTACATCAACCTCATGGGAGATTGTCTCCATCATGTCCTGGTGGTGGCAACAACAACAATCAGCAACATCAACACCTACACCAACCCCAACAGCCAGTGTATGGCATCAACATACAGACGTCTAGTACTGATATCTCCACACTTTACAGACTTGGTGAGCATTCCAAATGAAAATACAACATTAAGGCAAACTATAAAATATTTTCAAGAATCTCTCAATATGTCAAGTACTTGACTTTGGCAATGAAATTTAAGCTGAAACAAATAAGCTAATGGTCACAGCCAATTGTCAAACAATAATAATGCGTACATAAAACGAGAATCAAACTTAGATTAAAGAAAAGCAGACACATCTGCCCCCTCCATGATGTCACTTCCTGTGACGTAACCCAGCATACCTGGCAGACAGAGTGTTGCTCCTGTTTCTCTTCGATTGTGGATCTCAGCGGCACTTCCTTGACCTGCTTCTCCATGTCCTTGACCCAGGACGTGACCTTGTCATATTTCTCCTCATAGATGACCCAGTAGTGGAGGGCTCTCTCCAGATTCTCTTTGAGAGAGGACAGCTTGGAAGTATAGTCCCCCCAGTCGAGTCGCAGGACATCCAGCTCCTGCTGGATTGTCTGACGACCCTTCATGGCAGTTGTGTCCATTGTCAACTCGGCATTCTGCTCGCACTCCTTGACCTTTGTCACCCCATCTGGTACTGTTGTCACCAGCTCCTGTATAAGAAATTAGGAATATGAAAAATGCTACTGGTTACTTTAGTTCATGCCAAGAGTATAAAGATGACCGTGAACAGATTATAATCTCACCATTGCAGACAATTTGTTTCACAATCAATTTGTTTCAGGATTAACACTTTTCAGTCACATGTAATTCAAACCTGATTACTTATTTATAAACTTGACACGTCAAATGTTTTTCCATAGAGAAGTCAGTTAGCATGATGTACTGGGCCCATGTTCTTGTAGACATTGTCACACATACACCACATTACCATAGTTTGATGTCAGTCTTATTTGTATTGAGGAAAGAAAGGAAGAGTTCACAACCATGTTTTCTATATTACAGGTAAATACTAGGTTGCTTCAGGCCCACTAACACCTGGACAAGCATATGGAGTGTACTGACATGCAGCCGGTCCAGCTTGGTCTGGATGGTGAGGCGGTCCCCGGAAGTGTCGGCACAGATGCTCTGCTTGTCCTTAGCCTGAGTCAGCCAGTCCAGCACAGACTGCAGGGAGTCATGGTAGTTCTGGTGGTGCACGACGTTCTGCTCCGACTTGCCGATCAGCATCTGGAGTCACAGGAGAAACATGAACATGGGCAGACTGACATCATCAAGTCTGACAGAGGCACATTTAAAGACTGTCCACAATCACAGGCAAAATACCGAAGTACTGGTAGCTAGAATTGAATATTCTCTCTGAACCTTCAACTTCCTGCCAGCTAAGTGCCAAGTTTTACATTTAAAGACATACATGTTGTGACAACTACGCAGACAATATATAGGACTGACAATGAACCTTCTACTGAGAATGATGTCTGCCTCCTAAGTGTTTTAAATCAAACTGACTAAGAACTGGATAAGAACTTCATTATCAAAGTCAATCAGGCACTATGTAACTGACCTTTGCATCTGTAGCCAGTTTCTCGTATCTAGAGGTGATGGTGGTGATGAAGGTGGCGACATCTGAGTTAGATGTGCTGTGGAGGACACCCTGGGCCTTCTCCACAACTGAGTCCACAAGACGCTGGTGGGAAGTGATGTCTTGCAGCAATGACTGAAAAACACAGCACGTTACAATCTAGGCCTTGAACACACAGCACATTACAATCTAGGCCTTGAACACACAGCACATTATAATCTAGGCCTTAAACACACAGCACATCACAATCCGGGCCGTGTACACAGCACATCTCTCAATGTGGGCCTTGTACACAGCACATCTCACAATGTGGGCCCTGGACACAGCACATCTCACAATGTGGGCCCTGGACACAGCACATCTCACAATGTGGGCCCTGGACACAGCACATCTCACAATGTGGGCCCTGGACACAGCACATCTCACAATGTGGGCCCTGTACACAGCACATCTCACAATGTGGGCCCTGTACACAGCACATCTCACAATGTGGGCCCTGTACAATGTGGGCCCTGGACACAGCATCTCACAAATGTGGGCCCTGTACACAGCACATCTCACAATGTGGGCCCTGTACACAGCACATCTCACAATGTGGGCCTTGTACACAGCACATCTCACAATGTGGGCCCTGTGGACCGCACACAGCACATCTCACAATGTGGGCCCTGTACACAGCACATCTCACAATGTGGGCACATCTCACAATGTGGGCCCTGTACACAGCACACATCTCATGTGGGCTCACAAATGTGGGCCCTGTACACAGCACATCTCACAATGTGGGCCCTGTACACAGCACATCTCACAATGTGGGCCCTGTACACAGCACATCTCACAATGTGGGCCCTGTACACAGCACATCTCACAATGTGGGCCTGTACACAGCACATCTCACAATGCACATCTCACAATGTGGGCCCTGTACACAGCACATCTCACAATGTGGGCCCTGTACACAGCATCTCACAATGTGGGCCCTGGCACATCTCACAATGTGGGCACATCTCACAATGTGGGCCCTGTACACAGCACATCTCACAATGTGGGCCCTGTACACAGCACATCTCACACAGCACATCTGTGGGCCCTGTACACAGCACATCTCACAGTCCGGGCCGTGTACACAGCACATCTCACAATGTGGGCCCTGTACACAGCACATCTCACAATGTGGGCCCTGGACACAGCACACTTCACAATCCGGGCCTTCCTCCCAATGTATGTACTCACCCTGTGGTTCTGTAGCTGCAGTCTCTTCTCCTGCAGGGTGTTCTTCACATCCATGTCTGCCCTCAGCGACGCCTCTGTCTCCATCAACCAGCGCATCAGCTGCTCCTGGCCATCAGCATATGATGACCACTGCATCAGGAAGGTGTCCACCTTACGCTGAGCATCATTCAAACCACTGAAGAGTTTCTCCCAATCCTCCTTGGCAGTCCTCAAGTCTTGCCGCACCTTGTCTCGCCCTTGTGATGCAGTATCAGGGAACAACTTTTCACCAGCTTCGATGGCTAGGTTCAGCTTCTGTAGGCCATGCTCCTTCTCAGAGAACAGGATCTGAAACAAACAACAAAACAAAGTGTTAGTTACATGCCTCAAATACATTCAATTCCTACCAAACTAACTCACATGCCCCTTTCTTCTCACTCACACTAACTAAACTTCAATTGCCTACCGATCCCAAGTCTTCATGGTCATCTATCTCCCAACCCCATCCACAGACCTCCCTACCCAACCTACATCATCGTCATCTATCTCCCAACCTCATCCACAGACCTCCCTACCCAACCTACATTATCCTCTCTCCAACTACTCTCATACACCCATCTGACACACACATCCTCCCCCACCTCACAAACACCTAGCTCACCACTGCATCTCCCACATGTCTGACTCATCACACCATCCACCTACCAGACTCGCCACCCCATCCATCCACCAGACTCGCCATCCCATCCACCCACCAGACTTGCCCCGCCACCCCATCCGCCGGCCGGACTCGCCACCCCATCCACCCACTAGACTTCGCCACCCCATCTGCCCACCAGACTCGGCCACCCCATCCACCCACCAGACTCACCACCCCATCCACCCACCAGACTCACAACCCCTTCATCCACCTATTGCACCCCCCATAACTAGCCCACCAGACTACCCACCCCAGACTCTCACTCACCCCATCTGCCCACCAGACTCACAATCCATCTGCCCACCAGACTTCGCCATCCCATCCACCCACCAGACTCAAGCCACCCCATCCACCCACCAGACTTCAAGCCACCCCACCCCATCAGCCTCCACCAGACTCCCATCTCCACCCCACCCACATCTCCCCACCAGACTTCACCCCATCTGCCCACCAGACTTCACCCCATCCACCCACCAGACTCACCACCCCATCCACCCACAAGACTCTCACACCCCATCCATCCACACCAGACTTTCATCCACCCATCACCCCAAATGACTTCGCCATCCCCATTCACCCACCAGACTTCGCCACCCCATCTGCCCACCAGACTCACCACCCAATCTGCCCACCAGACTTCGCCACCCCATCCATCCACCAGACTCACCATCCCATCCATCCCCCCAGCTGACCATGCCATCCCATTCACCCACCAGACTCATCCCATCCACCCACCAGACTCCATCCCATCCACCCACAAGACTCACCACCCCATCCATCCACCAGACTCACCATCCCATCCACCCACCAGACTCACCATCCCATCCACCCACCAGACTCACCACCCCATCCACCCACAGACTTCGCCATCCCATCCATCACCCATCCACCCACCAGACTCACAACTTTATCCATCACCAGACTCACCATCCCGCCATCCATCAGACTCACCACTCCATCCACCCACCAGACTCTCGCCACCCCATCCACCCACCAGACTCGCCATCCCATCCACCCACCAGACTCACTTCTTCATCCATCCATCCACCAGACTCACCATCCCATCCATCCACCAGACTAAGCACTCCATGCCCACCAGACTCGGCCACCCTATCCACCCACCAGACTCGCCACCCCATCCATCCACCAGACTCGCCACCCCATCCATCCACCAGACTCACAACTTCATCCATCCATCACCCCAACTGACTCACCACCCCATCTGCCCACCAGACTTGCCACTCCAACTGAGCACCAGACTCGCCTGCCCTTCCACCCACCAGACTCGCCTGCCCCACCCCTCGCCGCCCCATCCACCCACCAGACTCACATCTCCATCTCCAAGCCCCACTCACCTGTATCACAGCTCTCTTCTCTTCCATGGTCTCCTGGTCTCCTACAGGCTGCTGACATCCAGACAGTCTCTGGTTGGCCATGTTGAGCCACTGCCGCAGCTCTGTGAGGCGACTGTCATAGGTTTGGTGTTCATGAACATACTTCTCCCATTTGTTGATGAGGTCTTTGATGAGTGAGAGCAGCCCATGATAGCGATTTGTCAACTGTGATACCTGGGTGCTCAGCCTCACATCTGAACTTGTGTGCATTAGGTTCTGAGCCTCATCAGTGAATCTGTCAATTTCTGACTGATGAGACTGGATCTCTTCACGTTGTTTCTGACACAGACAAAACAGTGGTTTGTTTTCAACAGAAACTGACAGCACAGAATGTTTAAATCATTGTCCATACCTTAATCATAGTCACACCCAACATAAACAAGTTCGACTGGTTTATCACTTACCTTGAACTTGTCCACCTGCATCAGCTTCTCATTGAGCGTGGACTTGAGTTCGTGGTTCTTGACGGCCTGTTCCATCTGCTTCAGCCAGTCGGCACATGACTGGAACTTGGTCTCGAAGTCTCCCCACTGCACCATGGCCTGGTCCAGAGAGGAGCCCACCTGCCTCATCAGACTCACATAGTCGTCCCACTCACGTTGCAGGTGCTCGATCTCCCGCCGCAAGACATCACAGCCTTGAGGAGAGGTGTGCTTAGCCGTCATCTCACAGAGCTCTCTGGTCTTGTTCAACTTCCTCTCTCCATCTGGAACACTGGCTTCGAACTCCTGACAATAGTAAAGTGAGTGATTGAATTAACTATTGCTCAACACCGCAGCAGCAATCTTTCAGCAACACCGCAGCAGCAATCTTTCAGCAACACCGCAGCAGCAGCAATCTTTCAGCAACACCGCAGCAGCAATCTTTCAGCAACACCGCAGCAGCAATCTTTCAGCAACACCACCAAGCAGCAGCAATCTTTCAGCAACACCGCAGTATTTCCATTCTTTCCTCGCAACAGTTGTATCTCCATTTTCCTCGAAATTCATCCAGAAAAAAACACTCAAAAACCAATACAAGGCCAGGCAGGCATGTTCATCTCAACTGGGAAAGATGAAAATGCCTCATCCTTACAGAAAACAGAAATTAACAGCGACCAGTATATAGCAAGTCCCACCTTCAGTCTCTCCCGTTTGCTCTGCAAGGACAGTCTGTCCCCGGAGCGGTCAGCACAGGAGTCCAGCTTCTCTCGGGAGAGGTTGAGCCAGTCCTGAAGATCGTGGTAGGCATCCTGGTATTGCTGATGGTACTTGACTCCTTCCTCCAGGCTCCCAAGCACCCCCCGGGACTTGTCACACAGCCCAGCATACTTCTTCTGTAGCTCACCCACAAACTTATTGACCTTGGCTGAGGGTGAGGACTGCGTGAGACTGTGAGCTTTCTCCGTGAGGTTGGACATGATGTGTTGACGGGACAGGATGTCTTGGTGAAGAACCTGCACAAGGAAGAAGGCCTCTGTACTGAAACCCTTAATCACTTTTTACAACATCTTACTTTATTTCCTTCATTTAAGTACCTCTTGGCTATCCTCAGTACCTTGAGTTCTTAATTTATGGGCCTTTCGGAAGTGGCAGTCACCATAGTTTTGATAGTACAGATATCTAATGGTCATAATGCAACATCCCACACTACACCAATTAGGGTGCTGGGACTTGAGGTTTTGTAGCTGGGTCAGCAGATCCACCCCAACACTCCAATATCCCTGCAGGAGTTCCTACCTTGTGGTTCTGTAGATGGGTCTACATCCCAACCCCAACACCACTACTCTCCAATGACCATGTAGTGTGGCCTTCATCTCATCCCCACCCCAACACCACTCCTCTCAATGTGTGGAGCCTCCTTGTGGTTCTGCAGTGGGCCTCCAGCAGTGTGGCCTTCACTTCCTCCTCCTTCACTACTCTTGACCTCAGTGTCCTTGCTGCTCAAAGTTGTCATCATATGCGGACCACTCCAGCAGACTGCACTCCAGCTTCCTCTGGGTTGCTGCCACCTCATCACATAGCGAGTCCCAATTCTCCCGCAGGTTCCTGATGTCCTGACGGATCACCTCTCTGCCTTCAGAAGCAGTGGTGGGATACAGTTTCTCCCCTGCATCTATGGTCTGCATTATGCGGTGGCGGCCACTGTCCTTCTCAGCAGCCAGTTGCTGTACAAGTAAAAGACAACCATGAACAATGAGAGGAAGTGTAAAGGGCTGTATCACTTCAGATAATGTTGTATTCATCACAGAAATATCACCATGAATAACTCACTTAGAAAAGACACGAATTGATTCAGAGTTACAACTATAATAAACATTACAACAACCATCTGCATGACTACTACTGTCAACATGAGAACAAATAAACTAGATAACTAACCTGCAGTTTGGTCAGCCTGTCCTCCACATCATGTCTGTCGCCGGCCAGGTCACCGCACACCTCCAGCCTCCTCCTCAGCGTGGACATCCAGTCCTCACACTGTGCCAGGTTGTTCTCGTATGACTGCTGCTCATCCACGCTGTCCTGCCCCTTGTGGATTGCATCCTGGACAGGCAGACAAGTGACACAATCAGCTTAAATGACCTGCCTCAAACCATCGTCATAGTTCTTACAAAAAGAAATGTATGTGTAACATCGGGTTAAACTATTGGACACAGATGGCCTCCTACCTTGATGCCAGCCTTCAGAGTCTCGGACTTGGAGGCCAGTTGGGTGCTGTAGCCGATTTGTCGGGCATCAGCTCCCTGGACTTGAGAGGCCATGGACTGTAGATTGACAAACTCGACCTGCTTGTCCTCGATCTCCCGTTGTAGAGCCTGACAAAGACAGTCAGGTGTGAGTGTTATGATTCAAGACTCACAAATAACAAAAAGTAACAGTATGTGATACTTGAATTCAATCTCCCATTGTACTGCCTAACAAAGATATGCACTAGTTTTCTGTAAATGATAAGCTGGGACAAACAGAACTAAAACACAATAAACAAAATTATGAACATGAAACAAGAACGCCCCACCATCATCATTAACAAAGTTACAGAACTGGGGGAGAAGACAAGATTATGTCCAATTTATATTAGAACTCTCCGAAGACTTAGGACGTTTGCAAAGTTGACTGTATGACTGTATACTTTCAGCTGACAACATTACTATATACCTTCAGATCATCAACATGTCTCTGTTTTTCTTCTAATGTTGACTTCAAATCTGTGTCCTTGATCTTGATGTCGGCATCCCGAAGCCAATGTCCGAGTTCCTCACATGACCCGTCATAGTTCTTCAGAGCTTCAAGTGCCTGGACCAGACCTTGCTGTATATCAGCCATCTTGCCCTCCAACCCTTGCCAGTCCTGGTCCAGTGTCTCCATCTCACGCTGGATGTTCCTCTGACCTTGGGCACCGGTCTGCGGCAAGGTCTTCTCACCATGCTGGTGTGTGCTGTGTAGCTTGGACTTGCCCTCACTCAGACTGGACTGTAGGTCCTGTGGATGGCAGCATACCGTAGAATGAAGAACAGAGTACCAGATGTCCTACACGGTCTTTTCATGTAAACATTTGGTAACGTAGAGTACAGAGTAGACTTGTGGGTGGTTGCAAGGTCAGGAAGAGAGTGTGTGAGTGAGCTCAGTTTTACGCCGCACTCAGTAATATTCCAGCTATATGGTGGCAGTCTGTAAATAATCGAATCTGGACCAGACAATCCAGTGATCAACAGCATGAGCATCAGTCTACGGAATTGGGATATGATGACATGTGTCAACCAAGTCAGAGAGCCTGACCACCTGATCCTGTTAGTGGCCTTTTATGACTAGCATGGGTTACTGAAGATCAATTCTAACCCGCATCTTCACAGGTGTCAGGAAGAGAAATAGAGTACCCAAACTGTGATAGGGAGTTGTATTGTAACCATTTACAACTGCATAACACATAGTGAACTCATGGTAGAAAGATCAAGAACAGCAATAGAGCAGACAGACGGTACACTTTACCTTCACTCTGTCCAGTCTGTTCTGTAGAGCTTGTCTGTCCCCGCTGACCTCAGAGCAGACAGCAAGCTTGTCCTTGGAGGAGGTCATCCAGTCCCGGCACTGTTGGTGATTGTCCTGATACAGCTGGTGTTGGTCAACATGCTCCTCCGACTGCCGCAGTTGAGTCTGTCACAGAGTGAGAGAGTGAGTGATGTGTTTACACTGTGATAACAAAGAATGTCTGCAGCATTATGTTGGCAGAAACCCCATTGGGTTACAGGTGCTTCGTGAGCTCAGGAATTGTGTTGACAAGCATGTTATTAGGGCAAATCTCAGACCCATGATTATCAGACACTGGCCCACCTACCCAGTGCATCGGATCACCAGAACATCGCAATATATGCCTCAAGAAACTGCATACTCACAGAACTATAGTCAGTGTAAATCCAACATATACATCAAGGCAACTTGACAATACAAAAGTTGATATGTCACTTGTATACAGATCAACACTGAAAGGATCAGCACTCATTACATGGAAGAGTTGCATCTATGACGGAAGAGTTGCATCTATGACGGAGGAGTTGCATCTATGACGGAAGGCTGCTCACTGAGACTACTAACCTGGGCTTGAGAGCGGAGCTGACTGTATTTCTGGTTGAGCTGCGTGAGTCTGTTCTGTACTTGACTGGAGGCGAGTGCTCTCCCCTTGTCTGTGATGCTGTCCACCATGGTCTGGTGAGACAGGATGTCCTGGTGTCGTGTCTACCAGGAGAAGGGAACACAAAACCAAGTCAGTTGCATGTCTACCATCACAATGTTTCAAACAAGTGACACAGGAAACACATCATTTTGGGCATTACACTATGCTACAGACAACAGTGCAGGTTGTCGAAATGGGAATACTTAATAAATCATGGCCAGTGGAACCAGATGACCACAGGTAAAAAGGGTCACATTTCAGAATTATACCCATTGATGACCACTTTCACACAGACAAAGCAATTGGGTCCACTGAAGTTCCTAGATTCTGTGGCCTGTTCTTCTGTGGCCTGTTTTACCTGCCCTGTCCCACATGTTCCACCCACCTTGTACTGCTGCAGCAGAGCCTTCTTCTCTTGTAGCGAGTTCTTCAGCTCCGGTTCAGCACTGACATGCCTCTCGGTATCACTGATCCACTTGTTGAGCTGATCAAAGTTTTCATCAAAGGAGGACCACTGCATGCGTGAGGTCTCCAGGTTGCGTTGTGTGTTGTTTAACTTGTCCTGGAACATCTCCCATTTGTCCCTCAAGGCACGCAGGTCACGCCGGATGTTCTCACGGCCCTGGTTTGATGTATTAGGGAACAGCTTCTCCCCATGCTCCAGTGCTGCATTAAACCTGGCAAGTCCATCCTCCTTGTTGCCCAGAAGATCCTAAAGACCAAACCAACTTTCTTACTGCTACCGTGGTGTAAACATATCACCAGAACTGAGGAAGCGTATGGGCCCAGGGGATGGGACCTAGGATGGGTGCAAGGACCCAGGTATGGGACCTAGGATGGGTGCAAGGACCCAGGGATGGAACCTAGGATGGGTGCAAGGACCAGGGAATGGGACCTAGGCTTGGTGCAAGGACCAGGGGATGGGACCTAGGATTGGTGCAAGGGCCAGGGGATATGACCTAGGATTGGTGCAAGGGCCAGGGGATGGGACCTAGGATGGGTGCAAGGACCAGGGGATGGGACCTAGCATGTGTGCAAGGACTAGGGGATGAGACCTAGGATGGTTGCAAGGACCCAGGGATGGGACCTAGGATGGGTGCAAGGGCCAGGGGATGGGACCTAGGATGGGTGCAAGGACCCAGAGATGGGACCTAGGATGGGTGCAAGGACCAGGGGATGGGACCTAGGATGGTTGCAAGGACCAGGGAATGGGACCAGTGACTTCAGTGAGTGAGTGAGGTTAGCCTTACATCGCTTTTAGCAATATTCCAGCAATATCATGGCAGGGGACACCAGAAATGGGCTTCACACATTGTACCCATGTGGGGATTAGAACCTGGGTCTTCAGAGTGACGAGCGAACACTTTAACCAATAGGCTACCCCACCGCCCAACACCAGAACTGACTAACGTTAATCAAGTTTTATCAAGTAGATCAGTAAAATCATACCATTACCTCAGTTACACCAGGCAAAGTGTTGCGATTTGATAAGGAAATATTTCCTGAGTTGAAACAGATGCTATTCCAGATCAGTAAAAAGCTAAGGATACTTTGCAATACATATGAGACAGCAATACTGGTATCATATCATGATGGATCCAGTATCCAGTTCCAGTGGCAAGAAACTGTTTGTACCTGTAGTTTGGCCAGTTTGAGTTGCAGAGCCTCCTCATCTCCGACCCCAGACTCACAGTCCTCTAACTGCTGCTGTGCATGTTCCAGCCATCCCATCACATCCTTCATGTTCTCAGAGAATGTTTCATGGTCGGCAATGTTGCTGTCACTCTTCTCACTCTGGTCCTGGAAGCAAGCAGTCAGTGACCACATGTCATATCTATGCTGCAGTGTTTTTACTGTGTTTATGTTTAGTAGATATTCTCTGATCAAGAGAAGTATTGTAGAACTATTACTTACCTTGACAGACTCTCCCAGAGTCTGGAACCTGTTTAGCAGTTGTGCTGCATGGGACGCTGTGCGGTTGTCTCCAGTGGAGCGGGAGATCTGACCAGCATTATCCTGGAGTTCCTCAAACTCTCTCCTTTAGCTGCAATCTCTGCCTGCAGTTCCTGTCATACAAAATACCCAAATAAATCAAGTTATCAACACTATACTACAAGTGGTTCAGTTAAAGGCCCCATCTTCAAACTACTAGTAAGTCATCCTGGCTGTATTGTGACTGATAACTGCACAGGTTACATATGAAAAATATACTGAGATATACCGGATGTTGTGGTCTTCCACCGGTTGAAATAAGGGGAGAAGGTACAAAGATTCCATCTAAAGCAAAGATTACAGATCTAACTTCAAGGATATAAACTCAGCGAGGAAAGCATCAACTAAACACCACGTTTTGTCTAATTACAGAAGAAGAAAAAGCCCTGTGAAGACAAACCCTGGTCAAGATGAACTGGTTCTATCTTTGTTTACGTCTTGACCTTTCACTGACCTTGAACTTGCTGCTGTTCATGTTTGCCATCCAGGTCTGATCTCAATGATGATTCGTTCCTCATCCGGGCCTCAGCATCCTTCAGCCACTGGCTCAGTTCCTCATACCGGCTGTCATGGTCTGTCCACTGCTCGATAGATGTCTCCAGCTTATTCCTGAACAGACAACTCACTTTAAACATCCCTGCATAATCTAAGGACCAGAACAGTGCAAATTGAAAGAAGCCTGAAAAGGTCTGACAGATAATCTAAAATTAAGGGCTGCAGAGAAATGAGCATTGTGCCTTTGTTGACAACATATCATTATAAATAACAGTCATCTTAACTTAATTTCCAACCAGTCAACATGAAACAGTATTTTGTAATCAATCTAAGGATGAAAAGAAAGGTTCTTGCTGTTCCCACAACATTAGAGCATGGTACTTACTGAGTCTGCCCAATCTGTCCTGCCAGGGTGTTCCACTCTCTGTCGACAGCCTTCTGCTGGGCCTCCAGCTCCTTCTGTTTGGACTTGGGAAGGACAGCCTTGATCTTCTCCAGCTGTGCCGCTGCAGCGGCCCTCTTCTCCTCCCCTTCCTCCAGTCCAGTCATCAGGTCCTTGATGGTGGAGAGTTTTGCCTCCACGCTGTAGCGGTCTCCTCCGATGTCGTCACACCATGAAACCTTCTCCTTGGCCTGGTTGAGCCACCGTGCCTGTTGCTGCTGGGCCTCCTGGCAGTGTTGTTCCAAAGTCCCTTGGAGAGAGTCCTCGATCCGCTCAGCTCGGCCCGCCAAAGCATCAAACTTCTTGGACATTACGTTGGCATCCTTGGCTAGGTTCGACATTTCTGAGGATGGGTATTTGGCTTGAAGTGACCGTGTCTTGGCTTGTATATCAGCCATTCTCTGTTTGTGCTGTGCAAATTCCTCTTGCAGTTCCTGAAACCAAACATGCATTCGAATGGAAGTTACCAAAATTAATAGAGAATATTACTGCTGTCTCTGTAATCAATGACTAAAGATACTCCAGCTGTAATTCCACCTTCCTCTATGAATCAGTAAGTGAATCATTGCTTACCTTTGATTCCATGAATCTGGCAATGATGTCATCATCACTGCCAGTCACGTCATCACATTTGGCGAGCCTCTCCTTCATCTTGTTCATCCACGCAGTTTCAGCATCAATCTCTTCCTGTAGCTGCTTTTGCTCATCAGAGAAATTGGACATGACAGACTCCAACTGACCGGCTGTTTCAGATGCATGTTCGAACTTTGCCGCGATATCCCGCATCTCCTGCTCCATGGCCGGAAGGTCATGACCTCCATTCAACTCACGAAGATCATTCATCTTCTGGCTGACCTCCTTGAGGACCTCTTGGAAGTAGGGAGCTTCTTCCTGCAGAGGGATGACAAGTGGGATAGGCAAGTGAGTGAGGGAGATTATTGCAGCATTAACTTTCCAGATATAGTTTAAGGTCAGGAATGTCATCTTAATTTCCTCCATGTTTCAGTATTAAGGTAGACTTGTCCATGTCTAATAATTGGGCTAATAGTGTATCACGATGTAACAACATACCTTGAACTTCAATAGCCTGCTCTCAACGCTGACGGCATCATCAAAGTTTTTGAGACTGTCATCCAGCTTGTTTCCCATTGAGTTGACCCAAGCTGCCACCTCATCCTTGCCGGACTGAAGCTGATCCCAGCACACCAGCTGGGCCTCCAGGTTCTCTCGGTGATCATCAATGATGGTCTGATACACAAGGAGGAATGCCATGATGATTGCATGTTTTATTAACAAAACTTTAATGATTCTGCATCTGTGTAAAAAATATTGGGACATATATATAAGTCAGTAACTTCTCACTTGAATACAACTTTATGGAGTAGATTACAGTTACCTTCCTTGTTTTTGCTGTACTCCATGGTAAAACATATAATGAAAGGCATGTAACTAGTTTCCCGCAACCCACCTTGTTGGCCATCTCCCACTTATGGTTGACCTCATCCAGATCGGCCTCAACAGGCTCACACTGGAAGCCAGGGACCTTGGCCAGCTCCTCGAGGAGCTGCAACCCCTTTGTGTTCATGTGGTCCAGCTGGGTCTGGTTGGCGTGCAGCTCAAACTCGGCATTCTGTAACACAGGACAACCTAAGTTACCATGAATAACAGATAAATAAATATATTTGCTTGTTTTGCAAGTATAATTCAATGGTACTGTTTGTTGGCATACAAAGAAAATATTACTGAGTACCACATGTAACTGTGAAACAGTCAATATCATCACAGTCCCCTATGTAGTTGTTTATAGATTCTAGCTGACTGTACCTTGTGCTGGTCAAGACTCTTCTTTACATCTGCTGGGTTGGAGAAAGCGATCTGTTGATTGACAAGTGGATCGACATCATCCAACACTCGGACCACACCTGTCTTGGCCTCGTTGTACTGCTGCCACAGATTGCCCACAGAGTTGAGGTACTGGTGTTTGTCAGCAATGGCGGCCTGGACGCCCTCCCACACCTGGTTCACCTCACTCAGCTGGGTCTGAAGGGCTGAGGCTTTGCTGGGGTCAGACTGCATGATCTGCCGACCTAGCTCACGCAGTTGTTCATACTCAGGATTGTTTGCGTACATGTCATCTCGAATATCCTGGAACAATGAAGATCAATGATCCACTAAGAATTACAACAACATAAATACATCAGTCAATGATAGTTTTCTGATGAATGTACCACAGTATCTCTGTTCACCCAACATTAAATAAGAACCATAAGGATGACATGGCTGTGGGACACTTCTTGCACCTCACCCGCACCTTTAGTTGAATACTTCCTTGGGGAAGAGAATGAAAGAGTGCACACCAACCACTAACCAGGGTAATACTACACAGCTCTGACAATGATATATATAGGAAATTTATTATTTTCATTAACATAGAATCTAGCACCTACCTCCACTTCTCTGATGAGTTCTTTCAGCCCCTGAAGGCTGGACTTGTCCACAGCAGCCGAGGCTATTCTATCCTGGATCTCCTGGAGCTTGAGGACCAGCTGATCCTTCTTCACCACAAAGTCATCACTGAGCTGTGCCAGTTCCCCGAGATGGTTCTCCTTCTGCTGGGCTGCCTCTGACACTGTGTCACACAGATGTTCCAGACTCTGCAGCTCCGAGTTGAAGTGAAGTGTTCGCTGAGTGGCTCGGTCTTTGATGATCATCTGGGAAGCCCCCATCAAATCATCCAGCCCATCTGCCTGTTTGTTCCAGCCATTCATGCTTGCCTTCAGCTCTGCGATCTCCCTCTTGATTTGGTTGACTTCTGCCTCTGTGAGGTCTGGAGACTGTAGGCGAGCCTGAAGGGACTTCAGCTTGGCCTGGGCTTCTTTGTGATCACCATTATACTTCGTCCAGCTGTCACACAGGTTTTCTCGGTTCTGAATTAGGTCCTCAATCTTAGTGTAACCTTCCATGATACGATCAAACCGGTCGCTGAGCACAGCTGCCTCATCCTTGGAGCAGTTCTGCATCATCTCCTTGAACTCCTGCTGCAGGGCTTGGAAGACAGGATCATGCTGACCGCACTCTCCCCGCAGTCCCTGAAACACAAGACACAACACTAAACATAATCATTCATCTTCATCGCAAATTGCATTTATCGTGCACTTCATGCCAGACTGTTATATTACTTCACAACACAAAAGGTGTGCAACACTAACCTGCAACTTGACAAGTTCATCAGCAACCTCATCAGAGTATATTTCACTCCCAGTGTCAAGTTTCCGCTGAATTTTCTTCACCCATTTCTCAAAGTCCTGCATACGACCATAAAAGTCGCGACGATGTTGTACAGCTGTAGTCAGCATCTTCTGCCGTTCCAGCACCCCAGTGTTGATGTCGTTCCAGATCTGTTTGACATCATCCTGCTTCTGCTTGAGCTTGTTGAGGCCATCTGGGCTGGCATATGGCTGCACCTGCTCAAACCGCCGCTGCAGTGCGTTCATCTGTGGCTGCTGACCCCGGACCTCATCCTGGAGGGCCTGCAGAAAGAACACACACACTGCTGTACTGTAGGACACACATGCACACGCACACACACACACACACACACACACACACACACACACACACACACACACACACAAGCATGCATGCATGCACACGCCACACACACAGAGAGTGATATAGCAACACACACATACTCCGCTGTAGGAACACACATACACTTCTGTAGCACCCAGTGTAAACAGGGCTGCAGTCGATAAGTAAACACTCTCAGTAAACAGCTCTGTAGTATACACTTTCAGTAAACAGCCCTTTAGTAATCATGCCCAGTAAACAGCCCTGCAGTAATCATGTCCAGTAAACAGCCCTGTAGTAACATGCCCAGTAAACAGCCCTGTAGTAATCATGCCCAGTAAACAGCCCTGTAGTAATCATGCCCAGTAAACAGCCCTGTAGTAATACTTCCCAGTAAACAGCCCTGTAGTAATCAAGCCCAGTAAACAGCCCTGTAGTAATCATGCCTAGTAAACAGCCCTGTAGTAATCATGCCCAGTAAACAGCCCTGTAGTAATCAGCCCTGTAGTAATCATGCCCAGAAAACTGCCCTGTAGTAATCATGCCCAGTAAACAGCCATTTAGTAATCAGCCCCAGTAAACAGCCCTGTAGTAATCATGACCAGTAAACAGCCCTTTAGTAATCAGCCCCAGTAAACAGCCCTGTAGTAATCAAACCAAGTAAACAGTCCTGTAGTAATCAGCCCCAGTAAACAGTCCTGTAGTAATCATGCCCAGTAAACAGCCTTGTAGCAATCACTCAGTAAACAGCCCTGTAAGCAAACACCATTAAAGTAAACATCACCTTATAGAACACACCTGCACTGTAGTAACTGTAGCTGACTGTAGTCATCTGCTTACCTTGGCCAGAGCCAGCTCGTGCTCCAGCACCTGGATGTCAGTGGTAGATGTGTTGGGATCCTGGGCAAGTCGGTTCTGAAACTTCTGAAGTGTCTCCATAAAGGTGTCTTGTTCTTCATCAAAGGCTGTCCATGCCCCGAACATCTTGTCCATACGATGTGTGCGTTCCTCTGAGGCTGTGAGGATGTTCCCCCATCTCCCCTGGATGACCTCCAACTCTCGGGGCATGTCTGGTTGCTCCATGAGGTAACCAGCCTCTGTGCTCATCTTCTCAAACAGAGGCAAGTGCTCCTCTGCTTCTTGAAGGAAACTCTGGTTATGAAAAAGAGACGACAAGGGATTTCACAAACTTGTATATAATTTGTCTTCTGTCAGTCCCAACTTTCACTTGACAAAACTGATGGAATCCTCAAACTTCAACTTACTTGTTCATAGATATATAATTACCAAACCTGATAATTGGTAGAAAATCAATAAATCTGACCTGATGGACATCGTACAGCTGGCGTGCCTCCTCCAGAGACCCACATTTAGGTGGCTCGGTGGCACAGTACTTCTCTGCCTTGACAATCCAGGGCAGCAGCTGCTCTTGCAGACGCTGGTACTCCTGCCAGTGGACGACATTCCCAGACAGGGCGGTGCTGCGGTCCTTGGCCCGGGCACAAAGACTCTCCCACTGCCTTCGCAGGGTTGTTAGCTTTGACTTCAGTGCTGCCGTCTCCCGGGACCGGAAGTTGTTGGATAGTCCACGCGCATCCTTCTCCAGGGTATCCAAGGTGATGTGGTTCTCGTACACCTCCGACGCGATAGCCTGGCATAAAGTGATAATTAAATCAATGTAAGAAACCCAAAAGTAAGTAACACAAAAGTAAGTACCCATCTTAATGCAAGAAACCAATGTAATGCAAGTAACTTACATAATGTAAGTCATCTAATTTAGGAATCCAACGTAATGTTATCAATGTAATATAATAAACCATTGAAAGGTTGGAAACTATCCCCATGAAATTAACTGACATGAAGTAAGTTAGTATCCTAAGTAACCATTCTAATGTAAGTAGCCATCCCAGAACAAGAAACAATCCTCATGTAAGTAACCATCTATGGATGCACGTCTGCTCGTTCATACCTCGGCCTTGGTGAGCTGCTGTTCTGGCAAGTCTCGCTTATTCTCGTATACTTCATTTAGTCTGGTCTCTTTCACATTCAGCCAATCACAGAAGTTGTTGAGTCTCTTGTAGTACTCGGACCACTTTGCAATAGTTGCCTCAAGGTCTGCCAGTTTAGCATTGAGACGCACCGACACATTCTCCAAGCGTTTGTCAATATCAGACATCTCAGTTTTGAGTGGTCCGCGACGTTCTCGACTTGCTCCCTCTGCCAGGGCAGCGTTCAGCTTCTGCATCTCCGATATGCTACCCTTCAGCTTGTTGAGGGTCGAGTGCAGCTCCTGGAGAAACATCCCACGACATGAGACACAGGGTGACATACTTCACACAAAATGCACAAGCAGTCAATCAGTAAACACAATGCAACATTCGGGAAGTACTGAAGAATTCCATTTTCCATCATATCTGAATGCACCTTAAACAGTTATATTGAATTATTAAACCATGAATTATCTACAACAATACATGTCATCTACATTATGTAACAGCCAGTCGAGTTCTCTGAATGACCATCAGTTCATGCATGTGCTGAAACACCTACCTTCTTGGCCTGGAGGTCCTTCTGAGCCATGTCCTGGCCGGTGGCAATCGAAGGCTTCTCCAGCTCCGACTCGGCCTTCTTCAGGTACTGCAGCAGTTGGCCCTTCTCACCCTCATACTGCTCCCAGCTCCGCACCGTTTGCTGCGGCCAAAACAACATATATACAGCAAACAACACTGGTTAAAACAGCAGCTGCTAGTTCAGCCATTGCCAGGCATCAACAACTGACAATCTCAGGAAAACACTCCATTGTCTTTTTGTCCTCGTATGTGGCACAACTAAGGAATGGAATGATACAACTGTAACAAGAGAGTCATAGGATATAACAGTCTATATATATAGATATATCCAGATCCAGCAAATGTCCTGACAGGTCTAACATGGCCTGATGTGACCTTCCAAGGTTATTGCCAGGGTGTCACACCATCAGCAAGTCAGCTTTTTCTCATGGGCACAATTGCACTGTGGGATAACTTCACACCATTCTGGTATCTGCCTTAACCCTCAGCATCATTCTGCCTGTTATAGACAATAACATTGCAGACATCATTTACTGGAAGTCGGCTTTGTGAATTGGGCCCTGATCTGCTTATACTACTTGAACACCTCAACTCCTTGCAAGGGAGATAAGCACTGCCAATCAAGATTGTTGGTGATCATAGCCAATCAATAACTTTACCTGTAGCACAGATGGAGGGGGAGATGATGGGGGACTGGTAACGAGTCAGGATCATTGAGGCTGGACTTAAGGAATGGGACCTATGTATATAGTTCTGCTTTCATTACCTGCAGTTTTGTTAGCTTGGCTCTTGCTAGTTCATTTGTGTCTTTCCATTTGCGTGAGAGGTCCTCCACAGTCTTGCTGACGAAGGAAGGTGCATTGCGTTCCCTCTGCAGTCTCTTCCCAGCTTCAATGTCGGCATTGATGTTGGGAGCCTCGGCTTCAAGCCTACTCATGATGGACTGAAACAGACAACCCAGGTGAGAGTACCACTTTCACATGCAGGCAGCACTACCACCTTGTCTACAACATCGACTACATCATCTACAACATCACTACATACAGCACGAAACAACATGCAGCTAGGAAGTGGAACTAAACTACAGGCATTTATCTTACAAAATTACAACAAACAGCATATTATGAAAATTAAATGATAAATGTCTAGTAATGTATCTTTATGACTGGATTTAACCAAACCCGTCTGCTAGGCCATGTATTTATGAAGTGAGCAGTCTGGCAGGACACCTAAACATGGTGCCTGGCCTGTACCGCCTGGAGGACTGGTGTTATCTTGGGGTTCCTTGTGTATTATTATATCAGTAACGACCTTAGTGAAGTCAGTGTATCATCTAAACAATGAAGATATGAAATGTAGAACGAAACTTAAATCCTTACAAGAATGGCAATGCCTATGAAACATTAATATCATAAAATGTGAAGTTTGATGGCAGGTGACATATTTCTTATTTCAAAGTGACTGCGGGTCTTTCCTTGATGTCAAAATACAAGGCGTGGACAGGAGAGCACCTCCATAATGAACACATCCACGAAACTGGAAAACAGCTGCTAAACTGTCTAAATTGTAGAGTGACTTTAACATATGAATTACTGGACACTTAGAATGCTACTCTTGTCGTAACATGCTGTGTTGTCCCTCTATACTTCTTTACAATGCTAGTGTATAAAACGAAGGTGAATAAATGTCTCGGGCCAGTGAATCCATGTCAAACCACATCTGACTTCAGTCAGTCAAATGAAACATTTGAAATTACCTATCTAAGAGAGTTACAGAATTACAAATGAGAATACAGACACCATTGATGTGGTGGGGGCAATGTGCCTCACTGTGACGGCCATGTGCCATGTGGACAATGTGATGGCTGCATCAGTGACTGTCCCAAGTCTCATGTACTATTGATCACGATGGTGAATATGATTGAATTAAGATTAATGAACAAGCAACTGCAGACATCACAGGAGTTATTCCCAGTCATACCCCCACGCTAACACGAGATGCCAGACAGCCATACCACGGCCCTGGACGGCCAAGCAAAATAAGAAGGAATAAGTAAAGGTTGACGGCTCACATGGTTACAGTAACGCACTCAGGTTAAGTAGCCGACACTTACCAGGATGTACGCCCAAGGTGTGTTGATGGCATTGAGATGTACAGTGTACCCTGGGGGTAGAGAAGCAGATTCATAATTGGTGGTATGGGAGTAGGTGCGCGACATGGGACATGTCTAGGATTATTCGCCATAGTGTGAGTGTGTAATGCGTGATGATGCGTTGGTGATCAAGGTGTGTTGATGGCATTGAGATGTACAGTGTACAGGGTGTGTTGAGTGGGGATACTGTTGGGGTGGGGATGCTGTTGGGGTGGGGATGTTGTTGGGGTGGGGGATGGTGTTGGTGTGGGGATGGTGTTGTGTTGGGGATGGTGTTGGTGTGGGGATGATTTGATTTAAACATATTTCTTCAAGAGAATGGACTGGGTACAAGTTATGCCAACTTAGTGAAACCCTCTCCTATTTACAGTGCTTACATGCAAAAGTGAAACAAACTTAACCAAACCTGAAGAGGTTTTCAATTCTTCGAAGAGAGTCGTCCTTGGGGTACATATTATGCATTTTCCACGCTGAAAATGTCCTGTGACAGTTGTATCAATGTTTTTGAATAAAAAGATTGTACAATAAATAAACTTTTTTATTTATTATACGGCCCCCACCTCGTGGAGTTACCTCCCGTTGCGCATGCGCACCAACTGGGTAATCACCTAGGCCCGTATCATCATTCCTTCTGCTGAATAAATCAGTGAACAGAATTGCGGGAGGCGGAGGCCCTACCCAAGGATCTACTCTCTTCAAGAATTGAAAACCTCTTCAGGTTTGGTTAATTCTTCTTCATAGAGATCGTCCTTGGGGTACATATTATGCATAAACACAGACTCCCAAAGACCGGAGGCCAGGGAGGAGGGAATTCTGTCCAAGCACATACAAATAGCTATCGTCAATTGAATAATGTAACAGACGCCATAACACTCACCTGTCACATGTCCCAGTTTTCGCTTCCGCGAGAGGCATTGTGGGAGGAGAACTGACAGGGAGGATTGCACTCAAAGACGACCTCAGAGGTTCGCATAGTAATTCGCATATGGTGCGAAATGTAAACAAAGCCCCACCCACCTTGTGTCGATTAGTGAGCACCGTAGGGGGGAATGTCAAAACGCTCACAACCGACCTAAATACTCCGTAGAGGATCGAAATGAGGTTATTTAGCTCCCAGAAGCGGACATGTCAATTAAACTCAGTATTGACCAGCAGCGTCAACAAAAACCAATGAACCAAGACTCACTCGGTCAGGGTGGCAGGACACTGTCCACTGGAGAGAACAGAACGGCCAAAGCTCGCACGATTACGGGAATGTGTATCGAGCTGATAATGCCGAATAAACGTGCTAGGCCGGCTCCAAATAGCGGCAGAGCAGATCTCTTCAATGGGGAGTGCCGATGCAAAAGCTTTTGATGCGGCTACTGCCCTGACCGAGTGAGCCTTCAACCCCTCAGGGGGAGGCTTGCCCTTAGCCTGATAAGCGGCACAAATACACGAACTAGCCAGCGAGACAAAGTCTGCTTGTTCACCGGCACACCAGCCTTCCCGCCACCGTAACAACAGAACAGCTGGGTACCCGAACAGATTCCCTGCGTTCGTTTGATATAGACCTTGAGTGTCTTACGGACATCCAACGGGTGAGTGCTCGTTGCAGAGGTCCCCGATGTGGAAGGCTGGGTAAGAGTGGGAAGTTCGATAGGAGCTGTCACATGGAAAGCGTGATCGACCTTCGGTCGGTACGTATCCGGGAGGCGAATACTGACACGATCACTGTGAAACACAGTCAGCGCCGGGTCGGACGACATAGCATGTAAATCGCCGACCCTACGCCCAGATGTTACCGCCACCAGAAAAACAGCCTTCCAAGTTAACAACTGAATGGAAATAGCCGATAGGTGTGAGAAAGTGGGACCGGACAGCCAATCGAGCACAATTGACAAATCCCAAGGTGGACTGGTTCGCCTGACAGCAGATTGAACCCGATCCGCGCCAGCTAAAAAGCGCTGTACGAGAGGGTGCGGCCCCAGAAGAGCACCATCGACAGGGGTGTGAAAAGTGGAAATAGCAGTGGAGTAGCCACGAATGGTCGAAGCCGCCAGGCCTTCTTCCAAATGGGCTTGCAAAAACTCCAAAACTCGGACTAAATCCGCAGAAAAGGGATCTGCAATCCCCCTATCTGAACACCAGCGCGCATAGCGGGACCACCTATCCTCATACTGAACGTTTGTCGAATCCCGCCTTGAAGCCAGAATTGTGTCTGCAACTGCTGCAGGAATTCCGCGTGCCTCGAGGCTAGACCTGACAGAGGCCAAGCCACCCACTGAATCCTTGGATTGGGGTGGGGCGCTCTGTTCTGAGTGAGAATGTCCGGTCGTAAAGGTAATAGAACAGGAGGCTGAGCCAGAAACCTGAGAATTACCGGAAACCAGCTCTGTGATGGCCAAAGCGGTGCCAGTAGCACAAGCAGCCGAGCTGGCTGGGTGGACAGCTGTGAAAGGACACGGGGAATGAGTGGTAACGGCGGGAACGCCCAGAGCACTTTGCCCGTCCAATCCAGCAGGAAGGTGTCGGCAGCCAACGCCCTCAGGTCAGGTATTTCGAGAGCAGGACACGGGTGTCTGATTCGTCCCGCCGGACGCAAACAGATCCACCTGGAACGACCCGTACAACTGGGAGATAACTCTGAATATCTGCCTGTCGAGCATCCACTCGTGCGGGGCCAGGATCCGGCCAGAGAGAGCGTCTGCTCGCACGTTCTCCTGCCCCTGGAGATAAACAGGGAGTACCTGAGGAGAAAGTCCCATGTCTCCCGGAGGAGCGCTCAGGACACCGTGCCGCCTTGCTTCAGGATGTACGACATGGACGTCTGGTTGTCCAACTGAAGACGAACCACCTGGCCCTGGACATGCTCTCGGAAGCGCTCGAAAACCAACCGCACAGCTCTCAGTTCCAACACGTTGATGTGAAGGTGGGCTTCGACTTCGGACCAGAGTCCGGACACCGACAGGCTGCCCAGAATACCCCCCCAGCCCGTGAGGGACGCATCGGTCTGAACTGTAAGAGCTGGCGTCGGGATTTCCAAGGGGATCCCCCTGGTGAGATTCCCGACATTGGTCCACCACTGAAGGTGAGGTGTCAACCACCCGGGGACTGTGAGACTCCGCTCCAGGTCCTCCGAGTGAGCCCACAGACTCGCCAAAGCTTGCTGTATAGGGCGCATCCTCAACCGCGCCCGCCACACTACAGAGATCGTCGCCGCCATATGGCCCAGTAGACGGAGCCAAGTCCGTGCTGGTGCCTGGGGCTGGGAGAGGAACGAAGACACCATCTCCCGTACTCTGGTGACCCGGTCGGGCGACAAGGAAACGAGATCCTTGTGTGTTTGGAACCTCGCCCCGAGAAAAACCAAGTCCTGGTTGGGTACCAGGTCGGATTTCTTGAGGTTGATGATCCACCCCAGTCGAACTAGAATGTCTATCACCGTGTGAGTAGCATCTAGGCTCGCTGGCTGTGTTAGTGCGCCGAGCAACCAGTCGTCGAGGTAAGGGTAACAACGCCTTCCTTGCTGAAGCCGAGGGTAGCCGGACTAACATGAGCTTGGTGAACACCCTTGGGGCAGTGGATATGCCAAGGGGAGCACCGTGGAATTGGTAACACATCCCGCCGTGAAGAGAACCGAAGGTACTGCTTGAACGATGGATGTATGGGCACATGCAGATACGCATCCTTGAGGTCGATTGACGTGAGCCAATCGCCGGGCTGAACAGAGGAGATCACCGAGCGCAGTGTCTCCATCTTGAAGGATGGAACTTCGAGCATGCGATTCAACCCCTTGAGGTTGAGAATGGGACGGAACCCGCCGTCTTTCTTCGGGACGAGGAAGTACGTGGAGTAAAATCCCGCCTGTTCCTCGCCCGGGGGTATGCGCTCGATTGCGGACTTGTCCAGCAAAGCCTGAACTTCGTCGCGCAATATGTCCGCCCTTGCCTGACATGACGGCACCGGAGTGCGGCGTATGCCGGTGAAGTCGGGCGGACCTCGCTTCCACAATGGTAAATGGCCGACACTGACGGTGGACAGCACCCAAGTGTTGTTTGTAGCCTTCTCCCACTCCGGCAGGAATAGAGAGAGGTGGCCTCCCACTGGGACGTTGGGTAAGAGCGCGTGCGTGGTCCCGAGTAGCGGAGCTGACTGGGAACTACACACGGCTGGGTCTACAGCCTGATGGGTTAACGGGAGGTCGGGGCAGACCTCCCGCGCCCGCGAAAAGGCTGGGAGCTAGTCGAAGAGGACTGCTCTTTGCCCTTACCCTTGGCGGACCGGTTCCTCCGCCTACCCCTGCCAAGCGGCCGAAGCCAGCCAGCAGACTCGGGTGTAGGCTGCACCCCGGCGGAGGAAGGTGGAACGGGAGCGCAGGGGCGAGAAGCCTGCGGGTGCTCCAACAAGGCCTTAGAGTCCTTGAAGGAGGTAGCTGCAGCGGCAGCCTCCCGTATGACCTGCTGGGCCCCAGGAAACAACGTCGCTCCCAGACGGTAGGGAAGGGCCAGCAAGGTCTGCTGTGTAGCTGCCGAGTACCGAGACGTCGACAGCCACAGCTTGCGCATCCCCATGACTGCGCACATCACCGTCGACGCAGCTGACCGTGAGGAGTCGCGCGCGAGGTGTGCCTGAACTTCGGATAACTGACGGAGTAGCACGACATGCGGAGAAACGTCTCCAGCATGCCCCTCCGCCTCCAGGGCCGACCTCTGTATCGAGGAGAGATAGGCCTCATGGACCACGACCCGCACTGCTGCATGGCGTTCCGGTAGACCTCCTCGTAGGTCCGCTACGCATGCCGCAGGGGGGCGCCCGCGACGGCAAGCGGTGGTGTTAACCGCCCTTGCCGAGCAGCCGGAGCTGCTCCGAGGAAGCCGAGCCTCCCCACAAGGCGACCGGAGTAAACATGCACTCATCCACCACTGAAACAGCGAACAGGGAATCCTCCCCCAGCTGGTACCTCCGGACAAGCTCAGGCAAGTCGAAACGGAGGCGAGACACAGACAGGAGGGGATCAACCACGTCCTGGACCAACGATGGTAGAATACGGAGCAGCGTCTGCGTAGGCTGGCGAGGGGCAAACGCCTCGCCTGGCAGGCGGAACTCAGACGAGTCTGTGCGGCTGGCAGGCACCGCGGCCTGGGGTAGGAACTCGGCAATGCGTTGCCGGACCTCCCGCAAAGCCGACGAAAAACGGAAGGCACCCTCCTGCTCCCCTACCTCCCCAGTATCCATGGACTCGGCGCCCGAGTCCGAGTCCGAGGCTGGGTCTCCTCACGAAGAGGACCCGAACCCCGACCCGGTGGGCGGCCTAGCACCAGGCACAGAAGAGAGGGAGGAGCAGACAGAGCGGCCCGCGTCAGTGCCTGCCATCTCGCACGGACCCCGGTCCCGAGACGCTGGAGGCAGACCAGGCAGAACTGGTGCCTCCGCTCTCATGGGGCGGGACGGCGCAGGGACCAGAACCTCAGGAATCCTCAACGGACCCTGCGCCAACTCCGAGAGGGGGACTGGGAGCGAAGCCTCCCCCTCCGGGGCAGCCGAGGCGTCCGGACCTGAAGCTCGGCGATCCCACCCCCAGACTCTCCGCCCCACGCTCAGAGTGGGCGAGGAACTCCTGCCGGAGCCCTCCAACCGACTCATGAACGAGGGACCTCATCGAGTCCGCGTGCTGCTGGAACATCTGCGTAATTAACGACATGTCAAAAACGCTACTAGGAGCGTGAGAAGGCGACTGGCTGCGTGACTTTTTGCCTTGCCTACGAGGCTTTTTGGCTTTGGACGGGGGGACCTGGGTCAGTTCCCCTCCCGCCTCTCGCATCTCTCTATAAAAGAGAAAATCCGCCGCCCTTCTCTTCTGGGCCCGGGGGGAAAACCCCATGCATATCTCACATGTTTCTGAGATATGGTCCGTTTTTTCCAGACACACAATGCATTTGTCATGGCGGTCAGCCCTGGGAATGCTCTGCCCACAGACCGAACAGGAGGAAAACGCCTAAAAGCAAACACGCAAGCATGTAGCTAACAGCGGACCAGCAGCTAATAGACACGTATAAAACATTGAAAAATATGTGAAGACTACCACGGGAAGAAATAGTTGGTTCAATACGCAATATTACAACGACGTGGCACGCTAAACTTCCCGCCATGGCAGAGCAACATGTGCGTAAACCACGGGGAAAGTTAGCGTAAAATAATACAAAGTCACAATTATGAAACAACCGACCGCAAAGCTTTACTGCTCCTTAGCAAGGACAAGATAAAGACCATACATACAGGTGGTGTCTCAGACATAATTCTCTTGAGTTCCGAAGAGTATAGCACTGCTCTACACATACGTCCTCACACGTTAGTGACAGCAGAAGGAATGATGATACGGGCCTAGGTGATTACCCAGTTGGTGCGCATGTGCAACGGGAGGTAACTCCACGAGGTGGGGGCCGTATAATAAATAAAAAAGTTTATTTATTGTACAATCTTTTTATTCAAAAACATTTATACAACTGTCACAGGACATTTTCAGCGTGGAAAATGCATAATATGTACCCCAAGACGATCTCTATGAAGAAGAATATATGTACAGGGATAGAAAGATATATACAAAAGGATATATACAATACAATTAATACATGAATTATTTAGATCATAAACATTATATCCAATTACTGAACCTTTTGGAGTTTGATCTATATTTTTGAACTTCTTTAAAAATTTGAATATTGTCACTGTACGGAAGATCTGCACTGCCATTTAACAGTACATCTAGGTTTGTTGTGATCTAATGTTACAAATTCTGCTAATATTTTCAAACATTTCCTGTCTGATATTAGAATACAAAGAACATTCCATAAAATAATGATGAGAATTTTCACAGGTAAATTTACAATTACATTCGGGGTGTGGGGATGGTGTTGGGGTGGGGACGGTGAGTGAGTGAGTGAGTGAGTGTCTTTAGCTCCTCCAAACTTGGAGATTTACAATTGAGCAGTAGAGAAGAGTTAGTTAAGTGTTACGACAAATGAATCCACTGGAGAGGAAGAATAGTCCCACAGGGGGTAGCAGTTTAAGATCCTCGATATCGAAGGAGTGTCCCCCAAGCAGAGTTCTTGTTTGTTGGGGTGGGGATGGTGTTGGGGTGTGGATGGTGTTGGGGTGGGGATGGTGTTGAGGGTGGGGGGGATGCTATTGGGGTGGGAATGATGTTGGAATGGGGATGGTGTTGGGGTGGGGATGGTGTTGGTGTGGGGATGGTGTTGGGGTGGGGATGGTATTGGGGTGTGGATGCTGTTGTGGGTGTGGATGCTGTTGTGGCTGCTGCTGGAGGTGGGGGTGCTGGGGATACTGTTGGGGTGGGGTGCTGTTGTGGTTGCAGGGGCTGCTGTTAGGGGTGGGGTGCTGGGGCTGCTGTTGTGGTTGCAGGGGCTGCTGTTGGGGGTGGGATGCTGTTGTGGTTGCAGGGGCTGCTGTTGTGGGTGGGGATGCTGTTGTGGCTGCAGGGGATGCTGTTGGGGTGGGGATGCTGTTGTGGCTGCAGGGGATGCTGTTGGGGCTGCAGGGGATGCTGTTGGGGGTGGGGATGCTGTTGTGGTTGCAGGGGATGCTGTTTGGGGTGGGGATCCTGCTGGGGATAGGGAAAGCACACAGGGTCTGGACAGATAACATGGTGGGGGGTGAGATGTCATTGAGGCACATTTAGGTTTTTTGTATTTATGTAGTTCTTAATTCAGCGTATCTTAGGGTATTTACGAGCAGCAAGTCGAATGGCTGATGATATGTTACCTTGGTAACAAGTGTAACATGGGTATATCGATCATGGAGCTGATGAAAAGAATTGTAGGTTGTCATGGTGACAGACCACAGATAAGCCATGCTGTTACAGGGACTATCACACAGTGTGTGAGTCAGCAACACATGCACTACACACAACACCCATCTCACCTCGTGTTCTTGCAGGTATGCTCGAGCATCATCCAGACTGTCTATAGCTGGATGCTCCATCACCTGCTTCTGTGTCTCGTCAAGCCAGTTTGAACGGCGCTCCAAGTTGTCCCTGTACTCAAAGCTCTTGGTGAACACAGAGGACTTCTCAGACGTGTTTTTCATGCCGGAATCAAGCTTCCCAAACTTGTCCATGATGTCCCTCAGTCGACTCTTCTCCTTGTTGCCGTCAGCACCAGGCTCATCTCTCAAGAGCTCATCCAGGTTCTCGGACAGCCACTTCGCATCATCCATGTACTTGCTCTTGTTCCGCATCGCTTTCTGCAGAACAAGCAGCCACACATGATGAACATGACACAACACAGCTCTAGTGTAATCTGGACTTGACATATACCAACATCTGAGTAGTCTGGACATGACATATATCTGTGTAATCTGGACTTGACATGTATCTGTGTAATCTGGACATGACATATACCAGCATCTGTGTAATCTGGACATTACTTATACCCCCATCTGTGTAATCTGGACATGACATATACCAACAGCTGTGTAATCTGGACATGACATATCTGTGTAATCTGGACTTGACATGTATCTGCATAATCTGGACATGACATATACCAACATCTGTGTAATCTGGACATGACATATACCACCATCTGTGTAATCTGAACATGACATATACCAACAACTGTGTAATCTGGACATGACGTATATCAGTGAAATCTGGACATGACATGTATCTGCATAATCTGGACATGACATATACCAACATCTGTGTAATCTGGACATGACATATACCAACATCTGTGTAATCTGGACATGACATATACCAACATCTGTGTAATCTGGACAGGACATATACCACCATCTGTGTAATCTGAACATGACATATACCACCATCTGTGTAATCTGAACATGACATATACGAACATCTGTGTAATCTGGACGGGACATATGATGACATAATGCATGACAAAACTTGTGAAACTGACTGAGTATGGTTTTACGCTGTTTTTAGCAATATTCCAGCAACATCTAGGCGGGGGACACCAGAAATGGGCTTCACAAATTGTACCCATGTGGGGAATCGAAACCGGGCCTTCGGCGTGATGAGCGAACACTTTAACCACTAGGCCACCCCACTGCCCCAAAACTTGTGCAAACTGGACATGACATCATTATAAGGTCCAATGAGGACTATAGGATGTTGTGAACAGACCTTGATATGTATCTAGTCATGAAATCTTTAACTACATTAAATAAGTACTCATGGGTATTCTATTTGTGCTCTAGAATAAGGAAAATTCTAAAGGGGAGAATGGGAGTCAACGAGGTGTGGAGAGAGGCTTCAGGTAGGGGAGGGGATGACTGGTTTGAGGAAGGGGAGGGGATGACTCCCTTGAGGTAGGGGATGACAGGCTTGAGGTAGGGGAGGGGATGACAGGCTTGAGGTTGGGGAGGGGATGACAGGCTTGTAGGAGAGGGGATGACTAACTTGAGGCGAACAGAGAGAAATGAATGTTGGGGAAAATAGTTATGGGCTTGGAAAGAAGACATGAGAATTCTGTAGGCATGATTCACTAGAAGGGGGAAGAAGTTAAAAAGGGGTAAATGAGTGGAGGTGTTACTGCTTCAACTGTCACATTAGAAAGTGTAAAATGACACTGTATATCTTAATGAAGTAAGAATGTTAAGGATTCGGAGGAGGTGGTTTCTATGTCTATGTCTACTCTACCCATGCATTACCTTGAACTATTCCCAGGTTGCGTAAGACAACACATTGTACTGTTATATAACACAGCTCATGAGACTCATTAACAACAGGTAGGTAAAACAGGTTTTCACAATACAGTTTCAAAAACTGGTGCAATGTTACTGTGGAGGAATATATATAATTTCAACAATACTTCGAACTTCCGGAAATCCCATCCTCAACAATGGCAACCAAACACTCTGCGCATCACTCTGCCATGTTCTTTTATCCCCATGCATCCACCCATAATTCCACGTGCTACCCATACAATACAATACATCCACCCTAATTATCCCCCCCACTATCCCGTACATCCACCCTAAATATCCCACACATCCACCCCCACTATCCCGTACATCCACCCTAAATATCCCACACATCCACCCCACTATCCAGTACATCCACCCAAACTATCCCACACATCCCCACTATCCCAGCATCCACCCTAACTATCCCACACATCCCCCACTATCCCAGTGCACATCCACCCTAACTATCCCATACATCCACCCTAACTATCCCATATATCCACCCCCACTATCCCATACATCCACCCAAACTATCCCATATATCCATCCCCACTATCCCGTACATCCACCCTAAATATCCCACACATCCACCCCCACTATCCCACACATCCACCCAAACTATCCCACACATCCACCCCCACTAACTATCCAGCTCATCCACCCCCACTATCCCACACATCCACTGATTTCCCCATACACGTACCTGGAACTGGGCAAGCATCTCCTTGTACTCATCACTGGTGAGGTCCTCCTTCTGCATCTCCTTCATAAGTCCTTCCACATCCATGATCCAGCGACTCACTTCACCCAACCTGTCACAGCCAAGCAAGCAGTGTGTGTTAGGCAACATTTACCTTCCAATGTATGTTACACATGTACGCTCCACATGTATCCACCCAGAGACACCACATTAGAGGTAACCCTAACTCTCCCTCTACCAATCACACTCACTTTGTGTTGTAGTCCTTCCATCGTTGAGGGAGCTGCTTCAGCTGCTCGTGGGTGTTGTCTGAGATGGAGTGGAGACGTTTCCACCGCTGAAGGTGGTCATCGTACCGGTTCCTCAAGCTGCGTTCGTCCTGGGACAGCTCCAGCAGGTGTTTAGATATGGAGTCCATGCTGCCTAGGCACTTCTCACAGGTGGGGACTAGGTCACTCTCGTGGAACAGTTGCTGCACACAATAGAAACAGGCATCACTTACTGTACACAATAGACACAGGCATCACTAACTGCACACAATAGACACAGGCATCACTAACTGCACACAATAGACACAGGCATCACTAACTGCACACAATAGACACAGGCATCACTAACTGCACACAATAACACACACACACAGGCATCACTAACTGCACACATCACTAACTGCACACAATAGACACAGGCATCACTAACTGCACACAATAGACACAGGCATCACTAACTGCACAGGCATCACTAGACACAGGCATCACTTACTGCACACAATAGACACAGGCATCACTTACTGCACACAATAGACACAGGCATCACTAACTGCACACAATAGACACAGGCATCACTAACTGCACACAATAGACACAGGCATCACTTACTGCACACAATAGACACAGGCATCACTAACTGCACACAATAGACACAGGCATCACTAACTGCACACAATAGACACAGGCATCACTAACTGCACACAATAGACACAGGCATCACTTACTGCACACAATAGACACAGGCATCACTAACTGTACACAACAGACACAGGCATCACTTACTCTGTGTTTAAGCAAAGCGGCCTTGACATCCTGATTTCGAGCCAGCTGTTCCTGGTGTTGTTTGATGGATTTCTCTGCCGATGTCAACCTCTGGAGAAATTTGTCCTCTGGAACTGCAAACTCCAGCTTGAGCAGTTTAATTGGTGCATGGTAGTGTATATTCTGAAACACAAGGAAAAGGTATCTATATGTTTTGGTTTCATATTATTAACCATATGTCAGAACTGGTCTAGACTTGGTGGACTGGCCTCTTGATCAATGACAAGGTACTTCCATACAAAAAGTAGATATGTACCTAGTTGAGTACAAGCACAGTTACAGGGACCTGTACAGGGCAGAACAACACAAGGAAGGTTTTCCAACAGAGCCTACACTGTCGATCTCTGTTCCTTTATCCTCACACACCATTCCCGTCTCTCTTCGCAACGACATTCCTTCCTCCACCCAAGGCACCACCATATAGCTGTGGCATAAAACCAAACTCACTCACTAACTCACTCCACCTGTCCCTTACCTTCCACCGGTTCTCTATTGCTGTCATCTCTATTCTCAGCCCGGGCCTTGTCCTGCTCCTCCAGCTGTACAAGAATCTCCTCCCCGACACTCAGGTAGTCCTGCAGCATTCGCTGGTTTACTCTGTCAAAGAACAGTTTATGTTTGCGAATGAGGCTCTCCGGGTCATCCTCCTTATCTTCCAACACAGTCTCTGCATTGTCCATCCACTCAGACAAGGCATTCTGCTTCTGCTGAAGCAAGCGCCACAATCGTGCAAGATTCTCAAGACGCTTCTCCCAATTTTTAGCAGATGTGACACAGTTCTGGAATCTCATATTTACTGATTTCATAAGTTCATCTGCTGGAGTGAAGTCCACCGACTTCAGTTTACTCTTGGCATTGTTCACTTTGTTATATACTTTGTTCTTGCTTTCAAGAATAGATTTTTGGTAGGTGATCTCTGAGAAATATGCCTTGTGCTTCTCTAGCCTGGCTTCAGTAGCCTCTCCTGACCCGTCCAGTCTGTGAGTCTGCAGAAGTTGTTCTCCCTGCTCCAGCCAGCAGTTCAGATCAGTGATGCCAGTCTCCAGAGACTCCACATTGGGCAGGATGGCCTTGAGTGCCTTGCTCCGGTCAGGGAGCTCCTTCCTCAGCTTCAGAATGATTTCCTTTTGATCGTTGAGTGTCTTCAACATGTCATTGACTACATCCGAGGAGCTGTCCTTTACCAAGGATTGTGCCATCTTTGTTGTTGTCTTGAACACAGCCTCAATCTCCGCCACTTGGGAGCCAAGCACCTGCAAAACAAAGTCCAATAATCCATGAGGGAGATATTGAACAGCTTACTGCTGCAGGAGAAACTGAAATCATCTTCTCAGAATAAATGAGAAGACAACTTTCTGATAGTTTGAATCAATTTGGTTTTTATTTTAGTCAAACATATACCCTATTCTTGGAATGAAGAAGAAAGTGTTAACCACATCATGTCTATGAGGGTCATGACAGTTCGAGAGTCTGTGAGTCAGCTGCTAAGGACAGCCTGTCAGTTCTACCTCTGCATGTTAGTTACCTGTGGGAGGGAAGAGGGGTAGGGGTTTGTGAAACGAGTAACTTACATCAAGCTGCTGCAAGTGTTCCTTCAGGGCAGCGTGTACACATGGAATCTGTGGCCCCACTATTTCATCTGTATTCTGTAGCCAGCCCTTGATCTGGTGGATGCCCTCTGAGTACTCATTGCGAGCCCTGCCAATCACCTCCACCTGCTGGAAGTTGGTGAAGCTATCGGTGAGCTCTGTCTGGCGCCGGTTCAGCAGGGCCAGCGTCTGCCTCACCTCCTCCGCCACCTCAGGCCGGGTTGTTTCCATCAGGAAGTTTCCACTCTGGTTCAGTGACTGGTGCCTTTGCTCGTACTCAGCCATGTCCTCAAAGTAAAGCTGTTGGATAGTCATGAAATGGATGAATCTCACCAAGATGCTAGTAACGATTAGCAATGATATTAGTAATTGTGCTTGTTTAACGCAATTATCAGCAATATTATATATACATGATAGTAGTCTGTACATAATTCAGTCTGGACCATATAATCCAGTGATTGATGTCAAGAACATTGGATTAACACCCTAATCCACTGTCTAACAGCTGGCTGTCTATCTAATGGCTGTTTAACAACAGGCTGTTTAACTAATGGCTGTCTAACTAATGGGAGATAACCACCCACACAACTGGCTGTCTAACTAATGGGAGATAACCATCCACACAACTGGCTGTCTAACTAATGGGAGATAACCATCCAAAGAACTGAGCTGCAATGACATACAGTCCATTAAGTGAGCCTGATCCCCTAATCTAATTAGTTACTTCATACTAGGGTGCTATAGTCCCAGCAGGAATCCCCAATCTTCCTGTCACTGTGTGGATGCTGTTATGCACTGCAGTAGGAATATTCCATTGTATGACGGAAGCATGGTAAAAACAATATAATCTGCTCTAGACATGCAGTAATGGTGATAGAATCAAGACATCATGCACCCTGACCTGCTTCTCCTCAGGCGACCTCTGCATGATCTTCTCGCCTTCCGTCAGCCACACGGTCAGCACCTCTGCGCAGCTGTTGAACATCTTCCATGCATCCTGGACTTCCTCAAGACTCTTCCCTACACTGCGGATCTCCCCTGATGTCTTCTGCCACCGTTCGGTCACATTGCCAAGGAATTTTGTCAAGTCATTGACTTCAATTTGATCTGGAAAGAGATGAACATGCAGTGTTTAACTTGAACAATGGAACAGTAGATAAAATAGTGAGTGAGTGAGTTTAGTTTTACACCGCACTGAGCATATATTCCAGCTATGTGGCGGTGGTCAGTAAATAATCAAGTCTGGACCAGACAATCCAGGGATCAACAGCATCAGCATCAATCTACGCAATTGGGATACAATGACATGTGTCAAACCAGTCAGTGAGCCTGACCACCCAATCCCGTTGGTCACCTCTTACGACAATCATGGGTTACTGAAGACAAATTCTAGATGAAATAAGAAACCCATGAGGTATAGAAGCATGAATCAGCATCAGGCTGTGGTTACATCCAGGTCCAACCAATCCTCAGCAACTCACCTCCGCCATTGTTCTTGTAAGCGTCTGCCTTCTTCTTGGTGTCATCATGGGTCTTCTTGTAGTTGTCAAACAGCTGCCCATTCACAACAAAATCCTGCAAAGGAAAAGATTTGTCTGAATCATACAATCATGATCATTCATAAACTTTGTTAGAACAACCCAATAATCTTTCCTTTCATCACTGACCTAACCTGATGTTCAAGGAATACCACACTCCCTTTCACTGACCTGGTAATCTTCTGACATGGCTTCCACCTCCTCCAGCCGCCCATATTTTACTGTCCACAGTGCTGCCTTTTCTTCAGCTGCCAGTAAGTATGCCAGTAGGAGATACCGCACTTCCAAGTACTCCAAGCGGCGCTGTCTTCTCGGGGCACATTTCTCCACATTCACCATCCGCTTATGAAGTAAGTCCATATGAGGCGGGTGTAGAGACTCACCCTCATAGCGTCCTGCTTTCTTAATTTGTTGGAAGAACTGTTTCTGTGATTCTAAGTCTTTAAAAAATACTTTGTGTTCGCCTAACAAGTTGCCCATCTGCACAGCCATCTCCTCTGCTTCATCCACCTGCTGTTCCCTCTTCTCCAGCAGACGCTCGGCGTTGTACAGCCACTGACCAAACTGACCAAGGCGGCCAGGCAAACTGAGGTCCAGCTTCAGCAGCCAGCTGGGTCAAGTCCTCTGCCTCGCGCCACTTTGTGTCCAGCTTCTGCCAGTCAGACATGTTCAGCTTAGCAGCTTTCCCTGACAAAACTTTCTCGCCAATCTTCTTGTAAACTGGTTCTCGCTTGTCCATCTCAGATTTGAAAAGCAAATATTCCTGAAACAATAAAAGAAAACAAAAATTCAGATACTTGGTTCCTCTCAAGGCCCAGTCAGCTCCCTAACTTGTGTCAATGCCAGTCAGTGTCACCTCCAATAAACTTTCCTCTGTGTTTAACACAGAGCATGTTATTCAGGTGTTTACACTGTTACAAACTTTTGTGGGTTGCCAACTGATGGACATCTTGTCAATTGTTTTGGAACCTGAGGTCAACAAAAAGCTGTAGCGCGGTACCTTGAGTTCTGCCTGTCTGTCAGAGACAGGCTGCTGGGCTGCTCTGTCCAGGACGTCCTTGGCGTCCTGGTTCAGCCAGTTCATCAGGGCGCTGTATGCCTGCATCTCCTGGTCAGCTGTGTCCAGCTTTAGACTCGGGACGCCCTGGAACTGGAACATAAAGCAAGCAGGCTCATGAGGAGGACACTATCTGATTCTTGCCACACATATCTCCATCAATATGCAAAGTAACATGTTATCTGTGAGAATCGTGACAAAAATGTGACAGCGTGACGTGTGTGGATGAGAACCATGACAGCTAGTTTGTGTGGATGAGAACCATGACAGCTAGTTTGTGTGGATGAGAACCATGACAGCTAGTTTGTGTGAATGAGAACCATGACAGCTAGTTTTTGTAGATGAGAACCATGACAGCTAGTTTGTGTGGATGAGAACCATGACAGCTAGTTTGTGTTGACGACAACTGTGACAACAAGCTGCCATGTCACTTTAATGTGTCTTCTTGAAGAAACTTTCTTTTCTCATAACTTCCTACAGTAGTATATAGTTTGTATATCTGTACATTTGTGGTGAACAAGGTATGGTATTGTAGACAGCTACTCACATTGGCATCTCCAGCCTCAGGGTAAGCCTTCAGGATGGTGGCCACATACGTCATCAGAGATTTCTCATCGGGCTTCTCCACATCAACATCTGGAACCGCAAATAATGGACAAATACATCACTGCAATAACTTTCAGCAAATCTCAGTGAGATTAATCAGACTAAAATGCAGAGAATAACCTACAAATCAGAATTAATGATTGAAATTATCTGAAAATCCCATCATAACATGCAATGTCTTGTGGCACTACAAGTGTCCTGTGATGTGACAAGTGTCTGACCTTCAGGGTCAAGCAGTCGCGGAATGCCCAGCTCATTCTCAGCTGTGGAGAAGGCGTGCTCCAGGTTGATGCGGGCATTTTGCTTGCGAATTTCCTCCATATCCACCAGGTCAGGGCGGATATTGTGGATCATTGCATTGAAGGCCACTCCATCTCTCCAGCTCTTCCCAAAGTCTGTGACCTTCAGACCATATTTCCTGCAATGAATACACAGACATAAATCTCGTCACCACTCCCACTTCACAACGACATTCACCACCAACATTCCACCAAACATGATGTAGAATACCTGTCAGAAGTTCTTAGTTGCCTACCCATCAAGTCAATATATGCTGTGAACATTATTTCTGTAACAGCAACTCCCATCAATGACAGTAGATGCTTTATCATCAATATGATGTACTCAATAAGACGTCACCTAAATGTTGCCATTTCCATCTGATCACAACCGTGATCATCATTGTCGTTATGATTCTGCTGTTTACAGCTGTATGTGCAGGTGTGTCTGCAGGTGTGATGTCTGCAGGAGTGATGTCTGCAGGTGTGATGTCTGCAGGAGTGTCTGCCAGTGTGATGTCTGCAGGTGTGTCTGCCAGCGTGATGTCTGCAGGTGTGTCTGCCAGTGTGATGTCTGCAGGTGTCTGCCAGTGTGATGTCTGCCAGTGTGATGTCTGCAGGTGTGTCTGCCAGTGTGATGTCTGCAGGTGTGATGTCTGCAGGTGATGTCTGCCAGTGTGATGTCTGCAGGTGTGTCTGCCAGTGTGATGTCTGCAGGTGTGTCTGCCAGTGTGATGTCTGCAGGTGTGTCTGCCAGTGTGATGTCTGCAGGTGTAGTGTCTGCCAGTGTGATGTCTGCAGGAGTGTCTGCCAGTGTGATGTCTGCAGGTGTGTCTGCCAGTGTGATGTCTGCAGGTGTCTGCCAGTGTGATGTCTGCAGGTGTGTCTGCCAGTGTGATGTCTGCAGGTGTGTCTGCCAGTGTGATGTCTGCAGGAGTGTCTGTCAGCGTGATGTCTGCCAGTGTGATGTCTGCAGGAGTGTCTGCCAGTGTGATGTCTGCAGGAGTGTCTGCCAGTGTGATGTCTGCAGGAGTGCCTGCCAGTGTGATGTCTGCAGGAGAGACTGCCAGTGTGATGTCTGCAGGTGTGTCTGCCAGTGTGATGTCTGCAGGAGCGTCTGCCAGTGTGATGTCTGCAGGTGTGTCTGCCAGTGTGATGTCTGCAGGAGTGTCTGCCAGTGTGATGTCTGCAGGTGTGTCTGCCAGTGTGATGTCTGCAGGAGAGTCTGCCAGTGTGATGTCTGCAGGAGTGTCTGCCAGTGTGATGTCTGCAGGTGTGTCTGCCAGTGTGATGTCTGCAGGAGTGTCTGCCAGTGTGATGTCTGCAGGTGTGTCTGCCAGTGTGATGTCTGCAGGAGTGTCTGCCAGTGTGATGTCTGCAGGTGTGTCTGCCAGTGTGATGTCTGCAGGTGTGTCTGCCAGTGTGATGTCTGCCAGTGTGATGTCTGCAGGTGTGTCTGCCAGTGTGATGTCTGCAGGTGTGTCTGCCAGTGTGATGTCTGCAGGTGTGTCTGCCAGTGTGATGTCTGCAGGTGTGTCTGCCAGTGTGATGTCTGCAGGAGTGTCTGCCAGTGTGATGTCTGCAGGAGTGTCTGCCAGTGTGATGTCTGCAGGTGTGTCTGCCAGTGTGATGTCTGCAGGTGTGTCTGCCAGTGTGATGTCTGCAGGAGTGTCTGCCAGTGTGATGTCTGCAGGTGTGTCTGCCAGTGTGATGTCTGCAGGAGTGTCCGCCAGTGTGATGTCTGCAGGTGTGTCTGCCAGTGTGATGTCTGCCAGTGAGGTGTCTGCAGGTGTGTCTGCCAGTGTGATGTCTGCAGGAGTGTCTGCCAGTGTGATGTCTGCAGGTGTGTCTGCCAGTGTGATGTCTGCAGGTGTGTCTGCCAGTGTGATGTCTGCAGGTGTGTCTGCCAGGGGGCATCCACTTACTTGGCTAGTACGCTGTCTGCCCAAGCCAGTAGGCTCTGTTTCGGCAGTGTAGGTTTCTTCTTTTTGGACGGCCCATCACCGTCCATGTCTCCCATAGTTGGCACATTGGACATTGTCTCTTCAATCTGCACAGACATGAACATGTGATCAGCGGAATAACATTCAACACCACCCTCGAACCCTTCAGCATCCAACCTAACAAAGGAGTTATTCAACATCTTTGTCAGTGCCCCTAACCAGAGAGTCAGGAAAATTTCAAAATATTACCAAAAGCCAGCAGCCATTTCCAGTAGCACTTCTGGGTCACAGTGTCTATAATTACCATGGTTACACACCTAGTGGGGGGACTGTAGGGTTGCTGGGAATATTCCAGCCATATGACAACAGCCTCTAAATAATCAAGTCTGGACCAAACAATCCAATGACTGTGAGCAATGATGCATGTCATTGGCGTACAATAATATGCAGTCAACATGTCACCATATTTGGTCACTTGTCACCACCAGCACAGGTCACGGGAGACCTACTCTAACCTGAAATCTCCACAACAAACCTGGAAGTACAGGATGATGGTCCAGATGAGACCCAGGACAATGGAAGGCTTCCCATCTGCGATGTCAGTGGAGTTGATATTAACCATTTTGATCTGAAGACAGATAAATACAAGCCAGGTGACATTGTGACATTCTTTCACTCACACCGAGGTAGAAGATGTAGCTAATTAAGACACTGTAATGTTTAATCAAGGTGAGGTACAAAACAGGCAGATATATTGTCATGGCAACAGCAACTCACATTTTTCTTCGTGAGGAATGATAATGCTGTGGAAATGTTGCTGAGATGATGTGGTCGCTTGAGACGGGGACCTTTCTCCATTGGCTGGAACAGAAGCAGACACATGTACAGGGCACTGGTTGCCATGGATACATCACACATATCATACACTGGTTGCCATGGATACATCTTACATACAGGGCACTGGGGGGCATAGATACATCTTACACACAAGACACTGGTTGCCATAGATACATCTTACATACAGGACACTGGTGGCCATAGATACATCACACATATAATACACTGGTTGCCATAGATACATCACACATATAATACACTGGTTGCCATAGATACATCTTACATACAGGACCCTGGTGGCCATAGATACATCTTACATACTGGACACTGGTGGCCATAGATACATCTTACATACAGCACACTGGTGGCCATAGATACATCACACATATGGGGTACTGGCTGCCATAGATACATGAATACATAGATCGCATGTGCAGGTCAAAGGTTGCTATGGATACATGACACATACAGGACACTGGTTTCTGTAGATACATCACAAATATACATATCTGGTTACAAGATGGTTGACAAATGTGTTCAGAATGAATTTAAGTGTTCCTTCCAAACTAGTAGGAAAGTAGGGGAGTATTCAGCAGTAATCTCTTTGTGCTTTTCTATCCACTATTTTGCATCTTTCATCTTGATACACTGTTCATGATGTAGCCTAGTTATTCTACAATTTTCACAATTCTATTTTAAGTGATTATTATTATTTTCCAGTGACACAAAAGAAGGAAGTTCTAATATGGGCGAAGTATGACATTCTGTGACTCATTGTGCCCTGGCCCACTGTATTGTCCTATATATAACCTGGCATAATGATGGGTGGAGCAGATGCTCTGGCCCTTCACTTAAGAGTAGTCCTGAGGACTAATGAAACAAATTAGGAGCAGTTACAGCAACGATGCCAGTGGAGTACTACTTATCATCATCTCAATCAGACTTTGGTCAATCCTGAATACTGCTTCAATGTCTTCTAAATGAATAAGACCATTAGCATTATGTCGCGCTATTGTTATTGCATTTGATTCCAAGACAGAAACTGATTTAAACAAGTAAAGCTGAAGCAGATGTACGCCATTATAAGATCAATCATAAAGAAAGTTTTGGCTGCAACAAATACACCAAGAGGCAAATATGAGGTTTGTGATTATATAGTAACAATACGAACATTTATTCATGAATACTTTATGTTCAAAGGAATGAAAATAACAAATATGTCATGTAGTTGCTTGGTTGAAATATTTCAATGACATTTTCTGCAAAACATGAAGTTCTATACTGCAAACAATGCCACTTAGGCCTACTGACACTGCTGTAAGGGGCCTTGGCAAAATGAAACAAGTTATGCTACTGACACTGCTGTAAGGGGCCTTGGCAAAATGAAACAAGTTATGCTACTGACACTGCTGTAAGGGGCCTTGGCAAAATGAAACAAGTTATGCTACTGACACTGCTGTAAGGGGCCTTGGCAAAATGAAACAAGTTATGCTACTGACACTGCTGTAAGGGGCCTTGGCAAAATGAAACAAGTTATGCTACTGACACTGCTGTAAAGGGCCTTGTCAAAAAGTGAAACAAGTTATTGCTGAAACAAGCTACTACTCGACACTGCTGTAAGGGGCCTTGGCAAAATGAAACAAGTTATGCTACTGACACTGCTGCTAAGGGCCCTTGGCAAAATGAAACAAGTTATGCTACTGACACTGCTGTAAACAAGGGACACTTTGTAGCAAAATGAAACAAGTTATGCTACTGACACCGCTGTAAGGGCCTTGTCAAAATGAAACAAGTTATGCTACTGACACTGCTGCTTCTGTGAAGTTATGGACACTCGCCTTGGCAAAATGAAACAAGTTATGCTACTGACACTGCTGTAAGGGGCCTTATAAGCAAAATGAAACAAGTTATGCTACTGACACTGTAAGGGGCCTTGGCAAAATGCTGTAAGGGGCTTTGTCAAAATGAAACAAGTTATGCTTACTGACACTGCTGCTGTAACGCTTGGCAAAATGAAACAAGCTAAGGGTAAGGGCCTTGTCAAAATGAAACAAGTTATGCTACTGACACTGCTGTAAACAAGTTATGCTACTGACACTGCTGTAAGCCTTGGCAAAATGAAACAAGTTATGCTACTGACAGTGCTGTAAATGGGCTACTGACAGTGCTGTAAGGGGCCAAAATGAAACAAGTTATGCTACTGACAGTGCTGTAAGGCGCCTTGTCAAAATGAAACAAGTTATGCTATTGACACCGCCGGCAAATGAAACAAGTTATGCTACTGACATGCTGGCAAAAAATGAAACAAGTTATGCCACTGACACTGCTGTAAGGGGCCTTGTCAAAATGAAACAAGTTATGCTACCGACACTGCTGTAAGGGGCCAAGTTATGCTACTTGACAAAATGAAACAAGTTATGCTACTGACACTGCTGTAAACAAGGGCCTTGTCAAAATGAAACAAGTTATGCGCTGACACTGCTGTAAGGGGCCTTTGGCAAAATGAAACAAGTTATGCTTACTGACACTGCTGTAAAGGGCTTCATCAAAATGAAACAAGTCATGCTACTGACACTGCTGCTAAGGGGCCTTGGCAAAATGAAACAAGTTATGCTACTGACACAAAATGCTGTAAGGGCCTTGGTCAAAATGAAACAAGTTATGCTACTGACACCGCTGTGGCTGTTATGGGGCCTTGGCAAAATGAAACAAGTTATGCTACTGACACTGCTGTAAGGGGCCTTGGCAAAATGAAACAAGGTTATGCTACACTGACAGTGCTGTAAGGGGCCCTTTGTCAAAATGAAACAAGTTATGCTACTGACACTGCTGTAAGGGGCCTTGGCAAAATGAAACAAGTTATGCTACTGACACTGCTGTAAGGGGCCTTGGCAAAATGAAACAAGTTATGCTACTGACACTGCTGTAAGGGGCCTTGGCAAAATGAAACAAGTTATGCTACTGACACTGCTGTAAGGGGCCTTGGCAAAATGAAACAAGTTATGCTACTGACACTGCTGTAAGGGGCCTTGGCAAAATGAAACAAGTTATGCTACTGACACTGCTGTAAGGGGCCTTGGTCAAAATGAAACAAGGTATGCTACTGACAGCTGCTGTAAGGGGCCTTGGCCAAGTTATGCTCAAAATGAAACAAGTTATGCTACTGACACTGCTGTAAGGGGCCTTGGCAAAATGAAACAAGTTATGCTACTGACACTGCTGTAAGGGGCCTTGGCAAAATGAAACAAGTTATGCTACTGACACTGCTGTAAGGGGCCTTGGCAAAATGAAACAAAATGAAACAAGGAAACAAGTTATGCTACTGACACTGCTGTAAGGGGCCTTGGCAAAATGAAACAAGTTATGCTACTGACACTGCTGTAAGGGGCCTTGGCAAAATGAAACAAGTTATGCTACTGACACTGCTGTGGGCGCCAGCCTTGCTCAAAATGAAAAACAAGTTATGCTACTGACAGTGCTGTAAGGGGCCTTGGCAAAATGAAACAAGTTATGCTACTGACAGTGCTGTAAGGGGCCTTGGCAAAATGAAACAAGTTATGCTACTGACAGTGCTGTAAGGGGCCTTGGCAAAATGAAACAAGTTATGCTACTGACAGTGCTGTAAGGGGCCTTGGCAAAATGAAACAAGTTATGCTACTGACAGTGCTGTAAGGGGCCTTGGCAAAATGAAACAAGTTATGCTACTGTATTTTGCACAACTCATTAAGATAAACAAGAGTCATCAGAAGATGACATATGCCCCCGGCCCCCACATATTTTAAAAAACAAATCATCTGACAGTTACTTAAAGTCCAGCTTGACTTTTTTCTAAACTATGTCCAAATCGTTTCCATGGAAATCATGAGAAATATAAATGCCAAATATCTGTAAATAGCAAAAAAGGCACCATTTCAAAATTTGCCTAATATATCTGCCAAGTTCTGTTAAAAGATACTGAACGCTTTTCGAGTTGTGCACCGGAAATGAAGCCCACCCCTCCCTTTTGGGGCTAAGTCCTAATCGTTTCCATGGAAACCGGGAAAAATAAAAATGCCAAAAATCTGCAAATAGCAAAAGGCACCACTTAAGGTTCTGTTTGATATATCTACCAAGTTTTGTTGAAAAAATATTGCACGGTTTTTGAGTTATGCTCTGAAACAAAATGATTGATTGGACGGACGGACGAGGGGACTATATCCCTCCGCATTAGATGCCGGGGATAAAACAAACTAGTCCCAAGTAAAAACAATTTCTCTTTAAAAATACTCTTAAATATTTGATTCTAGTGACCATGATTAAAGACTTGAATTCAATGGGTTGCGGTGTACGCCATACTTCGATTTGATTCACCAAATATGCATGTGAATCGCAACATGTCTACCAAAAAATCAAACATAATTAAAACACAGTTATCACTTCTTCATGACATATAATATGCATTGCTGATTATGAAAAACATATTAACAAAATTATAAGCCGCGATAATCGCAAATCAAAAAGTGCAATATTTTGTACTTGGGTTTACCTCCCTCAAACGGCTTGCAGCCGGGATACCAACCCAGTCAGAGCTGGTGGGTGTGCACTCAAGTGTAACGGCTGGTTCATTAGCAGATGCTGCCTTCACGCTCATTGTGTGTGTATATAGAGATGTTGGGTTTTGTAAATACATGCTCATTTTTGTGTATAACATTTTGCAATCAACAGACATCATAACATGTCATGTGTTCAAGTATCACACCTGCCTGTCTGTGTAATTACATAATGTGACAGAGACTCTAACTTCGTGGGCCATAAATCAATGGCGCGCTTTGTTTATGGTGTATAGCCTGATTGGTGTTAAGTTCAAATTGCATGTGGTCAGTGATCGCAGTTGTGTATTGAATATTGTCATTAGCAGACAGGCAGGCAGTGACACACAGGTGTCAATAAACAAGACATTGAGTTTTATTCAGACAGCTATTGATATCTATATCACAGTTAGAAATTGTGTCAACGCTAAATAATGACATTGCTTTGGCATCTAACTGAGAAAGTGATTCGCAAGAAGAACGTGGTGGTGAAATAGACAAATGAAATTATATAAACAGTTTATTTACTGTCATAACATATAAAAAGCTCTCGTGCCTGTGAGATATCAACAAAACATTATGAAAATAGCTCAAACTAAAGCCTTCTCCGAAAGTATTCACTTGTGACAGCCCGCCCAAGTTGCGCTTTAACCCATTTCACTCGCGCGATCGCATAGCGAGCCGAGCCCAGCTGTTGAAACCCGTATTCCCCAGAAAAGTCGGGCTTAAAAAATTAGTGAAACGCTTGAACTCCGATTTCGCATGCTTTTTTTCATCGCTATTTTTCAACTTTATAAGTTGAATTTGCATTTTATGACGCTTTGTTTCGTAAGTCCATACCGAAGGTATCAGAATCTGCAAAGTTGTGGTTTTACGTTGCATGTGACCTTTAATAAAACAAATCAGGACAGATTCTCAGGACTTTTTCATTACATAATAACCTAGGCATGGTTTATCTGAACTCCAGCTAGAAGACCACCATCAACAGGTCCATGTATTCCTGTGTATGTGCTCAAGGCAAGGTCATATACCTACACAAGAATATCCAACACATACATATACACATAAAACCATGGCAACAACATTTGAGATAGCATATACTGAAAATCATGTCCGCTGTAAAATATAACTTGCAACTTGGAACCAACTCAGTAAGAGACCTGGCCATGTTTGACCTTGAGGTGCATATCACTGGAGAGATTAGTCAACGCTAACCTTGTGGTACTGCCATTACTTCTACACTGTGTCCTTGAAACTAAACTACACACAAGTGTTTCTATGGATTCTATTATCAAACAATCTAACAACTCATAAGTCACGAAAAGAAAGCATGTAATTCTAATAGAGTAAGAAACACATTGGACTGATTTAACAAGTTATATCTGCATCTCCCAAGGTTATAATACACACAAGGTGAATGGTTTATTGAACACAAGTTATAGTACACACAAGGTGGATGGTTTGTTGAACACAAGTTATAGTACACACAAGGTGGATGGTTTATTGAACATAAGGTAGATGGTGTACTGAACACAATATATATTACACATAAAAGGTAGACAGTTTACTGAACACAGAATGGGGTTATCAGAACAATCATTAATCCCCCTTAAGTCGGTCATTTGGTTGGAATGGGCAGGTGGGGGTATGTGATTAAACCTGAGCGGGACGAGGTGGTGGGGGAGCTGGAATGAAGTGAAGTGAGTCGTGATTTGTCACAATCAATAGCCATGGACCTGATATCAGAGATCAAGTTTCTCTACGTGATTATGTACCCCTCTCAATCTGGCCTCTGGCAACGTGCCAACCCACTCCATGCACACTAAATCTCAGTGATTTCATGCCACACAAAACAATGTCTGCTATCTGGTTTCCAGTTGTCTGCAGGAGAGTGGTGGAAATCCAGGTATGTGGCCCGGGTGCTGTAGACTATCTGACAGATCGCCCCACACCACGTACCCAGCCGCCACAGCAGTGACGAGATAAGACCTGTCTTCTCCAGGGCGGGAAACCATCTCTGGGACATTTAATAATTAAATGACTGAAGGAGACTGTGTCCCTTCATTGATTAATCTGCTTGTCTGCTAATGTCTCCCCACATCAGTAATTACTGTAACTAGGTGACACTTACAGTCCTGGAACACTCAATCATTCCACCATCTTCCAGGCATCATGCGGAGGACAAGTCTTATTGACTACCAAATACCTGATTAAAATATCACTACATCTAATTTGCCAGCCAAAGTTTCTGTAAGTAGGAACAGACAGGTATCTGCCTGTTTCAAGCAGCAAAATAACTGCACACTGACACTGAAAAATGTGTGCATGTGTTTGTGAGCATATGCTTGTTGTATGCATACCTGTGTAAGTGGTTTTGGTTTGTCTACCAGCACAATGAAATTCATGCTCACCCATTAATTCATTATGTCCATGAAGCATTTTGAGTCTGGGCTGGGAAACCCAGTAACTAGGAGGTAGATCGGACACCCAAACCTGATCAATTCTTATAATAAGTATGAGTCCCATATCCGTGAAACACACTGACATCAATAACCTGAGTTTAATCCTTCAGTTACACAGCAGGGCCTGTACATGTAGTATGGAGGCTACTTTGTCAATACATGTCAGTATCTTCATAACTCTAATCCATTTGTCAGTTGACTCTCTCTTACATAAAACCAACAGTTCACTCAGGCATACAAGCCTCTCTTTGTTGCGGCATACACTAACAATAAACATGCCTTTACCCTGTTTACATGCCTAACCAGTTACAGTAATCCTCTGCTACGTGTCATGAACGGTCATTATTGCACTGGTCTCCCACTAGCAGACACTGGGACACATCTTGTCAGATGTATTACGGGACACTGAGACACATCTTGTCAGATGTATTATGGGACACTGAGACACATCTAGTCAGATGTATTATGGGACACTGAGACACATCTTGTCAGATGTATTACGGGACACTGAGACACATCTAGTCAGATGTATTATGGGACACTGAGACACATCTAGTCAGATGTATTATGGGACACTGAGACACATCTAGTCAGATGTATTATGGGACACTGAGACACATCTAGTAAGATGTATTATGGGACATCTAGTCAGATATCTGCAAAATAAGGTTCAGTCTGGATTTGAAGTGGAACACAATTTGAAGGTTTAATGATTACAAGCATGCTTAGCTGCTAAGCGACTGACGTACTGGAGTTTTGAGACACATCTAGTATTCCAGCAATATCAGTTATGGGACATCTAGTCAGATCTGCAAAACATACAGTGTCAGTCTGGGGAATTTGAAGTGGTCTTCAATGTTGAAGGTTTAATGATTACAACCATGCCCAGCTGCTAAGCGAGGTATTTGAGACACATCTTGTGCTTTGTTATGTTTCCTAAGTGTTTCAGTTACCACAGTGTCACATGGCTCAGGCATACATTGTTGGAGGGTTGGAGACAAGATGGCACACTCAATACACACCAGTTTCTCCCCTGATAGCACCTCCAGTAGACACAGAAGCGCCACTCCATCTTTAATCTCTTCAAACAAGTTGTCAACTTTCAATGGTTGGTCCCTCTGCAACAAACACAGTTTCACAATTTTAGCATAACAAGTGAACAGGAAGACACACCACGTGTAAAGTCTACAGCATCCACTTGTAACGTAAACAAGACATTGACCCTCAGATGAGGAGCTGTACTTGCCTAAATGACCAGGGCCCCGTTCCTCAAAGCGATCGTAGCGCTAAGATGATCGTAACTCCCATACTCTAACATAGACTTACGACAGACTGAGCGCTACGATCGCTTTTGAGGAACGGGCCCTGACTGTAAGCAACTGTAGACTATATGCCCCTACAGCAACTGAAGACCCCAAACAGCCATAACGAAACCTAGGGACCTCAAAAAGCTGTAACAGTGAATGGAGGCACTGTACAGACATTACACTGAGCGAGTGAGTGTGGGTATGTGCCGCATTTAGCAATATTCCAGCAATATCATGACAGGGACACCAGTCCCCCAATTACAGTGACTGGAGTGAGTGAGTGAGCTCAGTTTTACGCCGCACTCAGCAATATTCCAGCTATATGGTGGCGGTCTGTAAATAATCGAGTCTGGACCAGACAATTCAGTGATCACCAACATGAGCATCGATCTGCCCAATTGGGAACCGATGACATGTGTCAACCAAGTCAGCGAGCCTGACAACTCGATCCCGTTAGTCGCCTCTTACGACAAGCATGGGTTATTGAAGATCAATATTCTAACCCGGACCTACATGGGTCACAGTGACTGGAGACCCAGTATAGCCATTACAGTGACTGGAGACCCTACATAGCCATTACAGTGACTGGACGCTTCATATACCCATTACAGTGACTGGAGACCTTACATAGCCATTACAGTGACTGGAGACCCTGAATGGCCCCTGGAGACCTACAATAGACATGACAGTGCCTGGAGACCCTACATAGCCATTACCAGTGACTGGAGACTCCATATAGCAACAATGGCCCTTGGAGACCTACAATGGACAGAGACCTCCTATATAGCCACAATAGACATTACAGTGCCTGAAGACCTCATATAGCCACAATGGCCCCTGGAGACCTACAATAGACATTACAGTGCCTGGAGACCTCATATAGCCACAATAGCCCCTGGAGACCTACAATAGACATTACAGTGCCTGGAGACCTCATATAGCCACAATAGCCCCTGGAGACCTACAATAGACATTACAGTGCCTGGAGACCTCATATAGCCACAATAGCCCTAGAGACCTACAATAGACATTACAGTGCCTGAGACCTCATATAGCCACAATAGCCCTGGAGACCTACAATGCCTGCATTACAGTGCCCCTGAAGGTTATGGTTCCACAATAGCCCCCTACAATAGACATCCTCATAGCGCCATACCAAAATGACATTACAGTGCCTGGTACTTGTTGGTCCACTGCCTGGAGACCGGCATTAATGTTACAGCCTGGAGATCAAGGACTGGTCGGAGACGAGTCAGTATAATGTGTCTGTGCCTGGAGACTTCATTCCATGCCTTCAATAGCATTACAGTGCCTGGTATCCTCAGTGGGCTAGCACTATAAAACCAGTGCCTGACCTCTGGGCTAGTAGCCCAAGCATAGACATTACAGTGCCTGGAGACCTCATATACCACAATAGCCCCTAGCACGCCATAGCCATTGCATGGAGACCTCCTATATTCTCAAACACGACAGTGCCTAAACCCAATTCCACCACCACCACCATCATATAGCCACAATAGCCCCTGGAGACCTACAATAGACATTACAGTGCCAGGAGACCTCATATAGCCACAATAGCCCCTAGAGACCTACAATAGACATTACAGTGCCAGGAGACCTCATAGAGCCACAATAGCCCATAGGGACCTACAATAGACATTACAGTGCCTGGAGACCTCATATACCCACAATAGCCCCTGGAGACCTACAATAGACATTACAGTGCCTGGAGACCTCATATAGCCACAATAGCCCCTGGAGACCTACAATAGACATTACAGTGCCTGGAGACCTCATATATATAGCCACAATAGCCCCTAGAGACCTACAATAGACATTACAGTGCCTGGAGACCTCATATAGCCACAATAGCCCCTAGAGACCTACAATAGACATTACAGTGCCTGGCCCCCAGACCTCATATAGCCACAATAGCCCCTAGAGACCTACAATAGACATTACAGTGCCAGGAGACCTCATATAGCCACAATAGCCCCTAGAGACCTACAATAGACATTACAGTGCCTGGAGACCTCATATAGCCACAATAGCCCCTGGAAACCTACAATAGACATTACAGTGCCTGGAGACTTCATACAGCAATCACTGTGATAAGAGGCCCCATACAGCTTCGACATCACCATAAACCCATGAAAATGCAGGATTGGGAAAGTGTGAAAGGTACAGGTGTCCGCCCCCCCCTGGATACTTCTATGACAATGATTGAGTGATGAGAGGAATAATAGACCAGTACCTGATTGATGACTGTAGGTAATTGTACCATTGATTTATTCAGAACACATCCATACCAACATCTACTCTCTGTCAAAGAGGCTTCCTTTCAGTCCAACATCAATAAATACCTGGCCTCGTTCTCCAACAGAACTGTTCAGCGCTGAATCATTGACAATCAATACTGTAATCCCGGACTGCTAATTACAGTAGACGGCCCCCTGAACACTGGCAATCCTACACCAGGTATCACAGGACATGGAAACTACTTCACATATTCTACCTGAACTGAGGACTTCCTAACACCATCGGTTTACAACTGATCCTAATCATTAGTGTCGCCATTAGGAAAGCTGACAATTAGTCCCATAGCAAAAAGCATATGACTGACAAATCAGGAACACTGTAGGCAGGTATTTCATTGCAGGTAGTTGCAGGAATCAATAAGTCATTCACACAGGATCAGATACTCCTACACTGGGGTGTGAACCTCTCCTGAGGCAACATTATCATGCAAAACAATTATATATGTTTTTTATGTTGATGTCTTTAAATATCTATAAAAGTTTTACCATAACAAATCGAACATGTGAAAATGTACACTTCCAGTGAACATCAACGGTGCTCAACTATGAAGGATTCTGTGAGTGTTTTGTCAATGCTACTCACCTGTCGGAGGTATGTGTTCATCCAGTTGGTGAAGGTTTTCTTCTGTACCCTCTCCTGCTCATCTGAAACAAAGGAGAGCAGCATGACAATATGATCAAACACCATGTCATCAACAGTATGACAATATGATCAAACACCATGTCATCAACAGCATGACAATATCATCAAACACCATCTCATCAACAGCATGACAATATGATCAAACACCATGTCATCAACAGCATGACAATATCATCAAACACCATCTCATCAACAGCATGACAATATCATCAAACACCATGTCATCAACAGCATGACAATATGATCAAACACCATGTCATCAACAGTATGACAATATGATCAAACACCATCTCATCAACAGCATGACAATATCATCAAACACCATGTCATCAACAGTATGACAATATGATCAAACACCATCTCATCAACAGCATGACAATATGATCAAACACCATCTCATCAACAGCATGACAATATGATAAAATACCATGTCATCAACAGCATGACAATATCATCAAACACCATGTCATCAACAGCATGACAATATCATCAAACACCATGTCATCAACAGCATGACAATGTCATCAAACACCATGTCATCAACAGCATGACAATATCATCAAACACCATGTCATCAACAGTATGACAATATCATCAAACACCATGTCATCAACAGCATGACAATATCATCAAACACCATGTCATCAACAGTATGACAATATGATCAAACACCATCTAATCAACAGCATGACAATATGATCAAACACCATGTCATCAACAGCATGACGATATGATCAAACACCATCTCAACAGCATGACAATATGATCAAACACCATGTCATCAACAGCATGACAATATCATCAAACACCATGTCATCAACAGCATGACAATATGATCAAACACCATCTCATCAACAGCATGACAATATCATCAAACACCATGTCATCAACAGCATGACAATATCATCAAACACCATCTCATCAACAGCATGACAATATTATCAAACACCATCTCATCAACAGCATGACAATATTATCAAACACCATCTCATCAACAGCATGACAATACTATCAAAACACCATCTCATCAACAGCATGACAATATCATCAAACACCATCTCATCAACAGCATGACAATATCATCAAACACCATCTCATCAACAGCATGACAATATTATCAAACACCATCTCATCAACAGCATGACAATACTATCAAAACATCATCTCATCAACAGAATGACAATATTATCAAACACCATCTCATCAACAGCAGTCCAACTTTCCCTTGTTACACTAGCAGGTCCCAATGCAAACATCCCTACAAAGTATTATGTATGTTGAAATCAAAGGTTTTTAACTTTCACAATTTGCCACTAAATGTTTTATTTCATATTGTTGTTTGGTACAGAAATTTGGGGATTCCACCCTGCACTTAATATTAAACAAGTTCATGATACATTTTGCATAGAATGTATGCACCTTGGTAGGTTTGTGCCAAGTATTATAGCCAGAGGTGAAATTGGAAGGCATCACCCTTGACATCAGTCCCCAATACAAGCATCACCCTTGACATCAGTCCCCAATACAAGCATCACCCTTGACATCAGTCCCCAATACAGACATCACCCTTGACATCAGTCCCCAATACAAGCATCACCCTTGACATCAGTCCCCAATACAAGCATCACCCTTGACATCAGTCCCCAATACAGAGCATCACCCTTGACATCAGTCCCCAATACAGACATCACCCTTGACATCAGTCCCCAATACAGACATCACCCTTGACATCAGTCCCCAATACAAGCATCACCCTTGACATCAGTCCCCAATACAAGCATCACCCTTGACATCAGTCCCCCCAATACACAAGCATCACCCTTGACATCAGTCCCCAATACAGACATCACCCTTGACATCAGTCCCCAATACATCAGACATCACCCCAATACAAGCATCACCCTTGACATCAGTCCCCAATACAGGCAGACATCACCCTTCACCCCTTGACATCAGTCCCCAATACAAGCATCACCCTTGACATCAGTCCCCAATACAGACATCACCCTTGACATCAGTCCCCAATACAAGCATCACCCTTGACATCAGTCCCAATACAGACATCACCCTTGACATCAGTCCCCAATACAAGCATCACCCTTGACATCAGTCCCCAATACAAGCATCACCCTTGACATCAGTCCCCAATACAGACATCACCCTTGACATCAGTCCCCAATACAGACATCACCCTTGACATCAGTCCCCAATACAGACATCACCCTTGACATCAGTCCCCAATACAGACATCACCCTTGACATCAGTCCCCAATACAGACATCACCCTTGACATCAGTCCCCAATACAAGCATCACCCTTGACATCAGTCCCCAATACAAGCATCACCCTTGACATCAGTCCCCAATACAGGCATCACCCTTGACATCAGTCCCCAATACAAGCATCACCCTTGACATCAGTCCCCAAAACAAGCATCACCCTTGACATCAGTCCCCAATACAGGCATCACCCTTGACATCAGTCCCCAATACAAGCATCACCCTTGACATCAGTCCCCAATACAAGACATCACCCTTGACATCAGTCCCAATACAGACATCACCCTTGACATCAGTCCCAATACAGACATCAGTCCCCAATACACATCACCCTTGACATCAGTCCCAATACAAGCATCACCCTTGACATCAGTCCCCAATACAAGCATCACCCTTGACATCAGTCCCCAATACAAGCATCACCCTTGACATCAGTCCCCAATACAAGCATCACCCTTGACATCAGTCCCAATACAGACATCACCCTTGACATCAGTCCCCAATTGACATCAGTCCCCAATACAAAGCATCACCCTTGACATCAGTCCCCAATACAGACATCACCCTTGACATCAGTCCCAATACAACATCAGTATACAAGCATCACCCTTGACATCAGTCCCAAGCATCAATACAAGCATCACCCTTGACATCAGTCCCCAATACAGACATCACCCTTGACATCAGTCCCCAATACAAGCATCACCCTTGACATCAGTCCCCAATACAAGCATCACCCTTGACATCAGTCCCCAATACAAGCATCACCCTTGACATCAGTCCCCAATACAGGCATCACCCTTGACATCAGTCCCAATATACAGACATCACCCTTGACATCAGTCCCAATACAGACATCACCCTTGACATCAGTCCCCAATACAGACATCACCCTTGACATCAGTCCCCAATACAGACATCACCCTTGACATCAGTCCCCAATACAAGCATCACCCTTGACATCAGTCCCCAATACAGACATCACCCTTGACATCAGTCCCCAATACAAGCATCACCCTTGACATCAGTCCCCAATACAATATCACCCTTGACATCAGTCCCCATCACCATCACCCTTGACATCAGTCCCCAATACAAGCATCACCCTTGACATCAGTCCCCAATACAAGCATCACCCTTGACATCAGTCCCTTGCATCACCCTTGACATCAGTCCCCAATACAAGCATCACCCTTGACATCAGTCCCCAATACAAGCATCACCCTTGACATCAGTCCCCAATACAAGCATCACCCTTGACATCAGTCCCCAATACAAGCATCACCCTTGACATCAGTCCCCAATACAAGCATCACCCTTGACATCAGTCCCCAATACAAGCATCACCCTTGACATCAGTCCCCAATACAGACATCACCCTTGACATCAGTCCCCAATACAAGCATCACCCTTGACATCAGTCCCCAATCACCCTTGACATCAGTCCCCAATACATCACCCTTGACATCAGTCCCCAATACAAGCATCACCCTTGACATCAGTCCCCAATAATACAGACATCACCCTTCACCCTTGACATCAGTCCCCAATACATCACCCTTGTCAGTCCCAATACAGACATCACCCTTGACATCAGTCCCCAATACAAGCATCACCCTTGACATCAGTCCCCAATACAGACATCACCCTTGACATCAGTCCCCAATACAGACATCACCCTTGACATCAGTCCCCAATACAGACATCACCCTTGACATCAGTCCCCAATACAGACATCACCCTTGACATCATATTAATATTCAGCAGCCAACCTGACCACTCAATCCCCATCATTACAAAGGCTTACTATAGTGACACAATTTAAAAACCTATTTGTCAGAATGACCACAAAAAATTAAATAAATTGTTCTAGGTATTAAGAGATGAGGTGAGCAAAGACAATAATATATTTATTTCAAAACATACTATAAAACTATTGTCTTGTCATTATTTTCAGTTCATTGTGCATTTTGTTGTTGTATTATGTGTTTCAGTATACATTCACATTGACAACGGATCACAATGACCCAACTGCTGACGACAGGTCACGATGACCTTACAACTGATAACAGGTCATGATGACCAAACTACTTCAATCACTGGATGCTACTGTGATGATGGGAGGATAACATCTTGTAACACCTTTCAGTATGAGGTGATCAGGATAACAGATGCGCCCAATACAGGCACACTATCTACTGGACCGCAGCGGCGGCAAGTGACAACAGAGGCGGCAAGTGACAACAGTGGCGGCAAGTGACAACAGAGGCGGCAATGACCCAGCTACTGGAAACAGGGAAGCAATGACCCAGATACTAACAGAAAATGCAGTGACTGGCAATGACTACCCATAACACTGGCACACGGCAACAAAGTATGTTTGCAGTATGTATACAGTAGCGTTTTCTGTGTGGAAACAACTGAGTTATCTGCAACAACAGGCAGTGATGTGTCAATATACTTCACATACACTTCCAAATGGGTCAAAGAAATCTGAATCTTTAAATCCATGGAACTATAAGGATTCACACAATCAGAGTTGGTGGCATGAATCATGGATTGACTTTTCAGCCAACAATGGTGGATGTTCCATCCACTCGACCCTGCCCAACCTGCTCACCACCTGGTCCCCACCTGACCCTGCTGCTGTTACCTGGGGCCGATGTAGCTATCATTGTACTAACACAAGGTGCTCTACAACCCACCTGAATCTGTGAGGATGGTGTGAGGCTGGAGTTGGGGTACAGACTCCATCACGTCAATGTAGAAGCTATATGTGTTTCCTCTGCCTCCACAAATGTCAGTGGGTATATGTTTACATGTGGCTATAGATAGACCAGCTCCGGATGCCAACGAGGGGTGGAGAGACACAGCTTCAATACAACAGGTTCCCCCCAATGCTAGTCACAACCTGATGCAAACCTCTAAATGAAAGACCAAACAAAACCTGTATGATGCTCCATCCAGGAGTGTTTACTCCACAAACATTACATGAATCTGTGAGCAGGTCTGCATCATAGAGGCCTGGGATAGTGATGGAGAAAGAGGTCCTACAGATGGCTTACAGACCACCAGGACCAGGGACTTCACACAACTGGTTTACAACACACTTACAGGTAATCTCTTAACTTAATCATCAAGAACATTGTGTGATTCAGTTATAGAAGCTCAGTAACAACTGTTCCCTGAACATTAAATGTGAACTAGAAAATACTCATTGAACAGATGAGGCAAACTGTTTTATTACTATCCTGGTCCCTCCATGGGTGATGTCGCAATAGACGTTAGAGGTCAGCTGAGGGTGGGGTAATGCTGATGTTGAACAACAGGGCAGATATGTGAGCATCTAACCCAAGAGGAAAAGTGAAATGTGGAGGCAGGAGGGCTTTTTCATCAGCAATTAATCATCCACTGCAGTTAAAGGGGCATCACATTTCCCATGTGAGGGTGAGCCTGGTGCTGCAGGCAGGTCTCAGAACACAACCCTGTCTAACAATAGCAACAATGGACGCAGCTACTTTCTGACACATGTGCTAAGCAGTTGCAGATAAAACTCCACCCTGCTCTGAATGTTGAATGTCAGGAATCATGCACCAGGGTTTCAGGCAAACTCTTCTCCAATGAAGCCAGTCTAATGTCCTCATGTTCCACTGCATCACCCACCTCACTGCGGCTCATGGCTAATGTAATGGAGAGTTTTTGCTTTATTTCTATTAGTGATATATTTCCAGACAGTAAACATTAAGTAGAGTGACAACTGTAAACATGACTTCTTTGAGAGACATCTAGAAGTTGGAGCAGTAAGGAAGGATAACAATATATGGATGAACAGTAAACATGGCATGTGACATGTCAGCTATGTACAACACATGTGACATGTGAGCGATGTACAACACAAGTAAACAGGGCATGTGACATGTCAGCTATGTACAACACAAGTAAACAGGACATGTGACATGTGAGCATGTGTACAACACAAGTAAACATGGCAGGTGACATGTGAGCAGTGTACAACACAAGTAAACAGGGCATGTGACATGTGAGCTATGTACAACACAAGTAAACAGGGCATGTGACAAGTAAACATGGCATGTGACATGTCAGCGATGTACAACACAAGTAAACATGGCATGTGACATGTGACAGTGTACAACACAAGTAAACATGGCAGGTGACATGTGAGCAGTGTACAACACAAGTAAACATGGCATGTGACATGTCAGCTATGTACATCACAAGTAAACATGGCATGTGACATGTCAGCTATGTACAACACATGTGACATGTCAGCTATGTACAACACAAGTAAACATGGCATGTGACATGTCAGCTATGTACAACACAAGTAAACATGGCATGTGACATGTCAGCTATGTACATCACAAGTAAACATGGCATGTGACATGTGAGTGGTGTACAACACAAGTAAACATGGTATGTGACATGTCAGTGGTGTACATATCAACATGATTTCTATGAGGACAAGCAAGTCAATCATCACTGATAATGGCCATGAAAGCAGGCTTGTGATGCCCATAAAAGGCCAATCTCGCCGCTGATCAATCCACACCTACAAAGCCTGCGTCTAAGATAATTAATCTATTAATGGGACTCTAGCCTGGCTGTCTTCACAGACAATGCGGGGGATATTGATTCACAGACAAAGCAGAATCCCAACTTGGGACACTTTAGAGCAACTTGGCTGTTAGAGACTTTCCACTTCTGCCTGAAAGCTAAATGATTAACAACTTCTGAAATGCTCCAACAATCAGATGCTCCTGAGTATATGCCTGTTCTATATAATGATATAAAACCAATCACATTCTCAAATACTGTCATCACAAATGTTGTGGAACTAATTGAAATATTTTATCAGTTATCACTGAGCTGATGTCCAAAGCTGGTGTATGTATGAGTTTTCAATGCATGGATGTCCACTACCTTGTAAAGCCAGTGTATATATCAGTTATCACTGAGCTGATGTCCACAGCTGGTGTATGTATGAGTTTTCACTGCATGGATGTCCACAGTCTACCAAAGCCAGTGTATATATCAGTAATCACTGAGCTGATGTCTACAGCTGGTGTATGTATGAGTTTTCACTGCATGGATGTCCACTACCTTGTAAAGCCAGTGTATATATCAGTTATCACTGAGCTGATGTCCACAGCTGGTGTATGTATGAGTTTTCACTGCATGGATGTCCACAGTCTACCAAAGCCAGTGTATATATTGGTTATCACTGAGCTGATGTCCACAGCTGGTGTATGTATGAGTTTTCACTGCATGGATGTCCACAGTCTACCAAAGCCAGTGTATATATCAGTAATCACTGAGCTGATGTCCACAGCTGGTGTATGTATGAGTTTTCACTGCATGGATGTCCACAGTCTACCAAAGCCAGTGTATATATCAGTAATCACTGAGCTGATGTCTACAGCTGGTGTATGTATGAGTTTTCACTGCATAAATGTCCACTACCTTGTAAAGCCAGTGTATATATCAGTTATCACTGAGCTGATGTCCACAGCTGGTGTATGTTCGGTGGGTTTTTTTTACTGCATGGATGTCCACAGTCTACCAAAGCCAGTGTATATATCAGTAATCACTGAGCTGATGTCCACAGCTGGTGTATGTATGAGTTTTCACTGCATGGATGTCCACAGTCTACCAAAGCCAGTGTATATATCAGTAATCACTGAGCTGATGTCCACAGCTGGTGTATGTATGAGTTTTCACTGCATGGATGTCCACAGTCTACCAAAGCCAGTGTATATATCAGTAATCACTGAGCTGATGTCCACAGCTGGTGTATGTATGAGTTTTCACTGCATGGATGTCCACAGTCTACCAAAGCCAGTGTATATATCAGTAATCACTGAGCTGATGTCCACAGCTGGTGTATGTATGAGTTTTCACTGCATGGATGTCCACAGTCTACCAAAGCCAGTGTATATATCAGTAATCACTGAGCTGATGTCTACAGCTGGTGTATGTATGAGTTTTCACTGCATGGATGTCCACTACCTTGTAAAGCCAGTGTATATATCAGTTATCACTGAGCTGATGTCCACAGCTGGTGTATGTATGAGTTTTCACTGCATGGATGTCCACAGTCTACCAAAGCCAGTGTATATATCAGTAATCACTGAGCTGATGTCCACAGCTGGTGTATGTATGAGTTTTCACTGCTCGTGGATGTCCACAGTCTACCAAAGCCAGTGTATATATCAGTAATCACTGAGCTGATGTTCACAGCTGGTGTATGTATGAGTTTTCACTGCATGAATGTCCAAAGTCCACTAAAGCCAGGGTATATATCAGTTATCACTGCATGCTAGGAGACAGCCTCCTTAAGCATTTTTGTTGCTATTTACAAAGTGATTTGTTCCACTGGGTAACACAGTAATTATACTTTAGCAGCGTTCGGCCCAATGATCATTGTGTATGAGTTGTGAGAACACACTTTTGCTACAAACACTAAAGGCAAAGATAAATTATTATTTGTCAATATTTATGATTTCCTTGATGTAACATACATACAGTTTCTGTTGAAAGTATCTACACAAACCTCTTAGCTCAGGCTAATAAAATATGAATGACTGGATCAACAGATGCGTTTAAGGGGATAAGAAACACGACTATCACAGGCTGATCTGCTCATGCATGGCAGCATCAGTTGCCTGCCTCCTCAACATCGACCCACGCAGGTCGCTGGTGTGCATCCAGGCAGAACCACCCTCAACTCTCTGGCACGCACTCAGCATTGAGGAAAAACATCAATCGTCACCATGACAACATAGTGGCCTATAGAGCATGTCTCTATAGTAACCATATATAGTTCTAAAACATTTTACAAATTCTGGGGATAATGGACACAACAGATAAACTAAATGTTACAGCTCAGTGCTCTCAAACTAAACTGAATGTTAAAGGAAAGTAATGCTTTATGGCTGAAATCTCCACCTATGACCTTGATTCATGTAAACAGTAGACAAATATGTTCTAAATAGCCAGAAGGGGCAATGCAGTCAATGGCTATAGTCCGTTTGGCTCAAAAGCGGACCGATGAATTGCAATCTAACTCGAAAACTAATAAACATAACATACTCAATGAAACGCTGATCATAATCAAAACATCATACCAACTCTGTGAGGTTTTCGCAGAATGTTTGTCCTAAAATTAAAAAAGTTGTTTAACAATCTATCATTAAAATATTGACAAAGTTCACTGTTTGGTACGAGGGAGTGCAGAGAAAGGGACAGCCAGGTGTTCGAGAATGGATGGAGACGGCACAGCACAGATTAATGAATAAATAACTTTGTCTGTGAACGTGCTTCTCGAACACCTGGCTGTCCCTTTCTCTGCACTCCTCCCTCGTACCAAACAGTGAACTGTGTCAATATTTTAATGATAGTTTGTTAAACAACTTTTTAATTTTTGGGACAAAAATTCTGCAAAAACCTCACAGAGTTGGTATGATATTTTGATTATGATCAGCATTTCATTGAGTATGTTATGTTTATTAGTTTTCGAGTTAGATTGCAATTCATCGGTCCACTTTTGAGCCAAACGGACTATAGAAGGTGGTTGGCCTTGCCATTCCATGGCAGGATAGGCTCCCAGCGTCATTAGATAATTACCTGCTGCAACAAACAATTACCTGCTACAACCAACAATTACTTTAGATGCTTGATTGGCATTTTAGAAGATGATATTTGATGAACATAGAGATTTTTTCTGGGTTAAGCATCTTCTTTTAAAAAAGAATAAAAAAGAAGATGTAACCCAGAAAAAATCTCTATGTTCAACAATTACTTGTTACAACCAAAATAATTACCTGCTACAACCAAAACAATTTACTCTTAGTAGTGTTACAACCAAAACAATTACCTGCTACAACCAACAATAACCTGTTACAACCAACAATTACCTGTTACAACCAAAACAATTACCTGCTACAACCAACAATTACCTGCTACAACCAACAATTACCTGTTACAACCAAAACAATTACCTGCTACAACTAACGATTACCTGCTACAACCAAAACATATTTGGTACATCAAGCAATGATCACCAAGAAGAACTTCACGGAGTTTTACTATGTGGTGAAGTAAATGCTTTCTAGGAATACTCATCGTATACCTGCACTGTAGCTATTGGTGTAAGGTGGCAATCAAGTGACTGGTATGAATTGTGTTAATTACAGTGTGTAACTGTGGCAAACTCCCAGCTACAACCCAGACAAAAGGTGGCATAACACTTTCATTACCTGTACAAATATTAGTCAAGCATCCAATAATGATTATGAATGTTTGATTCTCTGCACCCCATTCAAGTCATACTCAAGAGCTCATTAATGTTGGCTGTTGTTGACATAAATCCCCTGTTTACACACTGAGTATAATACAGCCTATTCATCAGCTCTCAACTTGCAGGTAATCCTCCCACTAGGCATCAGTGATGATGAAATACCTGCCATCAATAATCATGTAAGGGGGAGGTATAGCTGATTATATTTCACCTCTGTCAATCACCACAAACAAGGTGATCACCGCAATGAATGATTACTGCTTTAGCAACAGCAGCACTTGTTCCGGTGATCATCATTGGAAGGTCACCGAGTATACTCATAGTACAACCAGTGGTGGTGTATCACACTGACCTTGCAGATTCTAAAATGATGGCTTGTGTTCAGCATAAAGTTATCTTTCCGAAGTTAATGACATGTTTTATTCATGGGATAATTGAGACAACAACGGATGTTCATGAGTGTCTGAAAACCAATAACACAAGGATGTGTCTCCTTGGGAACACACAATAAACATCAGATTGTTTATGATTCAGCAAATGGAAAATCCTATGTCTATCACAGATTAAAGCTAGGGAATTCTAGAACAGTAAACCATGTGTGTCAGTATAAGACCCATCACGATCAAGTGTACAAGGTATGAACACTATAAACACCTGGTATGTGATAGGTGAGATGCCTCCTCAATGGAGCCTGGCCGGATAATTACCTCAGCTCACAAATGAGGAAATGTACAGCTTTCACTTCCTACTTCCTGCAGTCCAAAGTTACATGACACACAGTGACACAGAGTATCATGCACTGACACACACGGTCAGGAACTCTGGAGACACTTGACATGGTCGGGCAGAACAAGGCAACACTTGAGCAACTCTGCCCAGAGGAAACCACACATTTTTAATTGCCACTACATGAAAGAAGTTTCTTAGTGGGATGAAAGTAGTTCTGCTTCTATCAGCTTAACTTCTGTTAGTTAACTGTATTGAACCGAACGAACAAGTGTCGGAGGTAGTGGTTGAGCGAGGAAGGCACTGGCATATTCACAATGTCAGTGTACCACATGGCCAATAACATTGATGAACATATATGCCTGATTGCTGCCAATATCCTGATTACCTGGAATGGTGAGTGAAGCTAAGCCCACCCCTCCCTGTGTGGAAGGCAGATGCCAACAGAGGCGAGCCAGGAAGCCTTAGGTCGGCAGCCCCAACGATCTCTGTGTATCCTGCAGACTCTCCATGTCAGAATATTCATATGTATCTCGGGAAATATGTAGAATTGCTATGCAGCACATGGACTTTCACTAGGGGGTAAGACAAGAGTGGTGATGAGGATTCCGTCAGTACCATGCAGTATCACCATTTCAATGAGCCGAGCCTCTTGGGACCATTTTCCTTCATGACATCAGTCACAGGTCACAGGTCAGTCTTAGAAGAAGATGTAGATAATACCACAGTTCACCTCATAGGACGAGGCAACTGAAGGCTTACGTTATTTTAGAGTCAGGCTACAGGGCCATGGTAACACAATTATAATTGACTAATTAGTCATGAGCAGATAATTACTCAGAACATTTATCATTATAGAAGAAGAAATCTGGCCTCTATGTTCAGGAGTATTAGACAGTCGCTGGTGAATGTGAACATGTATTGTCTATACAACCAGAGACTAACAACCCACTGGTTGGGGATTTATTGCTTGCTGCCAGTATACCAACAACTGAAGAGTGTCCCCAAGTCATAAAGTTTGGGTAATATCATGTTGTGGTCCACCGCTGACTACCCAGAGACACAGCACGACCCCCTGTACTGTCTACCATGACAACGAGATCGGTTACCAGCTGGTTACACAAACAAACCACAGGCTGTGATAGTGGCAGTTCAGAATTAACAAATTTTGATTGATGCACTTACACTAAATCACTTCTGCATATTTCCCCACCTTCATTCAATCAGCAGTGACACCGTGTGGCCCTTGTGGCCCTCTATAGTATACAGTGTATACAGGGTCTGTCCAGCACAACACACATTGAGACATGTCATCAACACTGCTCATCACCAACCCTGAAAATGATGCATGGCCTACCTTTGAGACAGTGAAGCCTGTGATAGAAGGCTTTTGCTTTAAACTCTTCCGACTGAAAGCCAGATCTGTAGCCCGCCATCCCAGGCTGTCAACAGAACCACCTCATATTCTTGTCACAGTAAATATCCTCCAGGGAGTGTCACTGCACCATGCCAGTCCTTGAAGCATCTACATAGTACAGCTGTACACCAGTGTCCAGTGTGTGGACGCAGCCCGCGTAATGTCGACTATCTACCACGGCTGCTGCACCACTGCTTCAGGGTACACCAGTCAACCATGAAGTGTTCGTTGTCGTCTGCCAGATCTGGCCAGGATCAATACTTGGTCTTCCCGCGTGGAGAGGCTTGGCTGAGACAGAGGGAGGGCCTGCTGTGGAGGGAATCCACTTGATTGGCCCTGTGTCACAAGGGTCACACTGCACCTCCACTCCCTCAGCCTGTACAGTGTTACTGTAGTCAGACAGGTGGACAAGTCCAGCTTGTTATTGTCCATCTACATTTCAGCAACAACACCACCTGTTGCTTCGGTCATCAAGTCAGTCTCATGGACATAGGAGGCCAATGTGTTATCATTACAACCAATACTGACAGGATTCACTACAAGGGTTGTCTTCCTTTAATCTTCAACTTCAAGTGTTGTCAGTCTTCATTAACATGTCTGCTTATTAGGATAATATATGCAGTGTTCATGCTTCGCTAGTCATGGGAAACAAGGACCGATTACCAAGTCACGTGGGATGATAACATCATAAGTCCCCCTACAACCCCACTGAGACAGGCTACAGGTACACAGGGGAGTTCATCAAACAGAGGTTGTTCTCCGACATCAACATGGACACACCAAGAAGACAGTAAGTCTGTTACTCTAATAGATGCAGGTCACGTCTAGCCAGACATCATGTCACTCTCCTCCAGGGTGTCTGTACAGACACTGTTAGTCTGTCACACACGAGATATTCACCATTAGGCATAATGGGTACAAAATGTCACAACCTTGACTTTGAACTTTAAACATGTGACATTTCTAACTTCAGCGATCCCAGTTGATTCCTCGTACTCTGATCCCTGAACACAAAGAGTATCATTTGATTGTTGAATAATTGATGTCACTTTTAATCATTCATGATTCACTAACATACTAACACTGGCAGCAGGTAATGATGGGCTGCACACACATGGTCAGAAGTACCCTAGTAAGGACTTCAACATCTGTGGGCTTCAGTCAGTAAGGGTGGCAGAGATATCACTTCTGGTGTGGGCTGCACACACATGGTCAGAAGTACCCTAGTAAGGACTTCAACATCCGTGGGCTTCAGTCAGTAAGGGTGGCAGAGATATCACTTCTGGTGTGGGCTGCACACACATGGTCAGAAGTACCCTAGTAAGGACTTCAACATCCGTGGGCTTCAGTCAGTAAGGGTGGCAGAGATATCACTTCTGGTGTGGGCTGCACACACATGGTCAGAAGTAACCTAGTAAGGACTTCACATCCGGTCAGTCAGTAAGTACCCTGCACACACATGGTCAGAAGTAACCTAGTAAGGACTTCAACATCCGTGGGCTTCAGTCAGTAAGGGTGGCAGAGATATCACTTCTGGCGTAGCTGTTGGTCTTTGTTCCAAGTATTATTATTATAATTATCATAATCTATTTATATAGCACCGAGTTCCAGCTAGGCTGCTCACAGGTGCTTTGTTTTTCCCTAGATTATTGGATGTCAATCTCAACGTCACATCGTATTATCCATCTCAACTCCCTGGGGATCATACAACTCTCGCAGCCACTAGGCGCACCGAATTGTGACTTTTCTATCCTTCCGAGCTACCCACACAGCTGGGACACATAGTCATAGTACTGTGTCCAAGTTTACTGCACGTTGCTGTGACCAACAACTAGGTGTTTGCTCGTAATCACTATCTGTAGCCTTCATTTACTAGCAGACTGACCAGTGCAGTGAGGGGAGGGCTGAAGAGGGGAGGTATAGCCTGCTACTAAGGCTAGTGAGTCTTCCACTTAATGACTGACTGGGTTTGGTTTTACGCCGCTTTTAGCAATATTCCAGCAATATCACGGCAGGGGACACCAGAAAATGGGCTTCACACATTGTACCCATGTGGGGAATCGAACCTGTGTCTTCAGCATGACAAGCGAACACTGTAACCATTAGGCTACCCCACGGCCCCTCTTCCACTTAATGCACAGAAAGAATATCAAAAGCATCATGAATTAGGCTCAGTTATTGTGATTCAGGGCAATGTCAATCACTCAGAATACTGTAAATCGACAAAGTTCCCCGTTGTGAATGTTTTGTGTGATCAACAATCCAGCCAATTCTACGTCATGTTTGTTTTGCAAGTCCTCCTCTTGTAAAACAAGTCGAATTGTTGACAATACATAGTATCGCTTTGCGTGAACGAACATACAGAGAAGACCAAAGACGTCAAATTTGTAATTAAACATCTCAAGAAAAGATTAATTTATTTACCTATTCAGTTCTAATTTGTTTTTGCTAGGCATTGTCTTATATGCAGGGATTAAGATTACCATATGTAATTTTGTCATACACAGCGCTGGAAATAGCAATCAGCTGTGCAGTGCACACGTTCCCCTACCGGCGAGTTAGTTAAAACATACCCGATAATATTCCAAGATGATTTCTGATGCAGTGATCTTAAAAAAGATAGTATGTCGAACTATTGTTTTATAAAGAGAAATATATTCTAGTATTGTGTCATTTTCATTGCAGGCTCTGCTCTATAAATGTAAAATATTTATAATCATAACTAAGGTTATGCGACAGCTTTTTAGTGAATTGCTGGCTAGTTTTTATGCATGGAACAATTTAACCTGTCACCGATGAGGTTTTGCGCGATCTCGCTATTTCCACTGCAAAAGCAGTTTGTTGACATGTGATCGTCCAGCTACACTAATTATGACTTTTGGCGAAACAAAATATGTATGCGAATCCATTTACTGTCAACTACACTTCATTTCGAGACGTGAGTAGACGCAGTATGTTAGTGATTGCTGTGAAGTAAGTACATTGTGTTGAGGAATTACCGGTAGGCGAACATCTGGACTTCTTGACATTGTTTGATCACGTAATTTACATGGACCGGGAATAATTGCTTAAGAAAATAAGAGACGTCATTACGCCTGGAAAGTTTTGCACCTGGAGATCATTCGCAATACTAGCAAAACTTTCCTGCCCGCAAAACTTTGTGGATTTCCAGTATATCACAGGACTTACTGAAGGTTTGTTTTCTGTAGGATATGTAAAGGTTTTATTAACTTACCCTATTCACAAAGTTTGGTCAAGGCTATGTTTGTACACACGTGAAGCTTAAACTGCCATCAAACAACCACTTCATAAAAAATAGGATCAGAAAGTTTTTTCATGAATTTCAAATCATCTCAGTCAATGTGTCAGTGATCACCACCCTACATACTGAGCTCCCCAAACCCTATTGTGGACGTAATCCCTCACACAGGAAGGCCGACTGGGAACCCTGTGTAGCCCCCCTGATAATCCTGCACCTAGATCACACCTCCCTGCTGTGTGTGGCAACATGGTAATGTCCTGACCTGACACCAGGTGGCGTGGCTCGGTTGTATGTATAAAGTAGATTACTGATGGAAACATCAACACATTCACTGAACATCATTAGCCTGCCGTGAAACCAGGACAACAGCAGCCACACTTGACCTCCACCAGGAAGCAGTGTTCATTCAGTAAAACACAGCGTGTCAGCTGGTCACTGACAAGGACCAAGTGTTATGTTTGTCAGAGTATTACCTTACTACAACTTGGTGTTCAAGATCAGTGATCACAATGAGAGGAGGGTTGGGGGGTGGAATTCCAGGAATGACCAGTTAATTTGCTATCTGCATACCAATGTGTGGAACATGAACCTCCCACATGTATTCAAGAGTCTGTTTTCAATAACACCTGAGATGTCATAAACCCTATTTAAAAAGCTTTCATATGATATTGTCAACAGAGTAAATAAAACCACTTACAACCCTTGTCAAGACACCTACCCTTGTCAAGACACCTACCCCAGTCAACACACCCACCCGAGTCAACACGCCTACCCAAGTCAACAGGCCTGCCCCAGCCAACACGCCTACCTGAGTCAACACACCTACCCGAGTCAACACGCCTATAACAATCAATATGACAACCCCAAACAAAGCAACTACCAGCTCTGGAATGGCGACCGTCCAGAAGGCACTTACACAATTACATGATGGAGATAATTCTGTGATTCAGCTTGCAAGAGTTACCCTTCTTTGCTTCTTTACATGGCCATTTCCCCATAAGTATCCCCACAGTCACCATCCCTCAGATGTATGTAGGGTATCCCCCTAGCCAGCACCCCAGATGTATGTAAGGTATCCCCAGCCAGCAACCCTCAGATGTATGTAAGGTATCCCCCTAGCCAGCACCCCAGATGTATGTAAGGTATCCCCACAGTCACCATCCCTCAGATGTATGTAAGGTATCCCCCTAGCCAGCATCCCTTATGTATGTAAGGTATTACCTGACTTCACCCACTGCAGAGCTGATGCCATGGGGACATACATGGCATCGTGAAAAGACACAAGGTACCCTCGTCTCTACCAATTGTCCAGGCTCCTCGAACACAAGGTACACTCGTCTCTACCAATTGTCCAGGTTGCTCGAACACAAGGTGCACTTGTCTCTACCAATTGTGCAGGCTGCTTGAACACAAGGTACACTCGTCTCTACCAATTGTCCAGGCTGCTCGAACACAAGGTATACTCGTCTCTGCCAATTGTCCAGGCTGCTCGAACACAAGGTATACTCGTCTCTGCCAATTGTCCAGGCTGCTTGAACACAAGGTACCCTCGTCTCTACCAACTGTCCAGGCTGCTCGAACACAAGGTACACTCGTCTCTACCAAATGTCCAGGGTGCTCGAACACAATGTACACCAAGTATCTACTGTCTGGCCAGACAGAACGTACACCACGTACCTTCTGATTATCCAGGTACACCACATTTCAATGTTCAACTGTTCAAGTGAAGAGACTTGCTCCATCCTGCTTGCCCCGACCACCACACCAGGCTGTGTTTGTCAGTTCCCATAGATCCCGCACACAAGAATGTCATGTACATGGAGGTGACAAAGAAAACAGTGCTTGTCAAACACTGCCACCAAAATCAATGTGCCATCAATATCTCCAACCACACACACCCCTTAACACACAACATTTACCAGGCTATTTACAGCACGTGTCTGTATTAACTCAACTGATGGATCATAGATCTATTTCAGTGAGGTAATATGCAGTGAACTGTGTGGTGTCACACTGACATGGCGAGCTGACAGACACCCCAGCAAGACCCTGGTCCTCAACCTAGTGTGTGCTGGTGAATACTTAGATGAGACACACAGCCGTACATGTTTACATTTGATCTCTACTTCCTGGCATAAACACATCTACAGTGTATGGGAGATGAGAAAATAATGGAACCAGACAATAACAAACATTCCCAGCATCAGCTCTCATTACTCCAGGGCTGACCGATATCTCAAACATGGATTCTGTACTGACCAGTCAAGTGTAATGTCTGTCTCACCATCATACTGATACCAGAATAATAATCACCACCTCACACTGTCACAATGAACACCCCTCCAGCATGTCACCATGAACACCCACCACCCTGGCAAATTGAACACCCCACCACACTGGCACACTGAACACCCCTCCACCCCGACACACTGAACACCCCTCCATCCTGGCACACTGAACACCCCTCCACCCTGGCACACTGATGACACCTCCACCCTGTCACACTGAACACCCTTCCACCATGTCACATTGAACACCCACCACCTGGCACATTGAACACCCCTCCATCCTGGCGCACTGAGCACCCCTCCACCCTGTCACACTGAACACACCACCACCCTGGCACATTGAACACCCCTCCACCCTGTCACACTGAACACCCCCACCCTGGCACCCCATCCTGGCACACTGTCACACTGAACACCCCCTCCACCCTGTCACACTGAACACCCTTCCACCATGTCACACTGAACACCCACCACCCTGGCACATTGAACACCCCTCCATCCTGGCACACTGAACACCCTTCCACCCTGTCACACTGAACACCCTTCCACCATGTCACATTGAACACCCACCACCCTGGCACATTGAACACCCCTCCATCCTGGCGCACTGAACACCCCTCCACCCTGGCGCATTGAACACCCACCACCCTGACACACTGAACACCCCTCCACCATGTCACACTGAACACCCCACCACCCTGGCACATTGAACACCCACCACCCTGTCACACTGAACACCCTCCACCCTGTCACACTGAACACCCACCACCACCCTGGCACATTGAACCCACTCCCTGGCACATCCTCCATCCATGGCACACTGAACACCCTCACCACCACCCCATCCACATTGAACACCCCACCACCCTGCCCTCCATCCTGGCACACTGAACACCCCTCCACCCTGTCACACTGAACACCCTTTCACCATGTCACATTGAACACCCACCACCCTGGCACATTGAACACCCCTCCATCCTGGCACACTGAACACCCCACCACCCTGCCACATTGAACACCCCACCATCCTGCCACACTAGACACCCCTCCATCCTGGCACATTGAACACCCCTCAATCCTGTCACACTGGACACCCACCACCGTGGCACATTGAACACCCCTCCACTATGTCACACTGGACACCCGCCACCCTGGCACCCCTCCATCCTGGCACATCGAACACCCCTCCACCATGTCACACTGGACACCCCACCACCCTGGCACCCCTCCATCCTGGCACATTGAACACCCCTCCACCATGTCACACTGGACACCCCTCCATCCTGGCACATTGAACACCCCTCCATCCTGTCACATTGAACACCCACCACCCTGGCACACTGAACACCCCTCCATCCTGTCACACTGAACACCTTTCCATCCTGTCACACTGAACACCCCTCCATCCTGGCACATTGAACACCCCTCCACCCTGTCACACGGAACACCCACCACCCTGTCACACGGAACACCCTCCACCCTGGCACATTGAACACCCACCATCCTGGCGCACTGAACACCCCTCCACCATGTCACACTGAACACACCACCACCCTGGCACATTGAACACCCCTCCACCCTGTCACACTGAACACCCCTCCACCCTGTCACACTGAACACCCCTCCACCCTGTCACACTGAACACCCTTCCACCATGTCACACTGAACACCCACCACCCTGTCACACTGAACACCCCTCCACCCTGTCACACTGAACACCTTCCACCTGTCACACTGAACACCCACCACCCTGGCACACTGAACACCTCCACCATGTCACACTGAACACCCCACCATCCTGTCACACTGAACACCCTCCACCCTGTCACACTGAACACCCTTCCACCATGTCACACTGAACACCCCACCACCCTGGGCACACCCATCCTGTCACATTGAACACCCTTCCACCCTGTCACACTGAACACCCTTCCACCCTGTCACACTGAACACCCTCTCCACCCTGTCACATTGAACACCCTCCATCCTGTCACATTGAACACCCCTCCACCCTGGTGCATTGAACACCCTGTCACACTGAACACCCACCACCATGTCACACTGAACACCCACCACCCTGGCACATTGAACACCCACCACACACTGGCACCCCACCACCCTTCACCCTCCACCCTGGCACATTGAACCTCCGTCTGTCACTGGTTCCGTCTGGTCTCCGTTCGGTTGGTGTCCTGGGATTCCCTCCTTATTCTCCTGTCCATGTTTCTGGGTGTGTCCTTTCCTGTGGTTTCCATCTGGTGTGTCGTTCCTCCATGTGGTTTCCTGGGTCCTGTTGGTTTCCTTGTCTCCGTCCTGGGTTTCCTCCGTTGGTTTCCTCCATGTCCTGGTTCCATGTTCGTTGGTCCATGGGTTCCATGCTGTCGTTGGTTTCCGTCCTGTTGGTTTCCTTCCTCCGTGGGTTCCTCCATGTGTTCCTCCTGTCCGTTGTGGGTGTCTCCGTGCATGTTGTTGAACCTGTCTGCGTTGGGTTCCTGGTTTGTTCGTTCCTGTGTGGGTTCCATTCCTGGCGTGGTTTCCTGTGTTCTGTTGTTCCGTCCTTGTGTTGGGGTCGGTGTGTGGTTGATCCATTGGGATTCTGTCCGTTGTTCAGCTCCTGTCCAGGTGTGTCTCCATATTTGCACACTATGTCCACCATTTCTCCTCATCATTTCAGTGTGGCCAGCAAGGGAATCTGACATCCACCACACTTCACAATGGCTGACCACAGGTACCTCCCACACTAGTCCTCCACTACTCCACCACACAATGTATGACACACATTAAATATACATGTGCCAGAGTAGATACACACAAGAACAAATCTGTTCGTATTGTCAGTGCTGATGAGCGTAATGGTTGCGTAGCTGTGTGGGGTGGGGGCTGGAGCCGTCATCAGGCTGGCAGGGTAAGGCTGCCTCCACAGGGGCAGTGTTTGCACAGTCCAGGTGAATATCAAACATGCACCAGACATATGTTGAGTTCACTAGGGATCCCAGACCTATCTTCCTCACACAACAGCCTCAGCCATAGCCTTCCGTATCTGAATAATTAATGCAAGGTGATATCTAAGATGTCGACCTGCTTCGCTTTGTGACACACTGTGGCAACTGTTGCTTGTCTCCAGGGTAAAATAACCAGTGTCATGCACAAACATTAAGGGGTGAAGTCAGGCTGCCATACTATATGACTATCCAGAGATAATGGTGATGCAGCACAAGTAACACTGATGTATGTGTTACTTAATCAGAAGCTGGCCAGGCCGGTGTCTACCACCACTGCCAGTACCTGTGGACAAGTTTCTATGTCATAACAAATAAAAACGTGGCACAGCGGGTAGGTGTCAGGTCTGGTGGCTCAGACGGTGGGTGTCAGGTCTGGTGGCTCAGCCGGTGGGTGTCACGTCCGCAGGTACAGCGGGTGGGTGTCAGGTCCGGTGGCACTGCGGGTGGGTGTCAGACCAGTGGCACTGCGGGTGGTGTCAGAGTGGTGAGGTCAAGTCTGGTGGCACTGAGGGTGGATGTTAAACCTTGTAGCATGAACACAGTTACGTTTCCACACAAGACTGGTCTATCGTATGTCATGAGAGCGCCACCGTCCAGATCAGCATGAGCAGGTAGGATTCCTGTAATCTGCAGCCAGTGTCACTTCCACTATCTCTGTCTCAAGCTTCTCCGACCACCACAGCAAGTCTCACTTCCTTCCCTGAAGGTTCATCGGACAACTTCATTATCCATGAATCTGACTGTAGACGTGTTCACCATCTGTGAAAAATGGACAGTGATGCCTGGTCTTGTCAGTGCCTACATGCCTTTGAGAGTCAAATCATGTTGCACAAAGTCATGTCTCATACTCGTACAGTTGTACTGAGATTTGGTCCAATAAACCAGGACAAGAGTTCTCCACACACTTACAATATCTGCTAGTGGACAGTGAGTCACGATCGCCACCTGGAGACTCTTGGTCAAGCTGGTCAGTGAGTGGCCACCTAATGAAACTTACATTAGATATGGAAGGTAAACAAATCGGTCTTATATTGACAGAGCTAAACTTGATTGTAGCCGATAGTTACCCTGGAGGTCAGGGAGGTCGGGACAGACAATATGGTTCTGACAAGGCTCACACCTGACAATGTGGCATATCTCCTGATTGTTCCGCACCTGACTTCATTCTCATTGGAACACACAAAGTTGATCTGTTGTCTATTTGGTGCTAGAACAGTGTCACGAAGCTGTAATGCCACCACCACCTGCAGTCTTCCCAGTGAGGTTCACACCACGGCACTACAACACTGGGGATAGCTGGAGACTGCAGCATAAGACACAGCCAGGTAGCATGTTGTAAAACATAAGCAGTCACGCTCGGGATTGTGTGGTTGCATGCTGCCATCTACAATCAATAATCTCAATGCCACATCTGTGCCAATATGGTTTCACAAGGAGCAAATAATGATGAATTATAGGCTACTAAGGAGTAGTTTGAAAACTGAAAGCACTGCTCCCAGTCAATTCCTTACAATACATCCTTGTTCCTTAACACAATCTTAGTGCTAAGACAACCACATCTCCCTTAATCTGACAGAACTACTGCTGTGGACAATCATTGGTCATGTGTACCCATGTGTTCCAGATGGAAACAAGTTACCTGCCAAGAAGTAAAGAATGTATATCACATTTCACACTTCAGCTGCTGAAGTAATTTCAATTTGGAAAAAAAATAATTTTTTTTTGAAAGAGCCAAATATGAATGTTATGAGCCTTTGCAGCTGTTGAATGCAGGTGATATAGTGTAATGTTTACTACCTCAGTGTTGCCGACAGACCCCACAGAAACATCCTCACACAAATACATTCTGTTATTTCAGGCTGTCCATGGTGAGTCAAAGAGGACCGGACCACATCCAAACGCTGGAGTCTCAGAAAGGCATAGAAGGGGAATATAGGCACAGAGGGGGAATATAGGCCTAGAAGGGGAATATAGGCATAGAAAGGGAATATAGGCATAGGGAATATAGACACAGGGGATATAGGCACAGGAGGGGAATATAGAGAACACAGAGGGAGGGAGGCCTAGGGGAATATAGGCCAGAGGGGGAATATAGGCCTAGAAGAATATAGGCCTAGAGAGGGGGAATATAGGCCTAGAGGGGAATATAGGCACACAGAGGGGGAATATAGGCCTAGGGGGGAATAGAGGCACAGAGGGGGGGGAATATAGGCCTAGAAGGGGAATATAGGCACAGGGGGGAATATAGGCAGAAGAGGGGGAAGGGGAATATAGGCACTAGAAGGGAATATAGGCACAGAGGGGAATATAGGCATAGACTGACTGAGGACTGACTGAGTTTGGTTTCATGCCTCTTTTAGCAATATTCCAGCAACATCACGACAGGGGACACCAGAAATAGGCTTCACACAATGTGGGGATTGAACCGGGTCTTGGTGAGAGGCCAATAGCAGCTTTAACCATTAGGCTACCCCACAGCCCCCTATATAGGCATAGAAGGGGGAATATGGGCCAAGGTGTGTGTGTTTGGGGGAGAGGGGAATATAGGCAGAGAATATAGGCCCAGAGGGGGAATAAGGCACAGAAGGCCTAGAAGGGGAATATAGGCATAGAGAGGGAATATATAGGCACTGAGGGGGGAATATAGGCCTAGAGAGGGGAATATAGGCACACAGAGGGGAATATAGGCCTAGAAGGGGAATATAGGCACAGAGGGGGAATATAGGCCTAGAAGGAAGAATATAGGCACAGAGGGGAATATAGGCCTAAGGGGGAATATAGGGCTAGGCACAGAGAGGGGAATATAGGCACAGAGGGGGAATATAGGCCTAGAAGGGGAATATAGGCACAGAGGGGGAATATAGGCACAGAGGGGAATATAGGCATAGAAGGGGAATATAGGCCTAGAAGGGGAATATAGGCACAGAGGGGGAATATAGGCCTAGGGTGGAATATAGGCACAGAGGGGGAATATAGGCCTAGAAAGGGAATATAGACACAGAAGGGGAATATAGGCCTAGAAGGGGAATATAGGCCTAGAAGGGGAATATAGGCACAGAAGGGGAATATAGGCACAGAGGGGGAATATAAGCACAGAGGGGGAATATAGGCATGGAGAGGGAATATAGGCATAGAATGGGAATGTAGGCATAGAAGATGAATATAGGCATAGAGAGGGAATATAGGCATAGACTGACTGAGTTTAGTTTTATGCCGCTTTTAGCAATATTCCAGCAATATCACGGCGGGGGACACCAGAAATGGGCTTCACACATTGTGCCCATGTGAGGAATCGAACCTGGGTCTTCTGCGTGACGAGCCAACGCTTTAACCACTAGGCTACCCCACCGCCCATATAGGCATAGAGAGTGAATATAGGCATAGAAGGGGAATGTAGGCATAAAGGATGAATATAGGCATAGAGAGGGAATATAGGCATAGAAAGGGAATATAGGCCTAGAGGGAAATATAGGCCTAGAAGGGAAATATAGGCACAGAGGGGAATATGGGCATAGAAGGGAAATATAGGCACAGACGATGATTTAGGCATAGAAGGGGAATATAGGTACCGAGGGGAATATGGGCATAGAAGGAGAATATTGGCACAGTGGGGGTTCACAGGCATATAGGGGAGCTTAGCCATAGATGCAGATGCTGGGCAAAGAGTCGGATCTTAGGCATAAAGGGGATTTCAAGCATAGAGGACGGTTAGGCATAGTGGGGATCCTAGGCAAAAAGAGGCTAATTCTACTTATAGAGGCGAATCCTACTCATAGAGGCAGATCTTGGGCATAGAGGCAGATCCTGGGCATAGAGGGGAGCTCAGGCTTACAACAGGATCCTATACATACAGGGGACCCATGGCATAGGTGTGTGAATGAGTACACCAGAAATGGGCTCCACACATTGTATCCATGTGGGGAATCGAACCCAAGTCTTGGGCATGACAAGTGAACACATTAACAACTGGGCAACCCCACCCTTGAGTGGCACAGAGGGATCCTTGGCATGACGAAGCGTCTCAGTGGCCAGTCTCTGGAGCATCCATCGTCAAAATGTTCAGATGAACCAGCACAAGGTAAATACAGCTGAAGGTAAACACAGCACATACTGAGCTGTCCATCAAATTCCATTTATCTTGCCAATTTAAAACATGTCTAATGAGCAAAAGGATAGCTTGACATATCAGTATATTCAATCTTGCTAATGAAAGCACAGAAAAGAGACTGACTGACTATAACTTATCATGATATGACTTGAATTCAGCCCAGACATTTATTGAGAATGTGAAGTAAAAATTCAACACTTGATTTAATGCTTGTCAGTAGGTATTATTTCTTTCACAGATCAACAATTGTAAGTTTCTGAAAGAGGCAACAGGGGAGTAAGTAGTGCGGCCACTTACAGGAATGTATTCACAATAATATCTCAATCATAAACCTCTCGTCATTTACAGATCAAGCATTGTATAAACACTTGGCACCATGCCAAGGTCTATACAATACCACCAAATAAGGTTGTTGAACACAGGTCACATGACCAGCTGGCAGTGATCAATCTCCCGTGTCACATCTTGCTTGTACACGCTTACCGCAGGTGCCCTCCACCCTGTAATCTCTTCATGTGACCCCAGTGCCGGCTCTCGTAACTCATGTTTATTTAGAATGATTCAAATCGTCCAAAACAGCCATAAATCTCTACATGACAACACATGCCAAAGACAGCTTGGGGAAGAATATTTACTTGCATAGATCAGCTAGATATTTAAACAGTTGAGAAGAACTCAGGTATGATAGTTAACCCTGACATACAGAGGATCAGTTGACCTGCAGAGCAGGGAATCACACCATGATCACATAAACCAGCCACAAATCTACCAGCATGTCACAGACAAGCTACAATACTACAACAGACTCCACCTGAACCTGGGCTTCCAACATGACAAAAAAGAACTTCAACCACTCGACCACCCTACGCCCCTTAAAGGAAAGATGCCATGTCTCATGAAATGATTCTGTTATTGACAGGACACATAAAATAGTGATTCTGTTACTGACAGGACACATAAAATAGTGATTCTGTTACCTGACAGGACACATAAAATAGTGATTCTGTTACCTGACAGGACACATAAAATAGTGATTCTGTTACCTGACAGGACACATAAAATAGTGATTCTGTTACCTGACAGGACACATAAAATAGTGATTCTGTTACCTGACAGGACACATACAATAGTGATTCTGTTACCTGACATGACACATAAAATAGTGATTCTGTTACTGACATGACACATAAAATAGTGATTCTGTTACTGACAGGACACATAAATAGTGATTCTGTTACTGACAGAACACATAAAATAGTGATTCTGTCACTGACATGACCTCCCTAGATGACAAAACATGCAAGTAGAACCCTGGAACGGGTCCTCATGAACAACACTGACGTAAGCCTACTCATACCCTTGCTGGGGATTCAGCAGTGGGTTGGGAAACCATATTCCTGCAGATCTATACATTCTGCTGATATTAAGCAATATTTAGTTGATATTCTTTAAAGCCTGTATGAATGCATCTCAGTGCCCATCATCAAGTTGCACCTGGTAAAACATATTGCTCATGTCTCTGTCTCTATGTCACTGTCAGTATGAAAACAATCTTGTTCATTTTGTTTTACAAGTTCATAAAGAAAATGTTGTCAGGACTCGAGATTCATAACATCACATGGGCTACATAAAAACAACAGGAGCCCACCCAAGACGGTTCTTGCACTCTATACATGCCTAATGATTCTAGACTTGAGTTGGGCTCCTTTCTAAATCTATTCTCTAGGGTCTGGAGACTGTCGGGTGGATAGAGTTCTTGGCACACTTGAAAGACAAGGCAAGCAGAGTTGCCTCCCTTCCAGCATGCCCACCTCTGACATACACTACAGTCAGTCAGTGACTGAATCAAGTATAGTATAGAGTCACACTCCTTGCACTATATCTGACATACACTACAGTCAGTCAGTGACTGAATCAAGTATAGTATAGAGTCACACTCCTTGCACTATATCTGACATACACTACAGTCAGTCAGTGACTGAATCAAGTATAGTATAGAGTCACACTCCTTGCACTATATCTGACATACACTACAGTCAGTCAGTGACTGAATCAAGTATAGTATAGAGTCACACTCCTTGCACTATATCTGACATACACTACAGTCAGTCAGTGACTGAATCAAATATAGTATAGAGTCACACTCCTTGCACTATATCTGACATACACTACAGTCAGTCAGTGACTGAATCAAGTATAGTATAGAGTCACACTCCTTGCACTATATCACATACACTACAGTATCAGTGACTGAATCAAGTATAGTATAGAGTCACACTCCTTGCACTATATCCGGTCATTTGAAAGCATGGAGCAATCCGAAAATATATTTCCTTGTTCAGGAAGTTGACAATCACGCCTTGCTTTATGATGAGTCAAACCACTGGTTCACTTTAAGTAAGCCTGCACACACTGTGACATGCATGGTTCATATTTCTTTGGGGGTGGGTGGGATTTGTACCAATTAAATTGAACACAGGGATGCATCCAGCTTTCCACAAAACTAGCCCAATTGATTTCAGAAAGTAGACCAAAACCTATCTGAACAATGGCCAACTTGTTTTATGATTTTTAGCAAGTTCATGATCTTAGTAATTCTTACTGATAACGCACACCAGGAAAAGTTTGCCACGTGATTATGATCATTCATGAATTCCAAGAAAGCAATCAGAACATCTGACTTGACCATAGATACCTCAGGATATTATGATTGACACTGATAATTGCTATTTGTTCAAGACACATGATTGACATGGTAATTACTAAAGTGTTGTTCATGTTGTCATGTTGACTGAATCTTGCACTAGGTTTTTCAATTTCCGGAAGCTGCATGACACAGCTGTATATATGATGCAGTCCAGCGTCCTAGATGCCTCCCTGTGGACCCCACTGAAGCACACTGACTGATATATGATTACACTCCAACTTCAGCTGTATAGTTCCACTCTTTGTACCAGTATTACAAGCATAAAATGTCCCGCGAGGTGACATACACAGCAAAACATCTCATAAACTGTTTGACACACATGATTGAATTTGAAATAGATCCTCATAAAAGAAAACATTATGTTCCTGTTAGACACAGAACTGTGAAACCACTAAAACAGTATTCAGTTTCACTTTCAGAACCAGTGAAACTCACAGGCCTCTGTACAATGCATGTATATCATCCTGAGTCAGAGCTCAACGCGGACATTGTACAATATATCATCCTGAGTCAGAGCTCAACACAGGACATTGTACAATATATCAACAGGTAAGTACTATATGCAGTGTGTTCATTAAAGTGCTCATGACTAAACACTTGGACTGTCCTGTCAGCATCATCATGGTTCTGTTTTCATGCAGAGGGATATTCTATTGTGTTACAGTCTCATCAAAAAAGGCAACTCATAATTTATGGGTATTGAGATGGGGTATGTAATGCTTGCCCTTTATGACAAAAGTGTTTGAGTAAGTAGTATATGACCTGTAATGAGTGAGTAAGTGCTGGGTTTTACACCACTTTTATGTCTTGAAATGACAATCTTCAGGTAAGTAGTACATCAGTGTATGAAATAAGGCCCATCGCCCTGCCCGAGACTGGCTAGATTTCTGACGGACGGTCAAAATTTACAGCAAGCCAGCCCGATGGTCTGGTAAAATGTTTTACAGTCCTTTTGAGACAAAATGATACCGATGAATTGCAATCTAACACAAAAACAAATAGACATAAAAGAATCAAACCAACGCGGACTGCAAAAAAAAAACCAGACCAACTCTAGAAAAAAATTGCAGAATTTGTGTCCCAAAAATAAAAAAGTTGTTTAAGAAACTGTCATCATTTATTTGTGCATTTTCCCAGTTTGTTACAAGGGCGCATTGGCAACTAAAGGAACAGTGCGAAAAGTGAGATGCACGTGCGTTAGTGACATCAGAGACATGTGATTACTGCTGACTGACGAAGTGAGAGAAAATGAAAGTCTATACCGGTAATTTACAAAGTCTATGATTTCTTCAAGGATGAAAATGACAGGGGGTGACCCAAGTATGCCGTTACTAAGTACATACAGCACACTGCCTGTGCAGCTGGGGTACGTGTCATCTCGCCAGCTCAACAATTTGTTGAGAACAACGCACGTGCATCTCACTTTTCGCGCTGTTCCTTTAGTTGCCAATGCGCCCTTGTAACAAACTGGGATAACACACAAATAAATGATGACGGTTTCTTAAACAACTTTTTTATTCTTGTGACACAAATTATGCAATTTTTTTCTAGAGTTGGTCTGTTGTTTTTATTGCAGTTGACGTTGGTTTGATTCTTTTATGTCTATTTGTTTTTGTGCAAGATTGCAATTCATCGGTATCATTTTGTCTCAAACGGACTGTAGATGTCCCATACATCTGAGTAAATTCACCATACCTAGGTGTCTGGTCTGGTTAAATTCCATTTGGGCTGGTATTGAAGTTACCAGCCCTGATGTCTGGATGGGTATCTGGCTTAGTTCATACACTGAGTACATGTTTCAACAACGAAGGTACTCACGCTGCAAGTTCTGTATGGCCATCTGTATCCCTTTCCCTGGCATGCCACGCCCATCCAATGGAAGACTGGACCCCAGGCGGCCTGGGGCTGGGGACTGGCCCCCTCGGGGACATCCCAGGGCTGGGGCTGCCACTGCGGGGGCTGAAGTTGCCGGTGAGGGAAGAGTAAGAGCTAGCAGGGCTCATGCCACGCCCCCTTTTCTCCGCCATGTTGTTGTCAGTGAGAGTAGTGGAAATATGTACACATGGTAGTCCTGCCTGGTGCTACTCTACACGGCTGAAACAGACAGGCTCACGTCACAACGAGCTACAACCACTCACATGTCTCTCGGGGGGTTGGGATATATACTACCCATCAAAAGGTTAGACTCACTAGTGTAAATGTAGCCACCAACTTCAGTCAACTGTTCCAAACTAGATTTTGCAACATATTCCACACTGTTTAAAGGTACTGTTTACACATGAACTCATGTATTGTAAAACAAACTGTAACGTAGGAAAGATTATTGTCATGAGTTCAATAAATGATGAAACTCAGTGAAAATCGGCGAATTCTTAACAAAACTTTACACCAAAATGCAGCTGTTCACATGCACATGCTTTTCAGCAATTGGATGCATCATCCTCGTGCAGTTCATCTGCATAAGGCTTGCAGTTGGTTCCCCCAAGTTAGTGGAGAAATTCATCTTCGATGTAACCTAATATATACATAACATATAGTGAGTGCTTTAAGTGAGTCTAAACTTTTGATGGGTAGTATATAAAACTGTTTAAGTCATCTTGTCTAGTTTCAATAGCCACAATTTTATTGTATGTCTGTTTTAACAAGATTATTGTGCTTATGTGCATTATGCTGATCAGTATTTCATCTAAATCCTCAAGCCAAAACAGCCAAAAAGCATCATACGGTACAAAATGGATGTTTTAAATATAGATCTCATTTCGTCAATTCAGAGGAATCTATTACATACAGTATGTCAAATTTAGACTCGGCTACTGCTGTGTTTGAATACTATTATTTTTATAAGTGTTATTCTCAATGAACCAACAGTTGCTCCACTTGAAATAACTCCCTGAAACTAACGACATGCATGTAATGGTGAGAATGTTTAGTTCTATACTGTGATCATACCAGCTTGACATAAGTCGGGTCACATTACACTGTCATTATTCCTATGTTATTGTACAGAAGAGCCGTAGCAATGTGTGTCCCACCTATAGTTTTTCATCTTATTCAAGTTAACCTCCTGTCATCAATAAAACAAAGATATTGACTAAATGATGTTTTCTTCTTATTGCATAAACACCATCTGTCATGACAGGTGTCAACATTCTTGTAATCGGAGTCCAGCATTTCCATGTCACCCTTGTAACTTGTAACAACTGACAATTAACAATGACGAGGAAGTTGAAGAGAGCAACAAAGTCACACATGGAAGTAAAAGCCATTTTAAAAACCCTTGCTTTGACTAAATTTTAATGGTCATTCATCATGGAAGCGAGAGACAACATTTACTTCAGCTATTTGATTACCTTCCATACATGGATAGGCAGTACTTCGTGGCCAGACTCAGGATTTTTTTTTTTAATCTAAGTTATGTAGCCAGTCACTTGTTCACTGGGCATGTTATGACAGTTTCACAAAGTAGTTTCTTATGAAGTAGCTAACAATATTATCTAACTCTGTATCAAATATAAAAGTCAGTTTAGTTATACCTAAATGTATATTTGGGCCATAAACAAATACAAATAGTACAACAAATTATACTGGTACACCATAGTGGTGATCATGATTCATCTACTCCTTTGCACACATACAAAGTTGCTACCCACTTAACAATGTTCCAATCTTTCTGGTGTATACTGTCTCGTATGCCCATTGGACCGATCTTAGTGAGGTAAGTCCCATACACACAACTTTCTAACTTTGTGAACTTAGTCCAAACCTAAGATTATCGTTGTGACTGACGTTTGTTGAAGCTGTTAGTACTTCAGTGTAAAGTCCCTGCGCAAGTCACTCGGCGGATGCCCCTGTGTAAGTAGTAAATACTTTCTGAATGGCTGGCATTTGACAACAAGTACCGGCACGCTCGACAATTGCCCCTCCAAATCTACCCGTCAACACTCTTGTTGCCGTCTCACTTTGGCAATGTCAGACGGGAACTCGGGGATTGACTATGAAGTGTAAGACTGATCCCAATCAGCTGCAACTCCACAGACAGTACATATGTGCCCACATATCCCCAACAGGTCCGATCTGCAGGGCCAGACCCACTTGTCACTTAGTACAAACCCGCAACATATATGCACAGGCAGGCGTTGCACAGTAGTATATGCACCTCACAAACGTGGCTCGGCTGGACGGCGTTACAGGAATATTGAATTAAATGAAATTGCCATGAACTACATTAATATCTAGGTAAACCTGAGTGTTCAATTTAATCCACGAAGAAACTCACCTTATCGCCATCTCACTGTCGCTAGCAACTGTAAATAACTCAATGTGCGCGCTCAGCCGAACAGCGAGCCTCTGTGTGGACACGCCATCTAGCGGCGACAGCGCGCGAGGGAGTTCCCCTATATAGTATTAAGTTCAATATATGACACTTGCTATAAACTATTGCACACATCATATGGTCAACACTTCACATTGTATCATCGGTCTGTCCAGCTGGTGTGTTGTCCAGCACTAAATAACGCTGGCAGTCTACAGTATATCGGCTCTGTAGGGATGTGAAATAAAAAATGCGATTGACAGAAAGTGCGTCAATATCGGTTGATATGAAACCATTCAGTCTCAGATACAGTCCTGTCAATGGCAGTCAATAACGTGCACGAGAAGGCTTTCAACTACACTGTGCTTGGTCCCTGACATGAATGCACCAAGATGGCTACGTGCTGTGTATTCTTTAAGAGCGATAGTTGAAAAAGAAATGCCAACATTCTTCACAACAGAAAATTTCTTTACATGACGGACTAAAAGTCTCTTTCAGTGAAAATGTTCAATGTTTTCCTAGTTTTCTAAACGCTTGTATCACGTCATCACAACAAGCACCTGGTATGCCACACAGTACCTTGCATGAACAAGGGTACAGATCATACACCGGGAGAGCGGGTGGTGTGTGGAGGGTGGTTAAAGAGGTCGAGCTATATACACAGTTGGTATATCGATGTGTGACTACGTAGATAGCCACCCAGGGAAGCTATGTGTGGACGATGCTCACACTGTTAACCATCGGTTGGCCTTGTCTGAATGTGAGTGAGTGAGTTTTGTTTTATGCCACACTCAGTAACAGTCCAGCTATATGGTGGTGGTCTGTAAATAATCGAACCTGGACCAGGCAATCCAGTGATCAACAGCATGAGCATCGATCCACGCAGTTGGGATACGATGACATGTGTCAACCAAGTCAGCGAGCCTAACCACCCGATCCCGTTAGTCGCCTCTTACGACAAGCATGGGTTGCTGAAGATCAATTCTAACCCGGATCTTCACGTTTATTGTCAAAACCTGATCCAGGTACATCCTCGTAATAGTGAGTGAGTATGGTTTTACGCCGCTTTTAGCAATATTCCAACAATATCACGGCGTGGGACACCAGAAATGGGCTTCACACATTGTACCCAGGAGGGGAATCGAACCCGGGCCTTCGGCGTGACGAGCGAACGCTTTAACCACTAGACTACCTCACCGACCCCCTCGTGACATAGTTATGGTGATGGTATCAGCAGTTGTCATGGTGATGCAATATGTTCATAGGAGACAACGGGCAGTGGTGCCAATGGTTCAGAGCTGTGGGCCAGATATCGGTGGGGCGGTTTGTTTGATGTATAGTCTGCTGCTGCTACCACCTCTGTCACAGCCTTCTGGCACGGGATGCTGCTTGCAGTAAACACCGTGTATCGATGCATTAGTTGCAGGAAACCAGCTTGGTGCCAGATCGGCACGCCCGCCACAGTGGCTGGCTTTGATGTCTCCCTGTCACAGAGTGCCACCGATATGGTTCAAATACCGACCACCTTGGTCAACAAACCAGCAGGCACAGCAGTGGGTGATTACCAAATCAATGGGTTGGACAATAGTTACTCAGTATCTCTGGCATACTGATACTGGCAATTATGTAGATCCACGTAATGATATACAACGATAGCATTATATACCGTTATATACCAGGGACGAAATGATATACAACGATAGCATTATATACCGTTATATACCAAGGACATACTGATATACAATGATAGCATTGTACCGTTATATACCAGGGACGTAATGCTATACAACGATAGCATTATATACCGTTATATACCAGGGACGTAATGATATACAACGATAGCATTATATACCTTTATATACCAGGGACGTAGCATTATATACCGATATACCAGGACATACGATAGCATTATATACCGTTATATACCAGGGACGTAATGATATACAACGATAGCATTATATACCGTTATATACCAGGGACGTAATGATATACAACGATAGCATTATATACCGTTATATACCAGGGACGTAATGATATACAACGATAGCATTATATACCGTTATATACCAAGGACATACTGATATACAATGATAGCATTATACCGTTATATATACCAGGGACGTTCCGCATGATATTCCGCTATAATCATCATCAGTATCCAGCCGTCTCAGCACAAATAACAATTGAAGAACATGGCGTTTTGTGACTGTCTGTTGAATTAACAAGATACTGCAGAGATGGCCATTGGCCGGAGTAGTCGGGATGTCATCACAGACGACTGGTCTATATTCTCAGTTCAAGTTCTACACTGCGCCCGAGTTTCACATGTTCACATATTTTCATATTCGTCGTGTTGGAGGTAAAGCAGTCACGTGATGTCAGTTCAACAGAAATTCAGGTCCGCCATCATGTGTCTGGTGTAAGGAACAGCGGCGTAAAAGGACATTACCTCCATGTTGTTTGACCCCCCAACCCCTGGTGTCAGAAACGCCACACCTGCTGTCTGCCGTGACCCCCTCACACCAGCAGCTGTGTTGGGATGCGTGGGAGGGGGATGCATGCCTGCAGGGCGGGTCACAACCGTCACAGGACGGACTGACACACACACAGAGCTCAGCAGGAGTCAGACCGTGCACGGGGCCAAACTATGCCACTTGGCTTTCGTCTCCAACTTCCATGCTCGGGTTATGTGTATATCATTATAGCGTATCCCACCCAAAAACCTTCATTAATCATGTTACTATAAGATAGGTAACAGTGTGATACATACGTGGTTGTCACAAAACGTATTCCGGACATAACTGTATTCATCAGGCGATATAAACTATATTTCACCGCTCTACTGCTGATAGATCCAAGATAGGTGTCTGCAACACATTATGACGTCACAGGGCGGATTCAGTCAGCCATGCACGTTCCTCATCTCGCACATCGCCAGGGAAGGGGGGTCGGTGGATGGCGGGTGTAAGGAAAACGAGACCGGGACGGCTGAAATATACTATCAAAGTCTCTTACAGACCATACACCGGATATATTGCCAATATTTTGTTATCCATTCCACTCTCAGCCCTTCTCTTCTCATCTCAAGAGACTGTATGGACGAGGACAGCTTTCCTGCAATATTCCAGCTATTTCTTTCAGCTGTGGCACGAGCGGCCTGGCGGTCTGCAATATCCCAGCTGTGTAACGGCGGCCTGCAATATCCCAGCTGTGTAACGGCGGCCTGCAATATCCCAGCTGTGTAACGGCGGCCTGCAATATCCCAGCTGTGTAACGGCGACCTGCAATATCCCAGCTGTGTAACGGCGGCCTGTAATATCGACCTGCAATATCCCAATATCCCAGCTGTGTAACGGCGACCTGCAATATCCCAGCTGTGTAACGGCGACCTGCAATATCCCAGCTGTGTAACGGCGGTCTGCAATATCCCAGCTGTGTAACGGCGGTCTGCAATATCCCAGCTGTGTAACGGCGGCCTGCAATATCCCAGCTGTGTAACGGCGACCTGCAATATCCCAGCTGTGTAACGGCGACCTGCAATATCCCAGCTGTGTAACGGCGACCTGCAATATCCCAGCTGTGTAACGGCGACCTGCAATATCGCAGCTGTGTAACGGCGACCTGCAATATCGCAGTTGTGTAACGGCGACCTGCAATATCCCAGCTGTGTAACGGCAACCTGGAACAAACCAGTGCTTTAGCTATCAGTGTTCAGGGCAAAGGCAATATCGAAGTGTATTTCAGCAGCTGTGTAACGGCGACCTGCAATATCCCAGCTGTGTAAAAGCGGCGACGAAGTGTATTTCTGCAATATCCCAGCTGTCGTAACGGCGAACTGGCTGCAATATCCCAGCTGTGATAACAGAGTTGAGTAGTCAAGCGACATTCCACAATTGCATTGTGGGAATGTAAACATTACGAACGTTACCGTGTCGCTGAAAACTTGTGAGTCGAAATGACACATTTTAACCGTCGTAAAACATAAACGTAATGTTTCCACCAGTGATGTTAGCTGCGTGAAGCAACAGCAAACCAAGAAACTGGATGCAACGGTGTACTTTACTGTAGGAGGCCGTACGAGGCGATGACAACTGACATGCATCGTGACGTCGCTTACATTGTGACGTAATGTAAAATGGTTCGATTACGAGGGGGCACACTAGAATGGCGCAGTGACGGGATAACGTCATTCAATTGTTACGTCATCAAAAAACTATACCTTTATTGTCTGATAATGTATTTTTTTTTCGATTGTTCTAACCGCTAGGCATCTTAGAAATTGTATTCAATTGTCTATCTAAAGCCCATGCATATGAATTGTACATGAATTGATGCTCTTGTACCACCGAAGGTGGTTTTTTGAGTAATAAAATAGTCAATAGATAATGTTAGCCACGCCCGTTATAAACCCATACACCGAGACTGGTCGCTAGATAGACGGGTAAGCCTGTACACAATCACTGAGACTGATCGCTAGATAGACGGGTAAGCCTGTACACAATAACTGAGACTGACCGCTAGATAGACGGGTAAGCCTGTACACAATCACCGAGACTGATCGCTAGATAGACGGGTAAGCCTGTACACAATCACCGAGACTTGTCGCTAGATAGACGGGTAAGCCTGTACACAATCACCGAGACTTGTCGCTAGATAGACGGGAAAGCCTGTACACAATCACCGAGACTGATCGCTAGATAGGCGGGAAAGCCTGTACACAATCACTGAGACTTGTCGCTAGATAGGCGGGTAAGCCTGTACACAATCACTGAGACTTGTCGCTAGATAGGCGGGAAAGCCTGTACACAATCACGGAGACTGATCGCTAGATAGGCGGGTAAGCCTGTACACAATCACCGAGACTTGTCGCTAGATAGGCGGGAAAGCCTGTACACAATCACCGAAACTGGTCGCTAGATAGGCGGGAAAGCCTGTACACAATCACGGAGACTGATCGCTAGATAGGCGGGGAAACCTGTACACAATCACCGAGACTGGTCGCTAGATAGACGGGTAAGCCTGTACACAATCACTGAGACTGATCGCTAGATAGGCGGGTAAGCCTGTACACAATCACCGAGACTGATCGCTAGATAGGCGGGTAAGCCTGTACACAATCAGCGAGACTTGTCGCTAGATAGACGGGTAAGCCTGTACACAATCACCGAGACTGATCGCTAGATAGGCGGGTAAGCCTGTACACAATCACCGAGACTGATCGCTAGATAGGCGGGTAAGACTGTACACAATCAGTGAGACTGATCGCTGGGGTAAACGAGTTTGATGTACTTTTATCATTTTGAATCTTTGAAACACGATTATGGTGTTGTAGATATTTATTTAGTGAAGTACCTGGGTATACCTGTTATGGCTGGATCGCCGTGTACCTGGGTATATCTGCTATAGCTGGATCGCCGTGTACCTGGGTATACCTGTTATGGCTGGATCGCCGTGTACCTGGGTATACCTGTTATGGCTGGATCGCCGTGTACCTGGGTATACCTGCTATGGCTGGATTGCCGTGTACCTGGGTATACCTGGTATTGCAGGCCTGGTCTAGCTGCTCCCAGCCGTAGTCAGGTATGTTTGCAATGTCAGGTAAACACAACCCCGTGCGCGAGTACAAGAAATCTGTTGACTTTTCTTGAGATAAAATCTTAATGCCTTATTTTGTATTCATGACGTCCAACCTCGGCCCAGTTTGTATGGGGTGCAGACTTATATACGCTTGTCCTTTCTTCTTCGGTGGTGTCACTTGTTGACAAAAGCAATAACCATACCAGCGGCCAGTTAACCAGCATTGTGTCATGCGTCTACAGCCCGTAATCACATATTGATTTCAAGTGCGGGGTGGATGTCAGGTAAGCCGTAGAAGGTGTTCACTCCTACACACAGACTGTCCAACCTTCATCTGTATCTCAGTCGTAATTGATTTACAGGTATGATGAGGAAAGGCATCGAGAAGAGGGACAACGGCGGGACAATTGGAGACGACTGGCGTGAGCATAGTGTGTCACAAGTAACGTCGTCGGTCACCACGTAACGTTAGACTATGTTGAGGTACCCGGGGGTAAGACACGAGTTCGATTGCCCACATGGGTACGTTGCGTGAAGCCCATTTCTGATGTGCCCCGCTGTGATATAACTGAAATATTGCTAAAAGCGGCGTAAAACCATACTCACTACTTTACTATTCTGTAGCGTGTGAAATCCCCAGGGTAACCGTACGTCACTATATTCTGTGTCGTGTGACGTCCCCGGGGTAACCTTACGTCACTTTATTCTGTGGCGTGTGACGTCCCCGGGGTAACCTTACGTCACTTTATACTGTGACGTGTGACGTCCCCGGGGTAACCTTACGTCACTTTATTCTGTGTCGTGTGACGTCGTACGTCACTTTATACTGTGACGTGTGATGTCCCCGGGGTAACCTTACGTCACTTTATACTGTGACGAGTGACGTCCCCGGGGTAACCTTACGTCACTTTATTCTGTGACGAGTGACGTTCCCGGGGTAACCTTACGTCACTTTATTCTGTGACGTGTGAATACCCGGGGTAACCTTACGTCACTTTATACTGTGACGAGTGAATACCCGGGGTAACCTTACGTCACTTTATACTGTGACGTGTGAATACCCGGGGTAACCTTACGTCACTTTATACTGTGACGAGTGACGTCCCCGGGGTAACCTTACATCACTTTATACTGTGACGAGTGAATACCCGGGGTAACCTTACGTCACTTTATACTGTGACGAGTGAATACCCGGGGTAACCTTACGTCACTTTATACTGTGACGAGTGAATACCCGGGGTAACCTTACGTCACTTTATACTGTGACGTGTGATGTCCCCGTGGTAACCTTACATCACTTTATACTGTGACGTGTGATGTCCCCGGGGTAACCTTACATCACTTTATACTGTGACGTGTGATGTCCCCGGGGTAACCTTACATCACTTTATACTGTGACGTGTGATGTCCCCGTGGTAACCTTACGTCACTTTATACTGTGACGTGTGACGTCGCCGGGGTAACCTTACATCACTTTATACTGTGACGTGTGAATACCCGGGGTAACCTTACATCACTTTATACTGTGACGAGTGAATACCCGGGGTAACCTTACGTCACTTTATACTGTGACGACTGACGTCCCCGGGGTAACCTTACGTCACTTTATACTGTGACGTGTGATATCCCCGGGTAACCTTACGTCACTTTATACTGTGACGAGTGATGTCCCCGGGGTAACCTTACGTCACTTTATACTGTGACGTGTGATGTCCCCGGGGTAACCTTACGTCACTTTATACTGTGACGTGTGATGTCCCGGGGTAACCTTACGTCACTTTATACTGTGACGTGTGATGTCCCCGGGGTAACCTTACATCACTTTATACTGTGACGTGTGATGTCCCGGGGTAACCTTACATCACTTTATACTGTGTGACGTGTGATGTCCCCGGGTAACCTTACATCACTTTATACTGTGACGTGTGATGTCCCGGGGTAACCTTACATCACTTTATACTGTGACGCGTGTGATGATGTCCCAGGGTAACCTTACATCACTTTATACTGTGACGTGTGATGTCCCCGGGGTAACCTTACATCACTTTATACTGTGACGTGTGATGTCCCCGGGGTAACCTTACGTCACTTTATACTGTGACGTGTGATGTCCCCGGGGTAACCTTACGGCACTTTATACTGTGGCGTGTGACGTTCTCGTGGTAAGCTTACATCACTTTATTCTGTGGCGTGTGACGTCACCGCAGTAACCTTACGTCACTTTATTATTTGTCGTGTCACGTCATCGGGTAACCTTACATCACTTTATTATTTGTCGTTTGACGTCACCGGGGTAACCTTATGTCACTTTACTATGTGTCGTGTGACGTCACCGGGGTAACCTTACGTCACTTTATTATGTGGCGTGTGATGTCACCGGGGTAACCTTACGTCACTTTATTATTTGTCGTTTGACGTCACCGGGGTAACCTTATGTCACTTTACTATGTGTCGTGTGACGTCACCGCAGTAACCTTACGTCACTTTATTATGTGGCGTGTGATGTCATCGGGTAACCTTACGTCACTTTATTATGTGTCGTGTGACGTCACCGGGGTAAGTTTGTGACATGTGACAGCTACTTTACATAGCTGTGTGAGTAAATTATTCTCTTCAAGAATGGACTTGTAACTTTAGCGAAACAAATCAGTTCCTGAGGAAACCCGAGAGAGGATTACAAAAACCCATAGTAACCAAGTGTTTGGTCAGTGGTATGTAGGTCAGTTGTGTGTAGGAGTCAGTTGTGTGTAGGGTCAGTTCTGTGCAGGGGTCAGTTGTGTGTAAGGACATGTAGTGTATAGGGTCAGTTGTGTGTAGGGGTCAGTGGTGTGTAAAGTCAGTTGTGTGTAAGGACATGTAGTGTCTAGGCGTCCGTGGTCTGTAAGGTCAGGTTTGTGTAAGGGTCAGTTGTGTGTTGTGTCAGTGATGTGTACAGGGCGGTAGTGTGAAGGACAGTGGTGTGTACAGGGCGGTAGTGTGAAGGACAGTGGTGTGTACAGGGCGGTGTAGGGTCAGTTGTGTGTAGGGGTCAGTGGTGTGAAGGTCAGTGGTGTGTAAGGACATGACGGTAGTGTGAAGGACAGTGGTGTGTACAGGGTGGTAGTGTAAGGGTCAGTGGTGGTGTATGAAGGACAGTGGTGTGTACAGGGCGGTAGTGTGAAGGACAGTGGTGTGTACAGGTGGTAGTGTGAAGGACAGTGGTGTGTACAGGGCGGTAGTGTGAAGGACAGTGGTGTGTACAGGGCGGTAGTGTGAAGGACAGTGGTGTGTACAGGGCGGTAGTGTGAAGGACAGTGGTGTGTACAGGGCGGTAGTGTGAAGGACAGTGGTGTGTACAGGGCGGTAGTGTGAAGGACAGTGGTGTGTACAGGGCGGTAGTGTGAAGGACAGTGGTGTGTACAGGGCGGTAGTGTGAAGGACAGTGGTGTGTACAGGGCGGTAGTGTGAAGGACAGTGGTGTGTACAGGGCGGTAGTGTGTAGTGTGAAAGGGACTGCAGTGTGAAGGATCTCCTTGGTACCGTGGATAGGTAGGTAGATAAGAGTCAGGTTTCAGCATGTCTGTGTGGCCGGGACAGGGAGTGGTCACTACATACTACTGCGTGCATGTACAGAAGCCGGACATTCGTGGTTGGCGAGGTCAGTACAATATATAATCAATCACGTCAGCTGTGTTTGGTGGAGGATTATAAAGCCCCACTCTGTATACAACGTCCTTCAAGTGCCCGCTGTGTGGGGAGGGGCGGGCACTGGGACAATGGCAGCACCACGCACCAATACCTCCACACAGACACGTCTCCGACCCTCAGACAAGTCAGTAGCTGGAGCTGAGATATCCATGGAAACCTGCGTCTAAGATCGCCTCAGCTCAAGGACCACCATGTCCTGCCTCATGACGTACTCGTTGATTGGTTATTCTTTACATCCACCACGAAGTTGGACACACAATACCCAGTATATATACGGTACACTGTACATGTATAACGGCATGTTCATCCTGCTATTTTCTCGTTACAAGCAATCTGATTGGACAGTCGTTTTCTTGCAGACTTCCAAATGACCGGTTGGACACCATCGTGTTATTCCACACTTGACGTTAGGCCACGTGATCTCCTACAATCTGTGGAGTGATGTGTTCTGTTAGGGGAAGTCCTATCCGGACCTTGGTATCCTCGGACTTCAGTCTATGTGACCCCAGCTCTCGCATAATATCCTTATCATTATCATATAGAGTGAATCCCTGAGCGGTCGACCACAGCAATAATCTGTCTGACTGGGGCTGACCTTTCCGGGTCGGTGCACCTTGCATGGATCCCGTGCAGAGATGTCAGCGCACAGGCTGTCATAGTCTCTCAGTCCCTGAACCACTGTACTTCCCCAGCCAGCCAGCCCCTTCTGTGATGCAAAACCCCTCAATGAAGTAAGCTTCCTCCGGTGCCCTTTTCTATCAAAATTACACATGCTCAGGGACCAGAGTAGTCTTTGTCTGCCAGAGCACACAAGACGATGTCCACCCACACGGCAGTACTTACTTAAACACCTTATCGTTCTCCTTGTGCAGTTTTGAAAACAGAAACATCTTGTAACATTTAACATTTGAAATAGCGTTCTTTCAGAAAGCCTTTCAGGTGTAAGATAATATATCCCTGAAAGCATTTATGGATTATAAACAGACCATTGAAAGTCTGTAAATAATTGAGTCTGGACCAGACAATCAAGTGACTGAAATAAAACAACCATCCTTCACCACCCGAGCCCGTTAGTCGTCTCTACGACACGTGCCCAATAATGCCACCAGCTACATCGTTTACCGGCGCAACGTCTAAACGGGCAACTACAAGCTGAGGATCTTAATTCAGATAGGGAGAATAAGCCGCTGTCACAAGGAAATGCAGCCGCGATGTTTGGTGAGGCAGGAAATGTATACAATCTGTCAATAAACAGTTTCCTGTAACGAAACACTGACTACATGCACACAGGACTCACACGAGCACTAAGACATGGAACGAGACTGAATGCTCTAATTCCTGGCAATGAAGTTGTCCCCCTGATGACTGTAGCACGCCTGTATAACACCTCCTGGATCATATGATTACTTTACTCTCAATGATGCGGCTGGCTTCAGTCACTCTATCTCAGGCTACAACCACAGATGTAGATCACAGTTCATGAACGCAGTGTGGTGTCACCCCAACACCTGTCTGTCTCACCTGCTCGCCTTTCATGTGGGCACTCAATTACAGGTGTTTGCTAAAGCGCTTCAATTTTTGACAAGGAATATATTTGACAAGAATATTCGGACAATTCGTCCCAGCGTACGTATTTACCTGTAATTAAAATGCAAGTCGCGTAAGTATGCATGACAGCGTCTGGGCGCGTGCTGCACATAGCTTTTTGAAAGGGCACCTCGTTTTCCTGTCGCTTTTCACAATGAGAACACTGAGGCGGGAAATAGAGGCAGAGGTATTCCCGCCTTTTTGTGAGCCTTAGATTGACTGACTTCACCCTTTCTACCGGATCCAGGAACTCAGTCTCCCAAGTTACACGGGGTATGCCAATATTCCCCTCCCAATGAACATGCCTCTGCCACATACACATATATATATCTGCTCTGTTACACGTATTATTCATATAATAGCGTTAGTGGAAACGAATGAAGGGTAAATTCTGCCTGTCTGTGTAGTCACTTGATATCTGTGCACACCAGTTTGAAAATAATTCATTCAACCATAATTAAAATGACTTGAATGAGTGGAATTGTTAATCATCGCCTGTAGTTAACATCCAGGTTGCATCTACAGCAATCAATCATTGAACACACAATGTTAACAAAGGTAACAATCTGGTCCTAACATCCTAACATAGTCTGTCTGGTCCTAACATAGTCTGTCTGGTCCTAACATAGTCTGTCTGGTCCTAACACGGTCAGCCAATGACTGAAAGCCCGAGTAACGATTAGAAGGAGGCAGTCTGTGGTTCCAGTATGTAACGTTACTTGTGGGAGTGTCTTGCTGTCTGCATGTCTGAGGCAGTCTGTGGTTCCAGTATGTAACGTTACTTGTGGGAGTGTCTTGCTGTCTGCATGTCTGAGGCGGTCTGTGGTTCCAGTATGTAACGTTACTTGAGGGAGTGTCTTGCTGTCTGCATGTCTGAGGCGGTCTGGTTCCAGTATGTTCCTTGTGGGAGTATGTAACGTTACTTGTGGGAGTGTCTTGCTGATCTGCATGTCTGCAGCGGTCTGGGGTTCCAGTATGTAACGTTACTTGAGGGAGTGTCTTGCTGTCTGCATGTCTGAGGCGGTCTGGGGTTCCAGTATGTAACGTTACTTGAGGGAGTGTCTTGCTGTCTGCATGTCTGAGGCGGTCTGTGGTTCCAGTATGTAATGTTACTTGAGGGAGCGTCTTGCTGTCTGCATGTCTGAGGCGGTCTGTGGTTCCAGTATGTAATGTTACTTGAGAGAGTGTCTTGCTGAGGGATGAAGTTATTCTGTTGCCTTCTAGGATCTATATCCCCTGTGAGAGTATAGTCAAAGTTGGGGTCTGTAGTTAATGACCCCTGGTCGAGGGTGGACGATTGTACTGGTTGTAGTCAGTGATCCCTGTTTACACACCCACACTATTTCAGGTCCTTCCATCCACCTCCCAACCCTCACTATTTCAGGCCCTTTCATTCACCTCCCAACCCTCACTATTTCAGGTCCTTCCATTTACCTCCCAAACACACAGTATTTCAGGCTCTTCCATTCACCTCCCAACCCTCACTATTTCAGACCCTTCCATTTACCTCCCTAACGCTCACTATTTCAGGTCCTTTCATTTACCTCCCAAACACTCACTATTTCAGGCTCTTCCATTCACCTCCCAAACACTCACTATTTCAGGTCCTTTCATTTACCTCCCAAACACTCACTATTTCAGGTCCTTTCATTTACCTCCCAAACACTCACTATTTCAGGTCCTTCCATTCACCTCCCAAACACTCACTATTTCAGGTCCTTTCATTTACCTCCCAAACACTCACTATTTCAGGCTCCTTCCATTCACCTCCCAACACTCACTTTATTTCAGGTCCTTTCATTTACCTCCTCCCTCACTCTATTTCAGGTCCTTTTCAGGTCCCTCCCAAACCTCTCACTATTTCACTCCTCACTATTTCAGGTCCTTCCATTCACCTCCCAAGCACTCACTATTTCAGGTCCTTCCATTCACCTCCCAAACACTCACTATTTCTGGCCCTTACCATTCACCTCCCAACCCTCACTATTTCAGGTCCTTCCATTCACCTCCCAAACACTCACTATTTCAGGTCCTTTCATTTACCTCCCAAACACTCACTATTTCAGGCCCTTCCATTCATCTCCCAACCCTCACTATTTCAGGCCTTTAACACCTCCCAACCCTCACTATTTCAGGTCCTTCCATTTTCCTCCCAAACACTCACTATTTCAGGTCCTTTCATTTACCTCCCAAACACTCACTATTTCAGGCCCTTCCATTCACCTCCCAACCCTCACTATTTCAGGCTCTTCCATTCACCTCCCAACCCTCACTATTTCAGGCACTTCCATTTACCTCCCAAACACTCACTATTTCAGGTCCTTTCATTTACCTCCCAAACCTCACTATTTCAGGTCCTTCCATTCACCTCCCAAACCCTCACTATTTCAGGCCCTTAACACCTCCCAACCCTCACTATTTCAGGCCCTTCCATTTACCTCCCAAACACTCACTATTTCAGGTCCTTTCATTTACCTCCCAAACACTCACTATTTCAGGCCCTTCCATTCACCTCCCAACCCTCACTATTTCAGGCCTTTAACACCTCCCAACCCTCACTATTTCAGGCCCTTCCATTTCACCTCCCAAACACTCACTATTTCAGGTCCTTTCATTTACCTCCCAAACACTCACTATTTCAGGCCTTTCCATTCACCTCCCAACCCTCACTATTTCAGGCTCCTTCCATTCACCTCCCAAACCTCACTATTTCAGGTCCTTCCATTTACCTCCCTAACACTCACTATTTCAGGTCCTTTCATTTACCTCCCAAACACTCACTATTTCAGGTCCTTTCATTTACCTCCCAAACACTCACTATTTCAGGTCCTTCCATTCACCTCCCAAACACTCACTATTTCAGGCCCTTCCATTCACCTCCCTAACACTCACTATTTCAGGTCCTTCCATTTACCTCCCAAACACTATTTCAGGTCATTTCATTCACCTCCAAAACACTCACTGTGTGAGGTCCTTCTATTTACCTCCCAAACACTCACTAGTTTAGGTCCTTCCATTCACCTCCCACTCACTATTTCAGGTCCTTAACACCTCCGCACCCTCACTATTTCAGGTACTTCCATTCATATCACAGCCCTCACTATTTCAGGTCTTTCAATTCATCTCCCAACCCTCACTATTTCAGGTCCTTTCATATACCTCCCAAACACTCACTATTTCTGGCCTTACCATTCACCTCCCAACCCTCACTATTTCAGACCCTTCCATTTACCTCCCTAACGCTCACTATTTCAGGTCCTTTCATTTACCTCCCAAACACTCACTATAACTTGTTCCTAATCCTTTTCTTCACTGAATAAAATATGTTTAAATGAAAAACCCTCTCTATTTCAGGTCCTTCCGTTCACCTCTGTCATTCTTTCATGGCCTATCCCTTATCTCCTACATCTCAATTATTGTGGAACGTGTTTCGGTGATGGCCAAAGGGAGATAATTCTACGTCTATCCCAGTAAACGGGTGTTTTGTTGAGTCAGCGGCGTGCACGCTAACAGCAGCTGTGCGGGTGATCGAGCAGACGACGGGCACTAGTTTTGACGGCTGCCCAGGACGCTGTTTCCGAACAAGGTATGTATCAGTTTTTCTGAACAATCTGGAAACCCTGACGAATTCGTGACATGAGCACACGAATTTAGTTTAGAAATTCCACCAGTATCTGGAAATGTGCCATTTAACCCGTTATCTACCCGTAGGTGTGGCTAAGCTGTGACCGCGTGAACGGCGTGAGGGGGACCAATAACAAACATCCTAACACTACTGGAGAACAGTAGTCCTAGGATGTAACACCAATATACCCAACCTGTCCCCACCCTATGTTGGTACATTGTTGCAAGTTGTTTCTGAGCTCCATTTCTTGGGCGGGGGTGATGGCTGTGTGCATCGTTGGGAGTAGGTGTTGCTAGGATCCACTGCCTCAGACACGCCGGCCATTGTCTAATAACACCATTATCTACAACCAGGCCTTCAGTTTATTAATGTGACAGGTGGCGATAATGGACAATCACTAACCAACCGTAAGCCATGATGACATGATGCGTGTAATTTCGGTGTAAATGGTATACTCAGAACTAGAGTAAATTTACGTGTAAAAGAGGAATTGTTAAACATTTTCGTATTGACCTATAACAGACACAAGTTGCTGTTACAGATAGAAACCAAACCATACATATAGTATGTAAAATACCATACACATCCAGAACAGAACATATGCAAATAAATATCATCACATTTATACTAACCTCTTGTTAGGTGCTCCACAGTGAAGTCACCTGTAAAGAATGCATGCCTCCAATATCTAATGCTACAATGGCACAGCTAAGTACAATATATACACACATATGCTCATACCAGCAGCAATATACACCTAATAAATACACTACATCAGTACTAGCCGAAAGCCACAATGCATTCCTATACAGTGAAGACATGACCTATCGGCTACGTCAGTACGCATTTACCAAACATATAGAACTATATACTAATTCACCAACTCATGCAAGACTTGTGTACTGAAAAACTACTAACCATATTTAACTGGTTACTCTAGTCACTACCAAGACTTCAAGTATTGGCTTTCAAAATATCACACAGAATGGTCCACTGTAAAATTATCTTCTAGATCCCCCTAGCCAAGGTTGTGCCCTGTCCTGATGAGGGAGCCAACCCTGGAACCGTTTGGGGTTGACAGCTGTGCCCTGTCCTGATGAGGGAGCCAACCCTGGAACTGTTTGGGGTTGACAGCTGTGCCCTGTCCTGATGAGGGAGCCAACCCTGGAACCTTTTGGGTTTGACAGCTGTGCCCTGTCCTGATGAGGGAGCCAACCCTGGTACCGTTTGGGGTTGACAGCTGTGCCCTGTCCTGATGAGGGAGCCAACCCTGGTACCGTTTGGGGTTGACAGCTGTGCCCTGTCCTGATGAGGGAGCCAACCCTGGTACCGTTTGGGGTTGACAGCTCTGCCCTGTCCTGATGAGGTAGCCAACCCTGGAACCGTTTGGGGTTGACAGCTGTGCCCTGTCCTGATGAGGGAGCCAACCCTGGTACCGTTTGGGGTTGACAGCTGTGCCCTGTCCTGATGAGGGAGCCAACCCTGGAACCGTTTGGGGTTGACAGCTGTGCCCTGTCCTGATGAGGTAGCCAACCCTGGAACCGTTTGGGGTTGACAGCTGTGCCCTGTCCTGATGAGGGAGCCAACCCTGAAACTGTTTGGGGTTGATAGCTGTGCCCTGTCCTGATGAGGTAGCCAACCCTGGAACCGTTTGGGGTTGATAGCTGTGCCCTGTCCTAATGTGGGAGCCAACCCTGGAACCGTTTGGGGTTGACAGCTGTGCCCTGTCCTGATGAGGGAGCCAACCCTGGTACCGTTTGGGGTTGACAGCTGTGCCCTGTCCTGATGAAGGAGCCAACCCTGGTACCGTTTGGGGTTGACAGCTGTGCCCTGTCCTGATGAGGGAGCCAACCCTGGAACCGTTTGGGGTTGACAGCTCTGCCCTGTCCTGATGAGGAAGCCAACCCTGGAACCGTTTCGCTGTCCTGATGAGGTAGCCAACCCTGGAACTGTTTGGGGTTGACAGCTCTGCCCTGTCCTGATGAGGAAGCCAACCCTGGAACTGTTTCGCTGTCCTGATGAGGAAGCCAACCCTGGAACCGTTTCGCTGTCCTGATGAGGGAGCCAACCCTGGAACTGTTTGGGGTTGACAGCTCTGCCCTGTCCTGATGAGGTAGCCAACCCTGGAACCGTTTCGCTGTCCTGATGAGGTAGCCAACCCTGGAACTGTTTCGCTGTCCTGATGAGGGAGCCAACCCTCGAACCGTTTGGGGTTGACAGCTCTGCCCTGTCCTGATGAGGTAGCCAACCCTGGAACTGTTTCGCTGTCCTGATGAGGGAGCCAACCCTCGAACCGTTTGGGGTTGACAGCTCTGCCCTGTCCTGATGAGGAAGCCAACCCTGGAACTGTTTGGGTTTGACAGCTGTGCCCTGTCCTGATGAGGTAGCCAACCCTGGAACCGTTTCACTGTCCTGATGAGGGAGCCAACCCTGGAACCGTTTGGGTTTGACAGCTGTGCCCTGTCCTGATGAGGTAGTCAACCCTGGAACCGTTTCGCTGTCCTGATGAAGGAGCCAACCCTGGTACCGTTTGGGGTTGACAGCTGTGCCCTGTCCTGATGAGGGAGCCAACCCTGGAACCGTTTGGGGTTGACAGCTGTGCCCTGTCCTGATGAAGGAGCCAACCCTGGTACCGTTTGGGGTTGACAGCTGTGCCCTGTCCTGATGAGGGAGCCAACCCTCGAACCGTTTGGGGTTGACAGCTCTGCCCTGTCCTGATGAGGAAGCCAACCCTGGAACTGTTTGGGTTTGACAGCTGTGCCCTGTCCTGATGAGGGAGCCAACCCTGGTACCGTTTGGGGTTGACAGCTCTGCCCTGTCCTGATGAGGAAGCCAACCCTGGAACTGTTTGGGTTTGACAGCTGTGCCCTGTCTTGATGAGAGGTAGCCAACCCTGGAACCGTTTGGGGTTGGACAGCTGTCCTGATGAGGGAGCCCAACCCTGGAACCGTACCGTTTCCTGGGGTTGACAGCTGTGCCTGTCTGTCCTGATGAGGTAGCCAACCCTGGTACCGTACCGCTTAGCTGTCCTGATGAGGGAGCCAACCCTGGAACCGTTTGGGGTTGACAGCTGTGCCCTGTCCTAATGTGGGAGCCAACCCTGGAACCGTTTGGGGTTGACAGCTCTGCCCTGTCCTGATGAGGGAGCCAACCCTGGAACCGTTTGGGGTTGACAGCTCTGCCCTGTCCTGATGAGGGAGCCAACCCTGGAACCGTTTGGGGTTGACAGCTGTGCCCTGTCCTGATGAGGGAGCCAACCCTCGAACCGTTTGGGGTTGACAGCTTTACGCTGACACATTGACATCTGAATGTAGTTCTTAGGTGAACAGAATATCAGTTAGATGGAACGTGCAATTTACATTATATATTATAACAAATCGGGCAGCTGTTCATATTTAGTGTGCCCTTCACATGTGGAGTGAAAAATTCAATAAGCTGCATCTAAACTGTAGTACACACGCCTCTCGCATTTAAAGCTGGCTGAAGTACTGTCGATATGACATCAGATTTTGAGTCACTCCTGTGACAGGGTGTTTAAGGTTTATCTTTCCCTAAATACTTAAGGTACTGGGGAGATTCCTTTAAGACACATGGGCTAGTGTTTGGGGAGAAAGCTATAAATACTTGTTGTCTGGGGTTAGCTTAAGGCACCTCGGGACAAGGGTCACCCCAGCATTAGCCCAGAGTGAAAGATCTACTGATAAGAGAGAGGGAGCGAGTGTGAGAGTTTAAGACAAAGACAGTGTGGGTGTGAGAGCAGAGAGAGAGAGAAGCTAAACTGAGAGGCTGCTCCATGTGCTTCATCACTCTTATGTGACATGTTCTTAGACAAACCCCACTTGGTCACATTTGGCATCGTTGGCAGGATTCAGAGCTGACCAGACATTGGGCAACGAGGAGTGGATGTGGACAAAGGTGTTGGGATGTTCACTGAGAGTCTTTGTTATTATCTCTGACGTCACTCTCACCTGCTCAGATCTCAAGGCAGTATACAGCTGTCTCTCAAGGGTGTCCACTAACATATCTTGTCCAGTGGTGGCGAGTATGGCTACCGGGAGTAACTGCTCTTTCAGCTTCTGCAGCATGTAAATCCTTCTTGTGTGTCACCTTCCACAAGTAGGGCTTGCCGGCCACTATACACGCATTCACTCCAGCATACTTCTTGGCCAGCAGAAGACACTCAGTACCATAGTCAAAATCAAAGTCGGTACTGTTCTCGTAGGCCTGTTTAATGACATGATACTTAAATCCATGCGGCATCTCACTCGCAGTGTACTGACTTCTTGTCCAAGGACTCTATCAACATCCCGTCAGAATCTGACGCAATCACCGTGGATATGAGGGGTCGGGTGACGCCTGATGCCCCATGTTTGTGAGCAGCCAAGGCAATGTCTCGGATGAGATCTTCTTCACCAATTATTCTAACTGCGTCATGAATCAAGACAACATCTGGTGCACTGCATACACCTGCAATGGCCTTGTTGCCATTGTAGATAAATCTGTGCCTGGTTGAGGACCCAGCAACAACAGTGACCTTGTGGAGGTTGTAGTCGGAGCATCGTGTCCTTGCGGCTCTCCGACACAATGATGAACTTGATCCATGGCAACCTGTCTTATACATGCTCCAGAATTCAACAGTTAGAAACTGAGAAGTCATCATTATATAATTCACAGATTATATACATTATGTTATGTTTGTGAGACTAATTATACCCCCGCTACGAAGTATATAGCGTTCATTCCGTCCGTCCGTCCGTCCGTCTGTCCGTCCCAAAACTTTGTCCGGAGCATATCTCTTAAAGTTTACATGCTAGGTTCACCAAACTTCACACACTTGTTAATCATTACCCATTGATGTGCCTTTTGCTATTTTAATATTTTTTCAGAATTTAGTTTTTTTTGCTATTTCCATGGAAACACGACTTAGTGCCAAATGTGTTTGATGGTTTTGTCCGGAGTATATCTCTTAAAGTTTACATGCTAGGTTCAAACTTCACACACATGTTAATCATTACCCATTGATGTGCCTTTTGCTATTTTAAAATTTGTTCACAATTTGTTTTGTTGTTGTTTCCATGGAAACATGACTTGGTGCAAAATGTGTTTGATGGTTACCTGGCCACAGCATATCATCGAAATTATACATGCTAGGTTCACCAAACTTAATACACAAGTTAATCATGACCCACAGATATGCCATGTGCTAAAAAATAACAATCTTCATCTACGTCCACTTCATTGTGTGCAACAAGTTCAATTGTATGTCAGGTTTCCACGGAAAACACAAAAACATAATGTTTCCATAAATTATTACTGTAATCGGTACATGGCAAAACAAATTATCTAACATGTATATAAAGTTTAGTAGAGTCAAGGAGAAAGTCTTGTGAGCTGCTGATCCTTGTCACATTATATATATCAATATCAGTCATTTCCATGTCCCAAAGTGGGAAGCGGGGGTATGTGAGCTGTGCTCACTTCTACACTTGTCATGTTACAATGTGACCAAGTGGGGAGAGGGAGACCAAGTGGGGAGAGGGAGACCAAGTGGGGAGAGGAGACCAAGTGGGGAGAGGGAGACCAAGTGGGGAGAGGGAGACCAAGTGGGGAGAGGGAGACCAAGTGGGGAGAGCTCCTGTAAAACCCTGTTACTAAGTAACAAATGCTGTGTTGAATCATGACTTCCGAATGATGTCACTTTAACCTAATGCAAAGGAGTGTTGGTCATGATATCTGCCCCAGTTTGGCTGCTTTGATCATGATCAAATACATATTGACAAAGCTGAAATTATTGCTGACTGCGATAAAAAAATGAATAATTGGTATATGTAGTCTTAATTTGCATGATATGGTGATGCTTCACATTTCAGGACAAAACATGTCTCTCAGACTGTGTGTGAAGTTAGCAAGGAGTTCAGTCACTCTGCTTCGATCACAAGGTGGCATCAACAAGGAAATAGTGCAGTTATGTCGCAGCTTGAGTACATCCCATCCACATACAACAGGTGAGAACTGACAGGGCATAATTACATGTTACACCTTGAGTACATCCCTTTAACATACAGCAGGTGAGAACTGACAGGGCAATATTACATGTTACACCTTGAGTACATCCCTTTAACATACAGCAGGTGAGAACTGACAGGGCAATATTACATGTTACACCTTGAGTACATCCCTTTAACATACAGCAGGTGAGAACTGACAGGGCAATATTACATGTCACACCTTGAGTACATCCACATACAACAGGTGAGAACTGACAGGGCAATATTACATGTTACACCTTGAGTACATCCACATACAACAGGTGAGAACTGACAGGGCAATATTACATGTTACACCTTGAGTACATCCACATACAGCAGGTGAGAACTGACAGGGCAATATTACATGTTACACCTTGAGTACATCCCTTTAACATACAGCAGGTGAGAACTGACAGGGCAATATTACATGTTACACCTTGAGTACATCCCTTTAACATACAGCAGGTGAGTACTGACAGGGCAATATTACATGTTACACCTTGAGTACATCCCTTTAACATACAGCAGGTGAGAACTGACAGGGCATAATTACATGTTACACCTTGAGTACATCCCTTTAACATACAGCAGGTGAGAACTGACAGGGCAATATTACATGTTACACCTTGAGTACATACCTTTAACATACAGCAGGTGAGTACTGACAGGGCAATATTACATGTTACACCTTGAGTACATCCCTTTAACATACAGCAGGTGAGTACTGACAGGGCAATATTACATGTTACACATTGAGTACATCCCTTTAACATACAGCAGGTGAGAACTGACAGGGCAATATTACATGTTACACCTTGAGTACATCCCTTTAACATACAGCAGGTGAAAACTGACAGGGCAGTATTACATGTTACACCTTGAGTACATCCCTTTAACATACAGCAGGTGAGAACTGACAGGGCAGTATTACATGTCACACCTTGAGTACATCCCTTTAACATACAGCAGGTGAGAACTGACAGGGCAATATTACATGTTACACCTTGAGTACATCCACATACAGCAGGTGAGAACTGACAGGGCAATATTACATGTCACACCTTGAGTACATCCCTTAACATACAGTAGGTGAGAACTGACAGGGCAATATTACATGTCACACCTTGAGTACATCCCTTTAACATAGAGTAGATGAGAACTGACAGGGCAATATTACATGTTACACCTTGAATACATCCCTTTAACATACAGCAGGTGAGAACTGACAGGGCAGTATTACATGTTACACCTTGAGTACATCCCTTTAACATACAGCAGGTGAGAACTGACAGGGCAGTATTACATGTCACACCTTGAGTACATCCCTTTAACATACAGTAGGTGAGAACTGACAGGGCAATATTACATGTCACATCTTGAGTACATCCCTTTAACATACAGCAGGTGAGTACTGACAGGGCAATATTACATGTTACACCTTGAGTACATCCCTTTAACATACAGCAGGTGAGTACTGACAGGGCAGTATTACATGTTACACCTTGAGTACATCCCTTTAACATACAGCAGGTGAAAACTGACAGGGCAGTATTACATGTTACACCTTGAGTACATCCCTTTAACATACAGCAGGTGAGAACTGACAGGGCAGTATTACATGTCACACCTTGAGTACATCCACATACAGCAGGTGAGAACTGACAGGGCAATATTACATGTCACACCTTGAGTACATCCCTTTAACATACAGTAGGTGAGAACTGACAGGGCAATATTACATGTCACACCTTGAGTACATCCACATACAGCAGGTGAGAACTGACAGGGCAATATTACATGTTACACCTTGAGTACACCCCTTTAACATACAGCAGGTGAGAACTGACAGGGCAGTATTACATGTTACACCTTGAGTACATCCCTTTAACATACAGCAGGTGAGAACTGACAGGGCAATATTACATGTTACACCTTCAGTACATCCACATACAACAGGTGAGAACTGACAGGGCAATATTACATGTCACACCTTGAGTACATCCCTTTAACATACAGCAGGTGAGAACTGACAGGGCAATATTACATGTTACACCTTGAGTACATCCCTTTAACATAGAGTAGATGAGAACTGACAGGGCAATATTACATGTTACACCTTGAGTACATCCCTTTAACATACAGTAGATGAGAACTGACAGAGCAATATTACATGTTACACCTTGAGTACATCCACATACAGCAGGTGAGAACTGACAGGGCAATATTACATGTTACACCTTGAGTACATCCCTTTAACATACAACATCCAGTTCATATATACTGAGGGAAACAAATAAGGGAACACCAATTCATGGCAGTGTTCAGAAGGCTGATCTCAGCCTATCAGTAGACTGATCTCAGCCTAAACAGGCTCAGGGATGCACAGTTTTGGTGCAGTAACTGTTCATCTGTGTTATTGTCGGGTTTGTATGTATGTAGTATGTATTGGGAATATTTATTCTAAAAACTTAGAACATACTGACATATTACAACTTGTTGAAAATATAGTGCCAACACAGCGACTGTAAATAGCATTGTGAAGCCAGCTAGAGTGATTCTGGCTAGAACATGCAGCCGGTCACGTAAGGTAGCAGTGTGCGATCTGTCACTGTGGAATCAGCAACACATATTTATGCTACAGCTTGTGTGTACACACCTGTCATGTAGTTCACCTGGAAATTGTTTCAGAGAAGAAGCTGTTCACACCAGGCCCTCTGGGCACCTCGCTCACTGTCAGACAAGCCATGCTGCAGGACCTAGGCTCTCGGGACATCAAGTTTATCAATGTTATCAAGAAGATCCGAGCTGACCTGCTGAGCATAGCAGGTAAGGTGACCTGCATTGTAGATGTGCATGAAACCTGTTGAGTTTCAACAGGTTGGTGTCTAACAACAATGTATTCATGGCAGTATGCAGCTTTTAGTTGTATGAACACTGAGTCAGGTACATCTAAGTTGGTCTGTTAAGTAATGTCAAGTTCAAAATCATACTTACAATGATATATTATACAGTATTACATGTGACTAGAGCCACCTCTGATTATGTCCCTGAAAATAGTGTGACTAAAGCCGCCTCTGATTGTGTTCCTGAGAATAGTGTGACTAAAGCCACCTCTGATTGTGTTCCTGAGAATAGTGTGACTAAAGCCGCCTCTGATTGTGTTCCTGAGAATAGTGTGACTAAAGCCACCTCTGATTATGTCCCTGAAAATAGTGTGACTAAAGCCGCCTCTGATTGTGTTCCTGAGAATAGTGTGACTAAAGCCACCTCTGATTATGTCCCTGAAAATAGTGTGACTAAAGCCGCCTCTGATTGTGTTCCTGAGAATAGTGTGACTAAAGCCACCTCTGATTGTGTTCCTGACAGTAGCCACCTCTGATTGTGTTCCTGACAGTAGTGTGACTAGAGCTGCCTCTGATTGTGTTCCTGACAATAGTGTGACTAAAGCCACCTCTGATTGTGTTCCTGACAATAGTGTGACTAAAGCCACCTCTGATTGTGTTCCTGACAATAGTGTGACTAAAGCCACCTCTGATTGTGTTCCTGACAATAGTGTGACTAAAGCCACCTCTGATTGTGTTCCTGACAATAGTGTGACTAAAGCCACCTCTGATTGTGTTCCTGACAATAGTGTGACTAAAGCCACCTCTGATTGTGTTCCTGACAATAGTGTGACTAAAGCCACCTCTGATTGTGTTCCTGACAATAGTGTGACTAAAGCCACCTCTGATTGTGTTCCTGACAGTAGTGTGACTAGAGCCGCCTCTGATTGTGTTCCTGACAATAGTGTGACTAAAGCCACCTCTGATTGTGTTCCTGACAATAGTGTGACTAAAGCCACCTCTGATTGTGTTCCTGACAGTAGTGTGACTAGAGCCGCCTCTGATTGTGTTCCTGACAATAGTGTCACAAAAGCCACCTCTGATTCTGTTCCTGACAATAGTGTGACTAAAGCCACCTCATATTTTGTGACGTAAAACCGAACTCAACTCAGATTTTGTTCCTGACAATAGTGTGACTAGAGCCACCCCGATTCTGTTCCTGACAATAGTGTGACTAGAGCCGCCTCTGATTGTGTTCGTGGCGGTGGGGTAGCCTAGTGGTTAAAGCCTTCGCTCGTCATGCTGTAGACCTGGTTTCTATTCCCCACATGGGTACATTGTGTGAAGCTCATTTCTGGTGTCCCCCGCTGTGCTATTGCTGGAATATTGCTAAAAGTGGCGTAAAACCAAACTCACTCACTCTGATTGTGTTCCTGTTTGTCTCCAGAGGTTGATCCAGCAGACTTCACGTCGATCTTACTTCAAGGTAGTGGGACATTTGCTGTGGAGTCCATCTTCCAGACAACTGTACCCCGCACAGGGGGCAAGGTGAGATGTTAGCCTGAGTAGGGTACAGGGTGAAGTGGTAGCTTTACTGGAATAAAATGGGTGAGATTATAGATTCACTAGAGAGCAAGTAGGTTTCATGGCGGGATTAAAGACTAATTTTGGGCACAGGGATACAGTAGCTTCACTATGGAGAGAATTCAAATAAAGGTATCACTATGGTGAGAGGGTGAGGTCATGGCATCATTAGGGTGAGACGATGGCATTACTTACGGTAGGTGAGAGGGTGAGATAATGGCTATTTGAAGATGAGAGGGTCAGATGATGGCATTACTAAGGTGAGATGATGGCATCTCTAGGGTGAGATGGCTAAGGTGAGATGATGGCATCTCTAGGGTGAGATGACTAAGTGAGATGATGGCATCTCTAGGGTGAGATGACTAAGGTGAGATGATGGCATCTCTAGGGTGAGATGGCTAAGATGAGATGATGCCATCTCTAGGGTGAGATGACTAAGGTGAGATGATGGCATCTCTAGGGTGAGATGGCTAAGGTGAGATGATGGCATCTCTAGGGTGAGATGACTAAGTGAGATGATGGCATCTCTAGGGTGAGATGACTAAGGTGAGATGATGGCATCTCTAGGGTGAGATGGCTAAGGTGAGATGATGGCATCTCTAGGGTGAGATGACTAAGGTGAGATGATGGCATCTCTAGGGTGAGATGACTAAGGTGAGATGATGGCATCTCTAGGGTGAGATGACTAAGGTGAGATGATGGCATCTCTAGGGTGAGATGGCTAAGGTGAGATGATGGCATCTTTAAGATGAGATGGCTAAGGTGAGATGATGGCATCTCTAGGGTGAGATGACTAAGGTGAGATGATGGCATCACTAGGATGAAACAATGGTATTACTAATATGACAGGGTGAGATGATGGCATTACTAAGATGAGAGAGTGAGATGATGGCATCACCAGGGTTAGATGATGGCTTCAGTAAGTTGAGATGATGGTATTACTAAGATGACAAGGTGAAATGATGGCATTACTAAGGTGAGAGGGTGAGATGACGGCATCACCAGGGTTAGATGATGGCTTCAGTAAGGTGAGATGATGGCATTACTAAGGTGAGAGGGTGAGATGATGGCATTACTAAGGTGAGAGGGTGAGATGACGGCATCACCAGGGTTAGATAATGGCTTCAGTAAGGTGAGATCATGGCATTACTAAGGTGAGAGGGTGACGTGATGGCATCACCAGGGAGAAATGTTGGCATTACTAGGTGCAGCCTATCATTGTTAAAGTCATGTGATGTTGTCATAAGTAGCATAAAAGACACAGCTTCACATTAGTTCATTAAACCTGTTTGTTTGTAATCTCTGTTTAACCTAGCCACTCTTGTAAAATCTGTGTGCAGGTGCTGATACTGGAGAATGGTGTGTATGGGCGCAGGATGAAGACGATCTGTGACACCCTGGCCATACCAGCTCACATGGAGAGCTTTGCTGAAGACAATAGGGTGGACCTTGGTTGTGTAGAGAGGGTCCTAAAGGCAGACAACTCCTTTACACATGTGGCAGTTGTGCAGTGTGAAACAACCTCTGGATTGTTCAATGATGTTGAGAGTGTTGGGAAACTTGTAAAGAAACACATTCCAAGTGAGTATTCTATGGAGTTTCCTTTCCAAAAAGTGACCTGTTTATGGGTCTGCCTAGAGTTGTCTGTGGAGTATGTAGGGAGTCCTCCCCTCAGCAGAGTCAACTCAATAATGGGACGTCTGCCAGTATGTAGGGTGTCCTCCCCTCAGCAGAGTCAACTCAATAATGGGGCGTCTGCCAGTATGTAGGGCGTCCTCCCCTCAGCAGAGTCAACTCAATAATGGGGCGTCTGCCAGTATGTAGGGTGTCCTCCCCTCAGCAGAGTCAACTCAATAATGGGGAGTCTGCCAGTATGTAGGGAGTCCTCCCCTCAGCAGAGTCAACTCAATAATGGGGAGTGCCTAGAGAGTTGTCTGTGGAGTATGTAGGGAGTCCTCCCCTCAGCAGAGTCAACTCTATAATGGGGAGTGCCTAGAGAGTTGTCTGTGGAGTATGTAGGGAGTCCTCCCCTCAGCAGAGTCAACTCAATAATGGGAAGTCTGCCAGTATGTAGGGTGTCCTCCCTCAGCAGAGTCAACTCAATAATGGGCGTCTCTGCCAGTATGTAGGGCTGCGTCCTCCCTCAGCAGAGTCAACTCAATAATGGGAAGTCTGCCAGTATGTAGGGTGTCCTCCCCTCAGCAGAGTCAACTCAATAATGGGGAGTCTGCCAGTATGTAGGGAGTCCTCCCCTCAGCAGAGTCAACTCAATAATGGGGAGTGCCTAGAGAGTTGTCTGTGGAGTATGTAGGGAGTCCTCCCCTCAGCAGAGTCAACTCTATAATGGGGAGTGCCTAGAGAGTTGTCTGTGGAGTATGTAGGGAGTCCTCCCCTCAGCAGAGTCAACTCAATAATGGGGCGTCTGCCAGTATGTAGGGTGTCCTCCCCTCAGCAGAGTCAACTCAATAATGGGGCGTCTGCCAGTATGTAGGGCGTCCTCCCCTCAGCAGAGTCAACTCAATAATGGGGCGTCTGCCAGTATGTAGGGTGTCCTCCCCTCAGCAGAGTCAACTCAATAATGGGGAGTCTGCCAGTATGTAGGGAGTCCTGCCCTCAGCAGAGTCAACTCAATAATGGGGAGTGCCTAGAGAGTTGTCTGTGGGTATGTAGGAGTCCTCCCTCAGCAAAGTCAACTCTATAATGGGGAGTGCCTAGAGAGTTGTCTGTGGAGTATGTAGGGAGTCCTCCCCTCAGCAGAGTCAACTCAATAATGGGGCGTCTGCCAGTATGTAGGGAGTCCTCCCCTCAGCAGAGTCAACTCTATAATGGGGAGTGCCTAGAGAGTTGTCTGTGGAGTATGTAGGGAGTCCTCCCCTCAGCAGAGTCAACTCAATAACGGGGCGTCTGCCAATATGTAGGGAGTCCTCCCCTCAGCAGAGTCAACTCAATAATGGGGAGTCTGCCAGTATGTAGGGAGTCCTCCCCTCAGCAGAGTCAACTCAATAATGGGGAGTCTGCCAGTATGTGGAGAGTCTTCCTATGTGTAGGGGTCCTCCCAGTAATGGGGAGTCTGCCATGTAGTCATAAATATAACTTGAACATTGTATGCTGACATGCCCGTGATATGACTTGAATGATGTTGATGTTGACATGCATATGTTGAAAATGGATCCCAGGACGACATGCTGTTAGAGATCTGTTCCAGACTGCACCTACTTTGTGGATGCGATGAGCAGTTTCGGGGCAGTTCCAGTTGACTTCAGCGCAGGCAACATTGATGTCTTGGTCAGCTCTGCTAACAAGTGTCTCCAGGGGGTTCCTGGCTTTGGGTTTGCAATCATCAGGAAGGACGTGCTCAGTCGGTGCAAGGGTAAGAGTCACTGTCTCAAGTGTTGTCAGTCTTCAACTCGTGCTGTTTGATGATTTGGAATTTTGTGTTCATCATTTTGCTGTCATGATGACAAATTGAACTTAAGCTGAAAATGCTCATTCCTGGGGCAGAAATAAAAAATATATTATTTTTTCGTAAAGAAATTTTCTACAAGGCTCAGTAAATTACTGTACTGTTGCCTTTCTATGAACTGAGATTCTGTTGTTTATGTTGGTTTTTTTTTTCATTTCATAACAACAAGTTGGACTTGCTGTACAGATCAGACAAGTGGTAATCTGGTGCTTTTGGATAAACTGGGATTTAGAAAAATATTGAACAGCATTATCTTTTTGTGCTCTCTTCCCTGAACTAAAGGTATCCAATGTCAGTGAACCAGAATAGGGTGTCAGCTAAACCGTGAGGGGGATGTGTAACCTCAGATAACTTTTGTTTATCAAGTACCTGTATTATGAAGTTTGCTGAAAGTTGGTCCTGGTAGATGACCTCAGGCCTGTAAGATTTGGATTGTTCTACAAGGTTTATTTGATTTTATCACATCAGAAAAAATATCCATTACAAGGCAACAAAATTAATTGATTGCCAATTATATCTTCAGGTATATTTCAGCATGACTTTTAGACTGGAGCATTCAGCCACCAGGGTACATACTGGGTTGACTTAGCTAATCCAGACTTGATGGGTACAGAAACCTTGACTTGTTTCAGGCAACTCTAGGAGTCTCAGTCTGGACTTGTATGACCAGTGTGATGCTCTGGACAAAACCAGTCAGTTCCGCTTTACTCCGGCCACACATGCTATGCTGGCATTCAGTCAGGCCTTAGATGAGTTCCGACAAGAAGGAGGAGTCCACGGACGGCCTTGGCAGAGGTTAGTCTCAAACCTCCCTTTCAATATAAATGAAGTTTTTAGTTTCTATCAAAAGTTTATATTTTCTCATATTGCTGAAAAATCTTGAGAGTGTCATAATTGGAGATTACAACATCTTTAAGATCACAGCTTTAACTATCGATTGCATTTCGATGTAACAGCAGTTTTTTTAAAGTAGTAACACCAATAGCAGGGTTGTTGTGAGGTGTTCCATGGCTGGAGGTTGTAGCGAGGTGTTCCATGGCTGGAGGTTGTAGCGAGGTGTTCCATGGCTGGAGGTTGTAGCGAGGTGTTCCATGGCTGGAGGGAGGTTGTAGTGAGGTGTTCCATGGCGGGAGGGAGGTTGTAGTGAGGTGTTCCATGGCTGGAGGGTGGTTGTAGTGAGGTGTTCCATGGCTGGAAGTTGTAGCGAGGTGTTCCATGGCTGGAGGGTGGTTGTAGTGAGGTGTTCCATGGCTGGAGGTTGTAGCGAGGTGTTCCATGGCTGGAGGTTGTATCTTGAGGTGTTGCATGGCTGGAGGGAGGTTGTAGTGAGGTGTTCCATGGCTGGAGGTTGTAGCGAGGTGTTCCATGGCTGGAGGGAGGTTGTAGTGAGGTGTTCCATGGCTGGAGGGAGGTTGTAGTGAGGTGTTCCATGGCTGGAGGTTGTAGCGAGGTGTTCCATGGCTGGAGGTTGTATCGAGGTGTTGCATGGCTGGAGGGAGGTTGTAGTGAGGTGTTCCATTGCTGGAGGTTGTAGCGAGGTGTTCCATGACTGGAGGGAGGTTGTATCGAGGTGTTGCATGGCTGGAGGGAGCTTGTAGTGAGGTAATCCATTGCTGGAGGTTGTAGCGAGGTGTTCCATCTCTGGAGGTTGTAGTGAGGTGTTCCATCTCTGGAGGTTGTAGTGAGGTGTTCCATGGCTGGAGGGAGGTTGTATCGAGGTGTTCCATGACTGGAGGGAGGTTGTATCGAGGTGTTGCATGGCTGGAGGGAGGTTGTAGTGAGGTAATCCCTCTGGAGGTTGTAGTGAGGTGTTCCATCTCTGGAGGTTGTAGTGAGGTGTTCCATGGCTGGAGGGAGGTTGTAGTGAGGTGTTCCATGGCTGGAGGTTGTAGCGAGGTGTTCCATCTCTGGAGGTTGTAGCGAGGTGTTCCATCTCTGGAGGTTGTAGCGAGGTGTTCCATGACTGGAGGGAGGTTGTAGTGAGGTGTTCCATGGCTGGAGGTTGTAGCGAGGTGTTCCATCTCTGGAGGTTGTAGCGAGGTGTTCCAAGGCTGGAGGTTGTAGCGAGGTGTTCCATGGCTGGAGGGAGGTTGTAGTGAGGTGTTCCATGGCGGGAGGTTGTAGTGAGGTTTTCCATGCCTGGAGGTTGTAGTGAGGTGTTCCATGGCTGGAGGGAGGTTGTAGCGAGATGTTCCATCTCTGGAGGTTGTAGTGAGGTGTTCCATGGCTGGAGGGAGGTTGTAGTGAGGTGTTCCATGGCTGGAGGGTGGTTGTAGTGAGGTGTTCCATGGCTGGAGGTTGTAGCGAGGTGTTCAATCTCTGGAGGTTGGAGCGAGGTGTTCCATCTCTGGAGGTTGTAGCGAGGTGTTGCATGGCTGGAGGGAGGTTGTAGTGAGGTAATCCATGGCTGGAGGTTGTAGCGAGGTGTTCCATCTCTGGAGGTTGTAGTGAGGTGTTCCATGTCTTGAGGTTGTAGCGAGGTGTTCCATGGCTGGAGAGAGGTTGTAGTGAGGTGTTCAATGGCTGGAGGTTGTAGTGAGGTGTTCAATGGCTGGAGGTTGTAGTGAGGTGTTCCATGGCTGGAGGTTGTAGTGAGGTGTTCCATGACTGGAGAGAGGTTGTAGTGAGGTGTTCCATGACTAGAGGGAGGTTGTGAGGTGTTCCATGATTGGAGGTTGTAGTGAGGTGTTGCATGGCTGGAGGTTGTAGTGAGGTGTTCCATTGCTGGAGGTTGTAGTGAGGTGTTCCATGGCTGGAGGTTGTAGCGAGGTGTTGCATGGCTGGAGGGAGGTTGTAGTGAGGTGTTCCATCTCTGGAGGTTGTAGTGAGGTGTTCCATGGGTGGAAGTTGTAGTGAGGTGTTGCATGACTGGAGGGAGGTTGTAGCGAGGTGTTGCATGACTGGAGGTTGTAGTGAGGTGTTCCATGGCTGGAGATTGTAGTGAGGTGTTCCATGGGTGGAAGTTGTAGTGAGGTGTTGCATGACTGGAGGGAGGTTGTAGTGAGGTGTTCCATGGCTGGAGGTTGTAGTGAGGTGTTCCATTGCTGGAGATTGTATCGAGGTGTTGCATGGCTGGATGGAGGTTGTAGTGAGGTGTTCCATGGCTGGAGGTTGTAGCGAGGTGTTCCATGACTGGAGGGAGGTTGTATCGAGGTGTTCCATGGCTGGAGGGAGGTTGTAGTGAGGTAATCCATTGCTGGAGGTTGTAGCGGCGAGGTGTTCCATCTCTGGAGGTTGTAGTGAGGTGTTCCATCTCTGGAGGTTGTAGTGAGGTGTTCCATGGCTGGAGGGAGGTTGTAGCCGAGGTGTTCCATGACTGGAGGGGAGGTTGTATCGAGGAGGTGTTGCATGGCTGGAGGGAGGTTGTAGTGAGGTAATCCATCTCTGGAGGTTGTAGTGAGGTGTTCCATCTCTGGAGGTTGTAGTGAGGTGTTCCATGGCTGGAGGGAGGTTGTAGTGAGGTGTTCCATGGCTGGAGGTTGTAGCGAGGTGTTCCATCTCTGGAGGTTGTAGCGAGGTGTTCCATCTCTGGAGGTTGTAGCCGGAGTGTTCCATGACTGGAGGGAGGTTGTAGTGAGGTGTTCCATGGCTGGAGGTTGTAGCAGGTGTTCCATCTCTGGAGGTTGTAGCGAGGTGTTCCAAGGCTGGAGGTTGTAGCGAGGTGTTCCATGGCTGGAGGGAGGTTGTAGTGAGGTGTTCCATGGCTGGAGGTTGTAGTGAGGTTTTCCATGCCTGGAGGTTGTAGTGAGGTGTTCCATGGCTGGAGGGAGGTTGTAGCGAGATGTTCCATCTCTGGAGGTTGTAGCGAGGTGTTCCATCTCTGGAGGTTGTAGTGAGGTGTTCCATGGCTGGAAGGAGGTTGTAGTGAGGTGTTCCATGGCTGGAGGGTGGTTGTAGTGAGGTGTTCCATGGCTGGAGGTTGTAGCGAGGTGTTCCATGGCTGGAGGTTGTAGCGAGGTGTTCCATGGCTGGAGGGAGGTTGTAGAGAGGTAATCCATGGCTGGAGGTTGTAGCGAGGTGTTCAATCTCTGGAGGTTGTAGCGAGGTGTTCCATCTCTTGAGGTTGGAGCGAGGTGTTCCATCTCTGGAGGTTGTATCGAGGTGTTGCATGGCTGGAGGGAGGTTGTAGTGAGGTGTTCCATGGCTGGAGGGTGGTTGTAGTGAGGTGTTCCATGGCTGGAGGTTGGAGCGAGGTGTTCCATCTCTGGAGGTTGTAGAGAGGTGTTGCATGGCTGGAGAGAGGTTGTAGTGAGGTAATCCATGGCTGGAGGTTGTAGCGAGGTGTTCCATCTCTGGAGGTTGTAGTGAGGTGTTCCATGTCTTGAGGTTGTAGCGAGGTGTTCCATGGCTGGAGGGAGGTTGTAGTGAGGTGTTCAATGGCTGGAGGTTGTAGTGAGGTGTTCCATGGCTGGAGGTTGTACTGAGGTGTTGCATGGCTGGAGGTTGTAGTGAGGTGTTCCATGACTAGAGAGAGGTTGTAGTGAGGTGTTCCATGACTAGAGGGAGGTTGTGAGGTGTTCCATGATTGGAGGTTGTAGTGAGGTGTTGCATGGCTGGAGGTTGTAGTGAGGTGTTCCATTGCTGGAGGTTGTAGTGAGGTGTTCCATGGCTGGAGGTTGTAGTGAGGTGTTCCATGGGTGGAAGTTGTAGTGAGGTGTTGCATGACTAGAGGGAGGTTGTAGCGAGGTGTTGCATGACTGGAGGTTGTAGTGAGGTGTTCCATGGCTGGAGATTGTAGTGAGGTGTTCCATGGGTGGAAATTGTAGTGAGGTGTTGCATGACTGGAGGGAGGTTGTAGTGAGGTGTTCCATGGCGGGAGGTTGTAGTGAGGTGTTCCATGGCTGGAGGTTGTAGTGAGGTGTTCCATGACTGGAGGTTGTAGTGAGGTGTTCCATGGCTGGAGGTTGTAGTGAGGTGTTGCATGGCTGGAGGTTGTGAGTCAGCGAGGTGTTGCATGGCTGAGTTATACAGACTTTATTTCACAAGGGTGTGGGCTTGTGTTTATGTGTTGTGTAATGGAAAATTGTATTTCAGATACATGGAGAACTGCAGAGGTTGTAGTGAGGTTGTAGTGAGGTGTTCCATGGCTGGGGGTTGTAGTGAGGTGTTCCATGGCTGGAGGTTGTAGCGAGGTGTTCCATTGGTGGAAGTTGTAGTGAGGTGTTGCATGACTGGAGGGAGGTTGTAGTGAGGTGTTCCATGGCTGGAGGTTGTAGTGTGGTGTTCCATGGCTGGAGGTTGTAGCGAGGTGTTCCATGGCTGGAGGGAGGTTGTAGTGAGGTGTTGCATGACTGGAGGTTGTAGTGAGGTGTTCCATTCCTGGAGATTGTAGTGAGGTGTTCCATTGGTGGAAGTTGTAGTGAGGTGTTGCATGACTGGAGGGAGGTTGTAGCGAGGTGTTGCATGACTGGAGGTTGTAACGAGGTGTTCCATGGCGGGAGATTGTAGTGAGGTGTTCCATGGGTGGAAGTTGTAGTGAGGTGTTGCATGACTGGATGGAGGTTGTGGTGAGGTGTTCCATGGCTGGAGGTTGTAGCGAGGTGTTCCATGGCTGGAGATTGTAACGAGGTGTTCCATAGCTGGAGGTTGGAGCGAGGTGTTCCATCTCTGGAGGTTGTAGCGAGGTGTTGCATGGCTGGAGGGAGGTTGTAGTGAGGTAATCCATGGCTGGAGGTTGTAGTGAGGTGTTCCATCTCTGGAGGTTGTAGTGAGGTGTTCCATGTCTTGAGGTTGTAGCGAGGTGTTCCATGGCTGGAGGGAGGTTGTAGTGAGGTGTTCAATGGCTGGAGGTTGTAGTGAGGTGTTCCATGGCTGGAGGTTGTACTGAGGTGTTCCATGGCTGGAGGTTGTAGTGAGGTGTTCCATGACTGGAGAGAGGTTGTAGTGAGGTGTTCCATGACTAGAGGGAGGTTGTGAGGTGTTCCATGATTGGAGGTTGTAGTGAGGTGTTGCATGGCTGGAGGTTGTAGTGAGGTGTTCCATTGCTGGAGGTTGTAGTGAGGTGTTCCATGGCTGGAGGTTGTAGTGAGGTGTTCCATGGGTGGAAGTTGTAGTGAGGTGTTGCATGACTAGAGGGAGGTTGTAGCGAGGTGTTGCATGACTGTAGGTTGTAGTGAGGTGTTCCATGGCTGGAGATTGTAGTGAGGTGTTCCATGGGTGGAAATTATAGTGAGGTGTTGCATGACTGGAGGGAGGTTGTAGTGAGGTGTTCCATGGCTGGAGGTTGTAGTGAGGTGTTCCATGGCTGGAGGTTATAGTGAGGTGTTCCATGACTGGAGGTTGTAGTGAGGTGTTCCATGGCTGGAGGTTGTAGTGAGGTGTTGCATGGCTGGAGGTTGTAGCGAGGTGTTGCATGGCTGAGTTATACAGACTTTATTTCACAAGGGTGTGGGCTTGTGTTTATGTGTTGTGTAATGGAAAATTGTATTTCAGATACATGGAGAACTGCAGAGGTTGTAGTGAGGTTGTAGTGAGGTGTTCCATGGCTGGGGGTTGTAGTGAGGTGTTCCATGGCTGGAGGTTGTAGCGAGGTGTTCCATTGGTGGAAGTTGTAGTGAGGTGTTGCATGACTGGAGGGAGGTTGTAGTGAGGTGTTCCATGGCTGGAGGTTGTAGTGTGGTGTTCCATGGCTGGAGGTTGTAGCGAGGTGTTCCATGGCTGGAGGAGGTTGTAGTGAGGTGTTGCATGACTGGAGGTTGTAGTGGGTGTTCCATTCCTGGAGGGTTGTAGTGAGGTGTTCCATTGGTGGAAGTTGTAGTGAGGTGTTGCATGACTGGAGGGAGGTTGTAGCGAGGTGTTGCATGACTGGAGGTTGTAACGAGGTGTTCCATGGCGGGAGATTGTAGTGAGGTGTTCCATGGGTGGAAGTTGTAGTGAGGTGTTGCATGACTGGATGGAGGTTGTGGTGAGGTGTTCCATGGCTGGAGGTTGTAGCGAGGTGTTCCATGGCTGGAGATTGTAACGAGGTGTTCCATAACTGGAGGTTGGAGCGAGGTGTTCCATCTCTGGAGGTTGTAGCGAGGTGTTGCATGGCTGGAGGGAGGTTGTAGTGAGGTAATCCATGGCTGGAGGTTGTAGTGAGGTGTTCCATCTCTGGAGGTTGTAGTGAGGTGTTCCATGTCTTGAGGTTGTAGCGAGGTGTTCCATGGCTGGAGGGAGGTTGTAGTGAGGTGTTCAATGGCTGGAGGTTGTAGTGAGGTGTTCCATGGCTGGAGGTTGTAGTGAGGTGTTCCATGGCTGGAGGTTTTAGTGAGGTGTTCCATGACTGGAGAGAGGTTGTAGTGAGGTGTTCCATGACTAGAGGGAGGTTGTGAGGTGTTCCATGATTGGAGGTTGTTGTGAGGTGTTGCATGGCTGGAGGTTGTAGTGAGGTGTTCCATTGCTGGAGGTTGTAGTGAGGTGTTCCATGGCTGGAGGTTGTAGCGAGGTGTTGCATGGCTGGAGGGAGGTTGTAGTGAGGTGTTCCATCTCTGGAGGTGTTAGTGAGGTGTTCCATGGGTGGAAGTTGTAGCGAGGTGTTGCATGGCTGGAGGTTGTAGTGAGGTGTTCCATGGCTGGAGATTGTAGTGAGGTGTTCCATGGGTGGAAGTTGTAGTGAGGTGTTGCATGACTGGAGGGAGGTTGTAGTGAGGTGTTCCATGGCTGGAGGTTGTAGTGAGGTGTTCCATGGCTGGAGATTGTAGCGAGGTGTTCCATAGCTGGATGGAGGTTGTAGTGAGGTGTTGCATGACTGGAGGTTGTAGTGAGGTGTTCCATGGCTGGAGATTGTAGTGAGGTGTTCCATGGGTGGAAATTGTAGTGAGGTGTTGCATGACTGGAGGGAGGTTGTAGTGAGGTGTTCCATGGCTGGAAGTTGTAGTGAGGTGTTCCATGGCTGGAGGTTGTAGTGAGGTGTTCCATGACTGGAGGTTGTAGTGAGGTGTTCCATGGCTGGAGGTTGTAGCGAGGTGTTGCATGGCTGGAGGTTGTAGCGAGGTGTTGCATGGCTGAGTTATACAGACTTTATTTCACAAGGGTGTGGGCTTGTGTTTATGTGTTGTGTAATGGAAAATTGTATTTCAGATACATGGAGAACTGCAGAGGTTGTAGTGAGGTTGTAGTGAGGTGTTCCATGGCTGGGGGTTGTAGTGAGGTGTTCCATGGCTGGAGGTTGTAGCGAGGTGTTCCATGGGTGGAAGTTGTAGTGAGGTGTTGCATGACTGGAGGGAGGTTGTAGTGAGGTGTTCCATTGCTGGAGGTTGTAGTGTGGTGTTCCATGGCTGGAGGTTGTAGCGAGGTGTTCCATGGCTGGAGGGAGGTTGTAGTGAGGTGTTGCATGACTGGAGGTTGTAGTGAGGTGTTCCATGTCTTGAGGTTGTAGCGAGGTGTTCCATGGCTGGAGGGAGGTTGTAGTGAGGTGTTCCATGTCTTGAGGTTGTAGTGAGGTGTTCCATGGCTGGAGATTGTAGTGAGGTGTTCCATGGGTGGAAGTTGTAGTGAGGTGTTGCATGACTAGAGGGAGGTTGTAGTGAGGTGTTCCATGGCTGGAGGTTGTAGTGAGGTGTTCCATGGCTGGAGGTTGTAGCGAGGTGTTCCATGGCTGGAGGGAGGTTGTAGTGAGGTGTTCCATGACTGGAGGGAGGTTGTAGTGAGGTGTTCCATGGCTGGAGATTGTAGTTAGGTGTTCCATGGCTGGAGGTTGTAGTGAGGTGTTCCATGGCTGGAGGTTGTAGCGAGGTGTTGCATGGTTGGAGGTTGTAGCGAGGTGTTGCATGGCTGAGTTATACAGACTTTATTTCACAAGGGTGTGGGCTTGTGTTTATGTTTTGTGTAATGGAAAATTGTATTTCAGATACATGGAGAACTGCAGAGTCCTTAATGAAGGCATGACACGCCTGGGCTTCCACTCATATTTGAAGGCAGATGTTGCAGGCTATATCATCACCTCCTACTTCTACCCACAACATCCAAACTTCTCCTTCGCAGAGTTCTACAACCGGCTGAATGACAAAAGTGGGTGTTTTCATAAGCAGCACATCCCAAGGCCAGGCCTATTTTACCTCATGGGGTTTTTCAGTTTGTTGATGGATTTGTTAGGCAAAAATTTCAGGATACTTTTTGTTAAGAACTTTCCTGAATATGTTTCCATATTATAACATCATCGATTCGTCAGTTTGGGATGGTCAAATAATAAATGGTGATGTTCTTGTAGATATATATATTTTACATATTTTAAAATATTCTTTGCAAGAGATGTTGCTATCCTGTTTCTGGGAAATGTACCATATTGTTTTTTGTATTTTTCTGCGAATATTGATGAAGGACTTTTTGTTTGATTGTATGTAAAATAACACATTTTCTTTGGTTTTCAGATGATGTAATATATCCAGGGAAGTTGCTCAAAGCTGATTGTTTTCGAATTGGGACAATCGGCCATCTGTTTCCAGAAGATGTTGAACGACTGTTAAGGAATATCGAATCTGTGTGTAGGGATATGGGCATGCAAGTACCCTTGGAGGACAAGGCGTTGCCTTGACAACCATGTACTGGCATCGTGTGTGTAACTGTTGATATTGTCTGTAGGGGATGTATATGTGTGGACATATCCAAACAGACATTCAGTGATTTCACGAACTTTTTCTATGTCTCTTTGTATGAACAGTGGCCCATCAGTGCGTGTGTGTCTTTGTTATAACAGCTCTCATTCAGTAAGAAAGGATGTGTTCTGTGGGTCTTCTAAACGAGGTGACCTGTGAAGGTCCGTGTTAGAGTGAGTGAGTTTAATTTTACGCCACTTTTAGCAATATTCCAGCAATATCACGGCGGGGTACAGCAGAAATGGGCTTCACACATTGTACCTATGTGGGGAATCTAACCCGGGTTTTCGGCGTGACGAGCGAACGCCGTAACCACTAGGCTACCCCACCATCCCCTCCGTGTTAGAACATTGATCTTTAATAACCCATGTTTGTCATAAGAGGCGACTAATGGGATCGGGTGGTCAGGCTTGCTGACTTGGTTGACTCATGTCATCGGTTCCCAATTGCGCAGATCGATGCTCATGCATCACTGGATTGTCTGATCCAGACTCGACTATTTACAGACTGCCGCCATATAGCTGGAATATTGTTGAGTGCGGCGTAAAACTCAACTCACTCACTCTAAACGAGGTCATGTGTGGCGATGTTGCATGCATGTGGTGGGCTTGAGGGTATCAATGGTGGCAAACATCAGTCCTGTGTTTCTCAGTCATTTTACATATTTCATAATTTGGTTCCATTCCACAGAGCTTATTTACATAAAGAACTTTGGGTTCTTTGAAGGGCATTTAGAAATGATGATCAATGTATGGGTGATTATGTATGGGGACAAGCTGTGTCCAGTGTGGGGGGCAAGCTGTGTCCAGTGTGGGGGGCAAGCTGTGTTCAGTGTGGGGGCAAGCTGTGTTCAGTGTGGGGCAAGCTGTGTTCAGTGTGGGTGGGGCAAGCTGTGTCCAGTGTGGTGGGCAAGCTGTGTTCAGTGTGTGGGGCAAGCTGTGTTCAGTGTGGGGGGCAAGCTGTGTCCAGTGTGGGGGCAAGCTGTGTTCAGTGTGGGGGCAAGCTGTGTCCAGTGTGGGTGGGTGGGGGCAAGCTGTGTTCAGTGGGGGCAAGCTGTGTTCAGTGTGGGGGCAAGCTGTGTTCAGTGTGGGGGCAAGCTGTGTTCAGTGTGATTTGGGGGAAAACTGTGTCCAGTGGGAAGCTGGAGTCCAGTGTGGGGCGGTAAGCTGTGTTCAGTGTGGGGCAAGCATTGTTCAGTGTTGGGGGCAGGCTGTGTCCTGGGGTGGGAAGGGGGGGTGGGTGTGTGTCAAGCTGTGTCCATTGCGGGGGGCAGGCTGTGTCCAGTGTGGGGGCAAAGCTGTGTTCAGTGTGGGTGGCAAGCTGTAAGACAAGTATTCAGTGTTGGGGGCAAGCTGTAAGACAAGTTTTCAGTGTGGGTGGCAAGCTGTAAGACAAGTATTCAGTGTTGGGGCAAGCTGTAAGACAAGTATTCAATGTTGGGGCAAGCTGTAAGACAAGTATTCAGTGTGGGTGGCAAGCTGTAAGACAAGTATTCTGTGTGGGTGGCAAGCTGTAAGACAAGTATTCAGTGTGGGTGGCAAGCTGTAAGACAAGTATTCTGTGTGGGTGGCAAGCTGTAAAGACAAGTATTCAGTGTTGGGGGCAAGCTGTAAAACAAGTATTCAGTGTTGGGGCAAGCTGTAAGACAAGTTTTCAGTGTTGGGGCAAGCTGTAAGACAAGTATTCAGTGTTGGGGCAAGCTGTAAGACAAGTATTCAGTGTGGGTGGCAAGCTGTAAGACAAGTATTCAGTGTTGGTGGCAAACTGTAAGACAAGTATTCTGTGTGGGTGGCAAGCTGTAAGACAAGTATTCAGTGTGGGTGGCAAGCTGTAAGACAAGTATTCTGTGTGGGTGGCAAGCTGTAAGACGAGTATTCAGTGTGGGTGGCAAGCTATAAGATAAGTATGCAGAGTCGGAGGCAAGCTGCAAGACAGGTATTGTGTGTTGATGGCAAGCTGTAAGACATGCATTCTGTGTGGGCAAGCTTTAAGACAAGTATTCTGTGTTGGGGGCAAGCTGTAAGACAAGTATTCTGTGTTGGGGCAAGCTGTAAGGCAGGTATTCTGTGTTGGGGGCAAGCTGTAAGGCAGGTATTTTGTGTTGGGGGCAAGCTGTAAGGCAGGTATTTTGTGTTGAGGGCAAGCTGTAAGGCAGGTATTTTGTGTTGGGGGCAAGCTGTAAGACAGGTATTTTGTGTTGGGGGCAAGCTGTAAGGCAGGTATTCTGTGTTGGGGGCAAGCTGTAAGACAGGTATTCTGTGTTGGGGGCAAGTGTCAAGACATGTGTTCATAAAGTTTCAAGCCTGACAGTCCTTTATGTGATTTCTGGATAAAAATTTTTGGCGTTTCCGTGACAACAAGTTCGACTTAGAATTAAATTAGTGGTAGTGCTCTTTTCTGGAGCAGAACTCTAAAACCGTTCTCTATTTCTTCACCAAACTTGGCACATAGATAGATCTGGTGGTGTACTGGTGACTTTTGGTAGTTTTGGAATTCTGAATAAAATATTTTTGGCGTTTCCATGGCAACAAGTTTGACTTAGCCTGAAATTGGTGGTAGTAAACTTTTCTGGAGTAGAACTCTAAAACCGTTCACTATTTCTTCACCAAACTTGGCACATAGATAGATCTGGTGGTGTACTGGTGACTTTTGGTAGTTTTGGAATTCTGAATAAAATATTTTTGGCGTTTCCATGGCAACAAGTTCGACTTAGAATTAAATTAGTGGTAGTGCTCTTTTCTGGAGCAGAACTCTAAAACCGTTCTCTATTTCTTCACCAAACTTGGCACATAGATAGATCTGGTGGTGTACTGGTGACTTTTGGTAGTTTTGGAATTCTGAATAAAATATTTTTGGCGTTTCCATGGCAACAAGTTTGACTTAGCCTGAAATTGGTGGTAGTAAACTTTTCTGGAGTAGAACTCTAAAACCGTTCACTATTTCTTCACCAAACTTGGCACATAGATAGATCTGGTGGTGTACTGGTGACTTTTGGTAGTTTTGGAATTCTGAATAAAATATTTTTACGCTTCCCATGGCAACAAGTTTGACTTAGCCTGAAATTGGTGGTAGTAAACTTTTCCGGAGTAGAACTCTAAAACCGTTCACTATTTCTTCACCAAACTTGGCACATAGATTGGTCTGGTGGTGTACTGGTGCCTTTTGGTAGTTTTGGAATTCTGTATAAATTTTGGCATTTATTAGACTGAAATTAGTGGTAGTGCTCTTTTCTGGAGCAGAACTCTAAAACCGTTCAACGTTTCTTCACCAAACTTGGCACCTAGATAGATCTGGTGGTGTACTGGTGCCTTTTGGTAGTTTTGGAATTCTGAATAAAATATTTTTGGCGTTTCCGTGGCAACAAGTTAAACTTAAACTGAAATTGGTTGTTGTGCTCTTTTCTGGAGCTGAACTCTAAAACCGTTCACTATTTCTTCACCAAACTTGGCACATAGATTGGTCTGGTGCCTTTTGGTAGTTTTGGAATTCTGAATAAAATATTTTTGGCGTTTCCATGGCAACATGTTTGACTTAGCCTGAAATTGGTGGTAGTGCTCTTTTCCGGAGCAGAACTCTAAAACCGTTCACCAAACTTGGCACATAGATAGATCTGGTGGTGTAATGGTGCCTTTTGGTAGTTTTGGAATTCTGAATAAAATATTTTTGGCATTTCCATGGCAACAAGTTTGACTTAGACTGAAATTGGTGGTTGTGCTCTTTTCTGGAGCTGAACTCTAAAACCGTTCACTATTTCTTCACCAAACTTGGCACATAGATTGGACTGGTGCCTTTTGGTAGTTTTGAATTCTGAATAAAATATTTTTGGCGTTTCCATGGCAACAAGTTTGACTTAGCCTGAAATTGGTGGTAGTGCTCTTTTCCGGAGCAGAACTCTAAAACCGTTCACTATTTCTTCACCAAACTTGACACATATTTTGGTCTGGTGGTGTACTGGTTCCTTTTTGGTAGTTTTGGAATTCTGAATAAAATATTTTTGGCATTTCCATGGCAACAAGTTTGACTAAAACAGAAATTGGTGGTAGTGCACTTTTCCGGAGCAGAACTCTAAAACCATTCACTATTTCTTCACCAAACTTGGCACATACATAGATCTGGTGGTGTACTGGTGCCTTTTGGTAGTTTTGGATTTCTGAATTAAATATTTTTGGCATTTCCATGGTAACAAGTTTGACATAGACTGAAATTGGTGATAGTGCTATTTTCTGGAGCAGAACTTTAAAAACCTTTCAATACTCTCCTTCCACTTTTCTATATACACACCCAAATATTTGACATAATCATAACGTGTAGACATAAACATGAAGAGTATTTTGCCATTGCGGGGGATATTGATGACTTTGTCTTCTTGTTTATTTCTTCATGATGCAAAGATCATCCTGTTTTATGTAATAATCAATCTTTCTTCCTATGCAACAATTATATTTGCTTGTATTATATGAAATACTATTTCAATTTATTTTTATTATTAAATATATACAACTTTTCCCCACAAGTGTTTGTAGTAGATCAGTATTTGTCAGTTGATGCAGCAAAAAGGGCCTTAGATGTGTCATCACCCTCAGAACTTTCATACATGTGTCATCACCCTCAGGGCCGGCAGGCATGGATCTCTCCCACAGAGCCTGCAGGCATGGATCTCTCCCTCAGGGTCTGCAGGCATGGATCACTCCCTCAGAGCCTGCAGGCATGGATCTCTCCCTCAGGGTCTGCAGGCATGGATCACTCCCTCAGAGCCTGCAGGCATGGATCTCTCCCTCATGGCCTGCAGGCATGGATCTCTGCATTGATCACTCCCTCAGGACCTGCAGGCATGGATCTCTCCCTCAGGACCTGCAGGCATGGATCTGTCCCTCAGGACCTGCAGGCATGGATCTGTCCCTCAGTGCCTGCAGGCATGGATCTCTCCCTCAGGGTCTGCAGGCATGGATCACTCCCTCAGAGCCTGCAGGCATGGATCTCTCCCTAATGGCCTGCAGGCATGGATCTCTGCCTTGATCACTCCCTCAGGACCTGCAGGCATGGATCTGTCCCTCAGGACCTGTAGGCATGGATCACTCCCTCAGGACCTGCAGGCATGGATCTCTGCATTGATCACTCCCTCAGGACCTGCAGGCATGGATCTGTCCCTCAGGACCTGCAGGCATGGATCTGTCCCTCAGGACCTGCAGGCATGGATCTCTCCCTCAGGACCTGCAGGCATGGATCTGTCCCTCAGTGCCTGCAGGCATTGATCACTCCCTCAGGGCCTGCAGGCATGGATCTGTCCCTCAGTGCCTGCAGGCATGGATCTCTCCCTCAGGGCCTGCAGGCATGGATCTGTCCCTCAGGGCCTGCAGGCATGGATCACTCCCTCAGGGCCTGCAGGCATGGATCACTCCCTCAGTGCCTGCAGGCATGGATCTCTCCCTCAGGACCTGCAGGCATGGATCTCTCCCTCAGGGCCTGCAGGCATGGATCTGTCCCTCAGGGCCTGCAGGCATGGATCACTCCCTCAGTGCCTGCAGGCATGCCTGCAGGCATGGATCTGTCCCTCAGGGCCTGCAGGCATGGATCTCTCCCTCAGGGCCTGCAGGCATGGATCTGTCCCTCAGGGCCTGCAGGCATGGATCTGTCCCTCAGGACCTGCAGGCATGGATCTGTCCCTCAGGGCCTGCAGGCATGGATCACTCCCTCAGGGCCTGCAGGCATGGATCACTCCCTCATGACCTGCAGGCATGGATCTCTCCCTCAGGACCTGCAGGCATGGATCACTCCCTCAGGGCCTGCAGGCATGGATCACTCCCTCAGGACCTGCAGGCATGGATCACTCCCTCAGGATCAGGCATGGATCTCCCTCAGGGGCCTGCAGGCATGGATCTCTCCCTCAGGGCCTGCAGGCATGGATCTGTCCCTCAGGGCCTGCAGGCATGGATCTCTCCCTCAGGACCTGCAGGCATGGATCTCTCCCTCAGGGCCTGCAGGCATGGATCTGTCCCTCATGACCTGCAGGCATGGATCACTCCCTCAGGGCCTGCAGGCATGGATCTCTCCCTCAGGACCTGCAGGCATGGATCACTCCCTCAGGACCTGCAGGCATGGATCACTCCCTCAGGGCCTGCAGGCATGGATCTCTCCCTCAGGGCCTGCAGGCAGGGATCTGTCCCTCAGGGCCTGCAGGCATGGATCTCTCCCTCAGGACCTGCAGGCATGGATCTCTCCCTCAGTGCCTGCAGGCATGGATCTCTCCCTCAGGACCTGCAGGCATTGATCACTCTCTCAGGACCTGCAGGCATTGATCACTCCCTCAGGGCCTGCAGGCATGGATCTCTCCCTCAGGTATGGATCTCTCCCTCAGGCATGGATATCTCCCTCAGGGCTCTCAGGTATGGATCTCTCCTTCAGCTATGGATCTCTCCCTCAGGGCCTGCAGGCATGGATCTCTCCCTCAGGGCTCTCAGGCATGGATCTCTCACTCAGGGTTCAGGCATGTATCTCTCCTCAGGGCCTGCAGACATGGATCTCCCCCGAATGCCTCAATATTTCAGCACCATACAAAAGCATTGGTTGATTCTGTGCATCAAAAAGTATAAAGAATCTCTTGGGTGTAATGACCTCTAATGGGTAAGGTGATGAAAGTAAATGGAGAAGTGCGTTTTCACTTTTAATGATGGGGCACCAGCCCTTTTACCAAGTTTCAATCTAAAAGCACACTAAGATATTTCTATTCACTATTTTTATTGAATTGCCATTGTAGAACTATTGCTTGTGATTGGTGAGTCACCCATCCCATCTAAATACAGCAATACTCGACTTATAAAGGTTGACATATTATTTCCATCTACTCTAGTAATTCTATAAAATGTTCAATTGGTTTTTGTATCAAGAAAGCTGGTGGTCAGACTCAAAACGTTAACCTACATTTTTCATAGCTATGATTCAGTTTCATGCGTACAAGTACTGTTCTCACTTGCAGTTGTATCATTCCTGTGGCCATAAAGAAGCTCACAATTACTAAAGGAAGAACTTAAGGAATTCATCAAGCTTATCAAGTGCACATCTGAATTTAACAGCATTATAATAGCTTGAACAAGTGGGAGGAATATCTACGAAGTACAATATCTTTGGTAAACATGTTTGTGTAACTTCAAGGGTGATCAGACATGGGTTATTGGCCTCTGGGCAATCAGACATGGATCATCGGCCTCAGGGCGATCAGACATGGGTAATCTGCCTCAGGGCGATCAGACATGGGTTATTGGCCTCAGGGCTATACGACATGGGTTATTGGCCTCAGGGCTATACGACATGGGTTATTGGCCTCAGGGCTATACGACATGGGTTATTGGCCTCAGGGCTATACGACATGGGTTATTGGCCTCAGGGCTATACGACATGGGTTATTGGTCTTAGGGCGATCAGACATTGGTTATTGGCCTCAGGGCTATACGACATTGGTTATTGGCCTCAGGGCTATACGACATGGGTTATTGGCCTCAGGGCGATCAGACATGGGTTATTGGCCTCAGGGCTATAAGACATGGGTTATTGGCCTCAGGGCTATACGACATGGGTTATTGGCCTCAGGGCTATAAGACATGGGTTATTGGCCTCAGGGCGATCAGACATGGGTTATTGGCCTCAGGGCGATCAGACATGGGTTATTGGCCTCAGGGCGATCAGACATGGGTTATTGGCCTCAGGGCGATCAGACATGGGTTATTGGCCTCAGGGCTATAAGCCCTGGGTTATTGGCCTCAGGGCTATAAGACATGGGTTATTGGCCTCAGGGCGATCTGACATGGATTATCATCCTCTAGACTTTCAGACGTGTCAGGAGGATGATGGCCTATTAGACATGGGCCATCATCCTCAGGGCTCACTTGTAGGGCTTTCATATGGGTGATTATCCTCAGACATGAGTCTCAAGTGAAGGGCTATCAGACATTGGTTATCAATCTTGGGTCTGTTAAGCTCAAGGATTTCAGACATGGGTCATAAGGGCTCTTAGACACTGGTCCGTTACCTTTTCCTACACATTTCAAATCCAGGTCAAAACAAGGTCGCCAAATTGAAAAAATATTTGGTCCAGTATTGTGATTGTTACAAGAGTGTGTATTTTTGTAACTTGTAATAACATTGGTTAGGTGATAATAATTATGAGTCACAATGTTTAATGTTTTGAGTGTTGGTTGTGGGTCACATTTTGAGTCATATATGTTCAGTGGCAATGGTATTTTAGCGGCACGCCTTTATGATAGCGCTCCAGAGTTACCTCCCTTGACGGGATGTTTGTGTTGACGTCATATGTTCAACACGTTTCGAAAGATCTAAGTGGTTAATGATGCAGCTATGCTTTGCTGGAAAGTTCGAGAATCTGTGTCAGTATATATAAAGGCTGGCGACATTCATTGGCGGAGACACATGGACAACCTTGATGAAACTAACTAGCAGCATTCTGGCATCCCAGCGACATCCGATGGCGGAGACACATGGACAACATTGATGAAACTAACAAGCAGCATCCTGGCACCCCAGCGACATCCGGTGGCGGAGACACATGGACAACCTTGATGAAACTAACAAGCAGCATCCTGGCACCTCAGCGACATCCGGTGGCGGAGACACATGGACAACCTTGATGAAACTAACAAGCAGCATCCTGGCACCCTAGCGACATCCGATGGAGGAGACACATGGACAACCTTGATGAAACTAACAAGCAGCATCCTGGCACCCTAGCGACATCCGGTGGCGGAGACACATGGACAACCTTGATGAAACTAACAAGCAGCATCCTGGCACCCCAGCGACATCCGATGGAGGAGACACATGGACAACCTTGATGAAACTAACTAGCAACCTCCAGCATCCGATGGCGACCACATGGACAACCTTGATGAAACTAACAAGCAGCATCCTGGCACCTGTCCGATGGAGAGACACATGGACAACCTTGATGAAACTAACTAGCAGCATCCTGGCACTCCATCTAACAAGCAGCATCCTGGCACCCCAGCTGCACATCCGATGGAGACACATGGACAACCTTGATGAAACTAACAAGCATCCTGCATCCTGGCACCCCAGCGACATCCGGTGGCGGAGACACATGGACAACCTTGATGAAACTAACTAGCAGCATCCTGGCACCTCAGCGACATCCGATGGAGGAGACACATGGACAACCTTGATGAAACTAACAAGCAGCATCCTGGCACCTCAGCGACATCTGATGGAGGAGACACATGGACAACCTTGATGAAACTAACAAGCAGCATCCTGGCACCTCAGCTTAGCGACATCCGGTTGCGGAGACACATGGACAACCTTGATGAAACTAACAAGCAGCATCCTGGCACCCTAGCGACATCCCATGGAGGAGACATGGACATGGACAACGCATTGATGAAACTAACTAGCAGCATCCTGGCACCTCAGCTTACATCCCTTGATGAAACTAACGGCATCCTGACACATGGACAACCTTGATGAAACTAACAAGCAGCATCCTGGCACCTCAGCGACATCTGATGGAGGAGACACATGGACAACCTTGATGAAACTAACAAGCAGCATCCTGGCACCTCAGCGACATCTGATGGAGGAGACACATGGACAACCTTGATGAAACTAACATCCGGTGCAGCATCCTGGCACCTCAGCGACATCCGATGGAGGAGACACATGGACAACCTTGATGAAACTAACAAGCAGCATCCCAGGCACCTGGCGGAGCATGGACAACCTTGATGAAACTAACAAGCAGCATCCTGGCACCGTGGCGGAGACACATGGACATCCTTGATGAAACTAACAAGCAGCATCCTGGCACCTCTAGCGACATCCGATGGAGGAGACACATGGACAACCTTGATGAAACTAACTAGCAGCATCCTGGCACCTCAGCGACATCCGATGGAGGAGACACATGGACAACCTTAATGAAACTAACTAGCAGCATCCTGGCACCCCAGCGACATCCGATGGAGCAGACACATGGACAACCTTGATGAAACTAACAAGCAGCATCCTGGCACCCTAGCGACATCTGATGGAGGAGACACATGGACAACGTTGATGAAACTAACTAGCAGCATCCTGGCACCTCAGCGACATCCAGTGGCGGAGACACATGGACAACCTTGATGAAACTAACAAGCAGCATCCTGGCACCTCAGCGACATCCGGTGGCGGAGACACATGGACAACCTTGATGAAACTAACAAGCAGCATCCTGGCACCTCAGCGGACAACCTTGATGATCCATCCTGGCACCCTAGGCGGAGACACATGGACAACCTTGATGAAACTAACAAGCAGCATCCTGGCACCCTAGCGACATCCCTTGATGATGGAGCAGACACATGGACAACCTTGATGAAACTAACAAGCAGCATCCTGGCACCCTAGCGACATCCTATGGAGCAGACACATGGACAACCTTGATGAAACTAACAAGCAGCATCCTGGCACCTCAGCGCCACATCCGGTGGCGGAGACACATGGACAACCTTGATGAAACTAACAAGCAGCATCCTGGCACCTCAGCCACATCCGGTGGCGGAGACACATGGACAACCTTGATGAAACTAACAAGCAGCATCCTGGCACCTCCGCCACATCTGGTGGTGGAGACACATGGACAACCTTGATGAAACTAACAAGCAGCATCCTGGCACCTCAGCGACATCTGATGGAGGAGACACATGGACAACCTTGATGAAACTAACAAGCAGCATCCTGGCACCTCAGCGACATCCGGTGGCAGAGACACATGGACAACCTTGATGAAACTAACAAGCAGCATCCTGGCACCCTAGCGACATCCGATGGAGCAGACACATGGACAACCTTGATGAAACTAACAAGCAGCATCCTGGCACCCTAGCGACATCCGGTGGCGGAGACACATGGACAACCTTGATGAAACTAACAAGCAGCATCCTGGCACCTCAGCGACATCCGGTGGCGGAGACACATGGACAACCTTGATGAAACTAACTAGCAGCATCCTGGCACCCCAGCGACATCCGATGGAGCAGACACATGGACAACCTTGATGAAACTAACAAGCAGCATCCTGGCACCCTAGCGACATCCGATGGCGGAGACACATGGACAACCTTGATGAAACTAACTAGCAGCATCCTGGCACCCCAGCGACATCCGATGGAGCAGACACATGGACAACCTTGATGAAACTAACAAGCAGCATCCTGGCACCTCAGCGACATCCGATGGAGGAGACACATGGACAACCTTGATGAAACTAACAAGCAGCATCCTGGCACCCCAGCGACATCCGGTGGCGGAGACACATGGACAACCTTGATGAAACTAACAAGCAGCATCCTTGAAAAATCACACGCACGCACAGGCACACACGCACGCAGGCGCGCGCGCGCACGCACACACACACACACACACGAGATCCGGTGTCGACTCAGATAATGGTTCCATTACTATTTATTTAGATATACTACTGGAATATAATAACTGCATTATTTGGTGTTATGCCATTTTTTATGCAAAAAGATTTGTGGTGTTTTCTTTAATCACTGTTTAACTGTTGACAGGTTAATACTGACACTAGGCATCGTGACACGTCCTAGAAGAGATGTGGTGTCAAAGTCACTTTACAAATTCAGTATCGTGTGTGTCCGCCATTGGCGTTGATGCAGTCATAACAACGTATAGACGCCACTAAGCGATTGAAGCAAGCTTGGGGAATGTTGTTCCATGTCTGAACCAACGCTTGGCCCAATTCAACTAAGGTATGATCCTGGGCTTGACGTAAACGTCGCACCATTTAATCCCAAGTGTGCTTGATAGGGAACAGATCCAGAGTACCGGAATGTGTCAGGAAATCTGCCAGAACACGAGCGACATGTGGGCGGGCATTATCTTGATGAAGCTTGTTACGTCTCTGTCCAAGAATGAACGGCTGCACATGAGGCCCAATGATCTCATCCCTTTATCGTAGACCTGTCAGATTGCCATTGACGATAACAAGTTGCGTCCGACCATGAGATGTGATGCTTCCCCATACCATAACGCTTTCAACACCAAACTGTTGACGTTGCGTCAGCATACCGCGTTCACCTCGCCGTCTGTCCATCCTTGCCATACCATCTGAGCAGTCCAGATGAAATCTCGACTCGTCAATGAGTTGAGTTGAGTTGGGTTTTACGTCACATCGGCATTATTCCAGCCATATAGTGACGAGAACAAGTTTGCAATAATAAACATTGTAAGTACTTAGTCGGAATGAGTTTTATTTCAAAAGCATATATTCATTTCATTGTTATTTAAAAACAGAAAAAGTCATAGCACCAAATTTAAAAGCAGGCAATTCGTTAGTCACATTACACAGTTACAATTTATGATACAGATCAACTTCCCTCAGATAGTTAACTATCAGATGAGCGCTCACGCGGGAGAACAGATCGTTCAGATTTGTTGCTTCATAAAGTGAGTCCCTTGCAGGCGACAAGTCCACACAGTCAAGCAGAATATGCTTGATGGTGAAAACTTCATCACAAGAGACACACATGGGGTGTTCATCCCCATCCGTCTTCAGCAGATAGTCATGTGTAAATCGACTGGCCAATACGACATCGTCGTAAAATTAACTCATTGCGTCTTGACTGACAACCCAAGAAGGTATAACCAATTGTTGGGTTCAATTCATACAGTTTATTTCTTCCTACTTGAGTGTCCCACCTTTTTTGCATGAGGTCCCGAGTATAGCTTTTGATAGTGGGTTTGAAATCACTGTACGGGATCAGCAGTGGAAATAAGGGCTTGTCAAGAGCTGCTTTAGCTGCAGCATCGGCTTTTGTGTTACCTACTATGTCGACGTGACCCGGCAACCAGCAGAGGACGATGTCACATTGGCCAGTAGAAAGGTCGTTGTAAAGTTCTAAAATGTCCAGAATGATTGGGTGACTTGAAGTTATATTTTGAAGTGCTTGAAAGCAAGATGATAATGAATCTGTAAAAACGATGAAGTTTTTGGAGTGACTCTGCTGTTTAATGTAGGTCAATGCTGAGAAGATAGCTTTGGCCTCGGCAGTGAAAATGGAACTGTTGTCGGGAATCCTAGAGGAGACAGTCTTTGATCCAATGACTGTAGCACTGGCAACTTGGCCCTCATTCTTGGATCCGTCTGTGAAAATGGATCTATGGGTGTCATACTTGGAACGTAACTGGTTGTATTCCTGCTGGAACACCAAAGGATTTGTTTCGGACTTTTTGAGTTTAGTGAGGGTAAGATCGACCTGTGGTTTCACCATCTGCCAGGGTGGTGAAGACAGGAGTCGGTAAGGTGCTATGATATTGAGATCAATTTTAGCTGCAGATATGTGTTGTTGAATTCTGATTCCAAGTGGTGGAACCAGGTTTGGCAGTTTAGGAAACAGGTTTTCATAGAGAGGATTGAAAACACAATTGTATGCTGGATTGGACTGATTTAAACGTAATTTAGTGATATATTGCAGTGAAATTTTAATGCGGCGTTGTTCAAGGGAAGGTTCTTTAGCCTCTGCGTATAGACTGTCTACCGGAGAGGTCCTAAAAGCTCCCAGGCAGAGCCTCAGGCCTTGGTGGTGGATAGAATCTAATTTTTCTAAATTACTTTGGCAGGCTCCACCATAAACAATGGAGCCGTAGTCTAGTTTAGAGCGAACCAATAATCTGTACAAGTAAAGGAGGGTAGTCTCATCCCCTCCCCACTCTGTATTTGAAACGACTTTTAGTCTTCAAGCACTTGGTTTTCAAATATTTTATGTGTGGTAAGAATGTCAGGTGACTGTCGAATATGAGTCCCAGGAATTTGGCCTCTTCTACTACCTTGATGGGAGTACCATCTAAAAATGGGTCTGGATCCTTGTGTGGTTTGTACTTACGACAAAAGTGAATAAAATTTGTTTTGGATTTTGAAAACTTAAAGCCATTTTCATTGGCCCATTTTTGGATTTTGTTAAGGCAGAGTTGTAGCTGCCTTTCTATTGCGTGCATGTTCTTACCACGACATGAAATATTGAAATCGTCCACGAAAAGGGACCCATCAACACAACTGTTCAAGACGTTAGTGAGGCTGTTAATTTTGATGCTAAAAAGGGTGACGGACATGATGCTGCCTTGAGGGACGCCCTGATCTTGGTTGAAATAATCAGACAATGTGGAACCTACCCGTTCTTGAAATTGTCTGTTGTTTGAAAACTGAGATATGAACTGAGGTAATCTGCCCCTCAATCCAAATTCATTTAAATCTTTTAAGATACAATGTTTCCACGTTGTATCGTATGCTTTTTCTAAATCGTTTTTCGGAAACCACATTGGAGGTCACTAAGGAGGTTATTGGTCTCCAAGTACCAGATTAATCGATTGTTGACCATGCGCTCCATGGTTTTACAAACACAGCTAGTTTGTGATATAGGACGGTAGTTTGAGGGATCAGTATGATCCCGGACAGGTTTTGGTATAGGGGTGATAATAGTCAAGGAGCTTATGGGATTCCGTGAAAGTTTTTTGATGAAAGCAAACCATATATTCTTTTGTGTTTATATGTTAAAGGAGTTTAAAAAAATGTTTGGTTCCAATCTGAATATTGATGCGAAAGCTATTTTTAGCTCAAAATCCAAGATGGCCGCCAAAATTTAACCGGGAACTGAAAAAGTTGCAAAAACTCAGAACAAAACAATTGTTTTAATATCAAATACCATGCATATTTGGTTACGGAATATATTTCTCATATGCTGTAAGTCACCAGATCTTTTTAGTTTGATTTTAGTCTTAAATTTACATTAAAGAGTCATTTTTAGCTCTAAAAGTTTTAATGATGAATAAAACCCCAATTTTTTCACAAGGCATATATTTTGTATAGAACTAGTACAATATGAAAAAGGAATATACTTTTTGCCCTGTTTATCAACTATAGATGAGGTCTTTACATGAAACTGGGACCCAGAAATATACTCTTCAAAAAAAAGAAACGCACAAGCCATTTTTTAGAATAATTTCTTGCATTAGTTTAAGAGCTATTATTTCATGTAATCCCAATGGTAAAAAGGTGAAAATTCAAACGTCTATAGACAAATGCTTTACTGTTGTGTTTCTGTTCTCTTGAGTCCACAAGATGGCGTAAAAGTCAGTTCTTTGTATGGCCACCATTGGCAGCAATTACTGCTCGGCACCGTCTCAGCACAGACTGGATAAGTTGACGAAGTAGCTATTATCATCGTAGGCGACTTCAATTTCCATTTTGACAACAAGGATAACCATGACACTAAACGAATAATTAATCTTCTTGAAGTCCACAACTGTGTACAACTCATGTCAGAGGCAAGCCACAGAGGTGGACACACTCTGGACTGGATAGTTACCCGTGATTCAGACGCTTGTGTCAGTTGTGTACCTGTATAGGATCTACAGCTCTCTGACCATTTCCATATATTTGTGAGTTTGGACCTCTCAATACCCAGTCCAAATGTGAAGATTACTCGCTGTAGGAACATGCGCTCCCTGGGTATGGATACTTTTAAAGACAATTTGCTAAACTCTTGACCTTATACTTGAGCCACCATCTGACGCTGAGAGTCTTGTTCTGCTATACAATAGAGTTCTATCTGAGCTGCTATATAGACAAACATGCACCAGTGAAGGACAGAGTCATACCAGTCACTAAAACATCTGCATGGGACTTCACACCTGAAGTTCGACAAGCGGAAAAAGACAAAAGGAAAGCAGTACGCAGATGGAAAACAATCTTTCCTGGAGATTCATCTCCAAATGCATATTTCAGCCAAAAATCACTCAACAACGGTCATCAGACAAATCAACATCTCAATTCTAAGACTGAAGCACTGAAGCCAACACGTCAAGTCCAAAGTTGCTGTCCAAACTTTTGTTCAGTATCTTGAGTAAACACTTTGAATCGACACTTCCGACATCTGATGACAATGAAGTAATACCACAGACATTTTCGGATTATTTCTACAAAAAGATCCAAGAACATTCATGCCAAGATTTCGTCTTCTGCGGCTGTGGATGAAGCTGATATTCCGCCACAAATGTTTGATGGCACGCCTCTTACTCATATTCATAGTTTCACTGATATTTACCAACATTAGTGCTTATTATTAACTCTTCTACTTCATCTGGTTATGCCCCAAGTGTACTCAATTCAGCTCTAGTTAGGCCAAATCTGAGGAATCAAGCCTTGATTAGGATCCAAAGAACTACAGGCCTGTTTCGAACTTAGCATATATATCCAAACTCATTGAACGTGCAGTCTCCAGTCGTCTCATGGGCCACCTTTCCTGGCATAACCTCTATGAGGTGATCCTATCAGCCTGCAGAGCACACCACAGCACAGAGACGGCCCTGCTGAAGATCCCGAATGACCTACGATGTGTTATTGACACAGGACAAGTGGCCCTGCTCACATTACTTGGCCTAAGCAGTGCCTTTGACTGACTGATACAGAACTTGGATTCAGCTTTATCCTGGCTGGCATCTTATCTACAGGACAGGACTCAAACCGTTGTTGTTGGTGAGTCTGTGTCAACCGCATCTAGCCTTGAGTGCGGAGTCCCTCAAGGACCCGTGCTAGGTCTGATCCTCTTCACCCTCTACAGTGTTCCACTTGGCTTTGTTGTAGCAAACCTTAATCTTGACTTCTTCTACGCAGATGACACGCATCTGTGGAAGTTATTTCAACCAAACACAGAGTCAGCTATAGAGCGTCTCTCTGTCAGACATCAGACTGTTACCAGAAGATATTCATGGATGTCATCAAATGCTTTGAAATTAAATTAAGAGAAAACAGAGTCCATTCTTTTGGGACAGGCTGGAAAACGCAAGCAGTGTGACATTACTAGTGTATGTGTCTGTGGAGCAACCATTCCTCTTTCTTACACTGTCAACGATCTGGATGTTGTCATCGATCAAGATCTAAGTATGACAGAACACGTCAAATATGTTACTAAAACTTGCTACTCCCATCTCCACAATATCAAAGGCCAGACCGTTCTTACCAAAGATGCCTAAAAAAACCTCTGCCTCAGTCTAGTGACATCGCGTATGGACTACTGTAACAGCCTTTGGCCGGATCTCCATCTTGTGTCACTGACCAACTCCAATGCATACAGAATTTAGCTGCTCGCATTGCCTCCCAGATCACCAGAAAAAAACGCATCACACCAACTCTAAAGGACCTTCATTGGATGCCTGTGAAACACAGAATCTCCTTCCAACCATTCTGTCTCGCATACCAGTGCATGACTAACACGGCTCCAGTCTAACTCTCAGATCTTCTTCAGGCTTATGCACCATCTAGATCTCTCAGATCAGGGAATCAACACCTTCTTGTTATCCCCAAAGTCAAACAAGCTAAATATGGACACCGTGTCTTCTATCCTGCTGATAAAAATTTTCTCCCCACATTTATTTGTCTATGTTTTTTTCAAAGATTATAACCATTTTAGAAAGTTATTCGATCTGATGACTTGAAAATTATTTCAAGGGATTTAATTGAGAGAGTGTGAAGCAGAAAATAGTGTTTTCTCCCCATCATTTCGTTATATTCTTATCTATTTTCAAAGAACTCTGCTTTTAGAAGCAAAACTTCAAGCGTAATAAATAGAAATGGATAAATCATAATCTGATATTGACATACTACATTTTGAAATAAGGACTGGTCCCTTACTGACAGTCTCACCAAACAAAAATAAACATCTCTTTTTAGTTTCATACATAACTGTTCTTTAACAACTTGATTTACATTGAGTTGATGAAATGAAGCAGTCATATACTTACAAAATGCACAAAACCTACATCTGCTTAAATTCGTCTGCTAGCTGACATTTTGAGAGAGGGAGTGTTCATTATATTTTTTTTTCAATTTAAAAAAATATATTTTGGGGTTTTCTTTTAATAAACTATTTCATGAAATAGAGAAACACACTTGGATAAAGTTAATAACCTCAAATTTTAAATATTCAACTCTCCCATTATGACCTTCTGACTTTTTAGCAACCTTTTCCACAACCACTTTGAACAGTGCTCAAAAGTACTATTTGCACCATATTTCAGCTTGGAACCAAACTTTTTATTTAACTAGCATGTCTGATGAATACAAAAAACACAATGTCTTGCTTTCATCGCAAAACTTCCACGGGACTTGAATTCTGTACCCATCCTACCAGACTATAATGGCATTGTGCCACGAAGGAGGAAAGTTGCCGGTTGTCCAAATGTCATCAAATATATTTGAGTAGAGTTTCCAAACTTGAATCAGGGAGGTGTTTGAGAAGCTGATAATGAATATCATCAGCTCCTGCTGCAGTGACGTGAGCCTGCCCCAGGGCAGTACGTAGTTCATGGAGAGAAAACGTTTCATTGTAATCCTCACCATTATCAGAGTTAAAATTGACTGATTTCTTTTCTTGCTGGGTTTGGTATTTCTGGAACTTGGGGTTATAATTTGACGAGGAGTGGTTTGCCAAAGTTTGTTTGCAATTTCAACTTTATTGGTTAAAAGGGAGTCACCATCTTTGAGATGGCTAACACCAGATGTTGATCCTTTGCCCTTAATCTTTTGAATCATGTCCCACACCTTGGACATGGGTGTGCGGGAGTTGATTTTGGACACATATTTCCTCCATGATCTGCGTTTAGTTTACTTAAAGGTACGTCTTGCGCTGAAATTTGTCATTTTAACAGCATTCAGATTATGCACAGTAGGATGTTGTCGGAAATATTGTTCCGCCTTCTTCCTATTTTTTCTAGCTTGTTTGAAGTTTGCATTAAACCATGGTTTGCGTATGTGCGGGTTTGCAGAGGACTTATGAATGGTTTTGTCTCCAATGTCATGTAGGACGTCTGAAAAAAGTTCATGGGATCAGGAACATTCCTGAAATTGTCAGGTTTAAGGTTTTCAGAACATAAGGTTTGGAATAATGGCCAATTTGCCTTAGTAAAATTCCACCTTGTTGAGGGTGGTTCATCCGCAGGATTGATAGGAGTAAGAATTGTTGGGAAGTGGTCACTTCCACAAAGGTCATCGTGGACCGACCATTCACATCGTTTAAAAGATTAGAATCTGTAAGTGATAGATCAAGAACAGAGTATGTTCCAGTGGCAGGATGGAGATAAGTGTTTGATCCATCGTTGAAGATGCATAGATCATTATTTGTGAGAAAATCTTCAAGAACCTTCCCCTTGTTGTTTGTATCGGAACTCCCCCATAGGGGGAACTCGTCAATGAGCAAAGCACCATTCCAATCTTGGCTCATGTACTGTAGAATCTATCTGCACCAGGCAAGACGTTTCTGTCGGTAACCTCGGAGCAAAAATGGACGTATTGCAGGCCGTCGGGGCCGAATGCTGGCTCCCTCAGTCGGCCCGGTACAGTCCTGGGCCCCGTTCCTCACAGGGATCGTAGCGCTACGACAGTCGTAAGTGTATGTTAATGTATGGGAGTTACGATCACCTTAGTACTACGACCGTCGTAAGTGTATGTTAATGTATGGGAGTTACGATCATCTTAGTGCTACGACAGTCGTAAGTGTATGTTAATGTATGGGAGTTACGATCACCCTAGCGCTACGACAGTCGTAAGTGTATGTTAATGTATGGGAGTTACGATCACCCTAGCGCTACGACAGTCGTAAGTGTATGTTAATGTATGGGAGTTACGATCATCTTAGTGCTACGACAGTCGTAAGTGTATGTTAATGTATGGGAGTTACGATCGCCCTAGCGCTACGACAGTCGTAAGTGTATGTTAATGTATGGGAGTTACGATCACCCTAGCGCTACGACAGTCGTAAGTGTATGTTAATGTATGGGAGTTACGATCATCTTAGTGCTACGACAGTCGTAAGTGTATGTTAATGTATGGGAGTTACGATCACCCTAGCGCTACGACAGTCGTTAGTGTATGTTAATGTATGGGAGTTACGATCACCCTAGCGCTACGACAGTCGTAAGTGTATGTTAATGTATGGGAGTTACGATCACCCTAGCGCTACGACAGTCGTAAGTGTATGTTAATGTATGGGAGTTACGATCACCCTAGCGCTACGACAGTCGTAAGTGTATGTTAATGTATGGGAGTTACGATCACCCTAGCGCTACGACAGTCGTTAGTGTATGTTAATGTATGGGAGTTACGATCACCCTAGCGCTACGACAGTCGTAAGTGTATGTTAATGTATGGGAGTTACGATCACCCTAGCGCTACGACAGTCGTAAGTGTATGTTAATGTATGGGAGTTACGATCATCTTAGTGCTACGATCGTTTTGTGGCCCTGGAACTAATTGGACGTAAGCCAGAAATGGTCCGAGCAGTCAAACTGGTACTCTGGAATAGATTCCTTAAATGGGTCAACCGAATGTGGCTGTCTTGCTGACGTGACGCCACGCGTGAACGGCCGGTCCGTGGCGAATTTCTTGCGTTCCCATTATGTTCAAAACGTCTCCATAGAGATGAGAGCGTGTTTCAATTTACACCAAAATGTCTGTCCACTACATTTTGGGACATAAAAGTCCCCAGCATACGTACGGCGCGAGACAATGGTTTTCTGTATAGTTTGGTATGAAATGCATGTGGACCCGGTTTTTTGTAAATATCTCTTCATCCAATGATCCAATCGATCTCAAACTGTGCAAGTGGATGTTTTGTCAGACAACCTAATCATATTGTAAATCTGTATTAAAGAATCTGTCTATTTAACTGTCAACAAAATAAACAGCAGAACGCAGACGGCTTGCAGAGGGAGGGAGCCAATGACCTGTAACAGCGGCAGTAGTGGGTCAGTAGTGTACAGGGTCACCCTGGCGCCTTTTTCAAGATGGCGGCACATCCGGTCCCCATGGGCGCCGCCATCTTGGATCAAGATGGCGACGCCCACGGGGACCGGATGTACCGCCATCAGGGGGAGATCACTCGGGTTCCGGTTCCGGTGGGTGCGTACGCATGGCGATGACGTCACGTCCGGTTCCGGTGGGTGCGCGCGCATGACGATGACGTCACCTCCGGGCCAAGATGGCGGACGCGTTTCAAGAGGGCGGCCCATCCGGTGAGATCGCGTGAGATCTCGCGGGATCTCGTGGATTCTCGCGGGATCTCGCGAGCGTAGACGCCTTTCAAGATGGCGGACAAGTGTGTGTGTGTGTGTGTGTGTGGTTAAAAAACATTGGATGTAGCATTCTTTCGAGCGAGGTGGGTGGCCCTGAAAAGGGCCGTTGGTATGTGAACCAGCCAGGTTAGCATTCACAGAGGAGTTGGAGACCCCGAAAAATAAATTTTCCGGGGCACACATCATCGTGCTGCTGTTGCCCTCTCTTGATGATGCCTTCCCCACAGTAGAGGCATATGTAGAAGTCAGCTCCTGGGACGACATCAAAGCGATTCGAGGGATACGCTTTAAAACAGGTAGGGCAGATAATCAGTCGCCATTTTGATGACCATTTTGGTAATGTTTTCGCCGCCATTGTTAGTGGTGGTGGCTTACCGTGTCCGCGGTGGTGGTCGTGGTGGTGGTGGGGCTGCCGCTGCTTCTGTTACCGTTGTTGGTATCGGTTCTGCAGGTGTTGTTGCTGCCTCTTCCATTTTGATGTCAGCCTTCCCTTGTAAGGTAGGGCTGCACCGCCAAGCATTGTCGCTCACCGCAATTTTTCCTGTAAGGCCGGTCGCGATGACTTCCACTTTTCTTGTATCCATGTTGCATCAAGATAGCCCTCACTGATCCATGCTGGAGTTTATATATGGGCTTAATTGAGACAGCGATGACGTATCGTCGATGACGTGGTATTCATGACGTCATGGTCGCGCGTGAGGGTAATGACGTAGAACCGGTGACGTCACCGTGAGGTGGTGGCGCCCCCATGGCCTTGGATTGGCTGAGCTCTCACTATATATGATGAGAGGGGTGGCGGAAGCAGTGTTACAACCATCAATCATGTCTGGAGAAAACTGGGATCTGGAACTCATGTCCTTGGAGACAGCATCACCACCCTTACCAGCATGGCAGTGTCACCATTGCCATGGCTGCCTGCCCGTCTACGCCAATGGCACCATTGTGTGCAATGGTAACTTTCAATGTGTCTACTGCAAGACAGTGTTAAAGGACACTTATATCAGGCGTTTAACTCATGGGAGCAAGTGCCCCGTAAAAACAAAGATGGCCATTCATCCCTGCCAATGTAGGTGCCAACTCTGGTCCCTTGAGTGAGGTACACTCTAAAAAAACGGCCCTTTTCAGGGCCATCCATCTCTCTCAAAAGAAGCGTTCATTTCAATGCCAACAATAATAACAACACTAGGTTGACATTTTTCAAACGTTTTATTTCCCCCCGCTAACAAGAACACTTTGACAAAAGAGACAGGATTAGGGGTGTCCCTGATCTTTTGTTTACAAACTGTAACATCAGAACTGTAACATCATAACATCAGAACGATAAGGTTGTGTCCTTTGGCAGGGGTGTGCATCATGGCCAGCGTTGTTGTCTGTCAGGCGTGTGGGTTGAAACCAACGTCTTACACGTTCTTCATTGACGAGGGTATCGTAGGGATCAAACTGTTCCATCACTTCGTCAAAAGACCATCCACGGGCACGATGAGCCAGTACATACAAACAGTACATCCCACAAGAGGCACTGAACCAGGGTTGAAGTGACTGACCATTCCACTGTTGTTGGAGCCATCCGGCGAAGGTCATGACATTCCGAAAGTCTGGATGCTGTTGGTAGGGGTGGAGTCCATAATTATCAAAGTAGTCCATGGCACCTGGTGCTGGCCGATACACGCACACCCAGTGTTGTCCTGGGAGATGGCTGGGGTCGTGTTGACAATGTATGCTTTAGGATAATGTCCTCATGCTGTTCACACAGCACGGTGGTGGCAAAAGCGATCTCGGGCAAAGGTACCTTGGTAGAGGGGTCGCAGCAGGGGATCCTGTTGCACGTAGGCGTTCAAGTGTTTGGTCGCTGCCACTGTCGCCGCCCATCCTTAGACCATCAGAGCGCTATGAACCGATCAATTTCCAAAAACGCCATTCCTCGTAGCAGACGAGCGTGACGGGGGCGTGGTAGGGTTCTGCAAACTGAAGTTCAAGTCCCAACTTGCCCGTCTGTCGTGGAGTAGTTATACCCTTCATCTGCGCCCAGATCCGCCGTCAGATCCACCACCCACACAGTGAATCCGTTCCTGAATTCGTCCAGGGTGAGGTTGCAGGGATGTTCTTGCCACAGGTGTCCCGTGTTGCGGAACAGGTTCATGTACAACTGTTTGAGCGAGGCACTGTTGTTCTGAAAGTCGCTTTTTGATTTCGGTGCCATGCACTTCTTGCCCATTGAGTTTCAGCTTGAGACTGGTCACGTTGTTGTGCTTGAAATGGTAGGGGTTCTTTTCCTTGCTGCCGGCAAAAGCATCATTGTCCACCAATCCCAACACCACTCGTTTGGGCAGTTGGCCTCCAATCAGTTGATCTTTGTGGAAATCGTGTCCTCCTCCTGAAATGTCGTGGGCTGTGACTTGGACTCGGTCAAAGGATATTTGGCCGTGACTCCTGGTGACATGTGTTTCACGATGTTGTTCCCGTATGGCAGGATCAATGTTGACTTGGCGACGTAAAACTCCGGCTTTGGTCAGTTCAAATCGACACTCGACATCTCCGCACTCATCAAGTAGAAATCACTTTCGGCTGCGAATCAGTTCTAGTTTCATGGGGACTCCATCCACCAGGTACCGGTCTTGGAGAAACAGGTCACAGTGGAGAAGCCCTGTCAGTTCCATCGCCTTCGGTGGGTAGAATGACCCTCTCGTCGTCACGACAAGTCCTTCGCGTTGGCATTCTGGGCGACAGCATTAAAGTGCTCCATTTTTCCAGCTTCATTGGTGTACCATCCTGGACACTGGAGATGGGTCCCTTTGGCTGCCTTCCCATAACTCAGCAACGTTTCCAAATAGGCTCGGTAGGGATAGGTACCCATGGAAGGAGTAATTTCCAGTTGGTTGTGTCCCACTTGCACACGCACTTCA